>NC_073415.1:8977760-9341093 GCF_028641065.1 Leucoraja erinaceus
CTGCACGGTTCATAGAGTGATACCGCATGGAAACAGGCCCTTTGGCCCAACTTGCCCATGCCGACCAACATGTCCCACCTGCCCGTGTTTGGGCCATATACCTCCAAACCTGTCCTATCCATTTACCTGTTTCTTAAATTTTGGGATAGTCCCTGCCTCAACTAGCTTCCTGGCAGCTCGTTCCATACACCCAACGCCCTTTGTGTGAAAATGTTACACCTCAGATTCCTTTAAAATCTTTTCCCCTTCACCTTGAACCAATCTCCTCTGGTTCTCGACACACCTAGTCTGGGTAAGAGATTCTGTGCATCTACCCGATTTATTCCTCTTGGCACGTGAGAATCTCTGCTCCAATGCTAATGAACAGGAAACGTCAAATAAATTTAGTGCAGGAGTCATTATTCCTCCGGGCAGACAAGTTAAAAAGGATATGTTCTTCCTGATTAAGGATGCAGCTGTGATGAGCTATGCTCGCCCCCAGTACATAAGACAATAAAACATGTCACAAACAAATATCCCTAACGTTGATGGACAAGAACCACTTTTAATGACATCACCTTTTTTCCTTCCTTGTCCCTAGGCATTGACTATGCTGAATGTCTCAACTCACTGCATTTCATGAACTTATAATCTTATTTTATTCTTCATCATCATATTCTAAACCTATTCACATGCTTTCTCCTTCCTTACTTTTTTCTCTCATTCCCATTATCATGCTCGGTGTAACTTTTGTCAGGACTGTTACAACATATAATCAATCTAAGATACTTGACCATAGATTTTCCTTGGCAGTGTTCACAAATGCTGGTTGACCTGGACAAGGTGAGGACAAGAAAATAGGTTGGAGGTCACTTTACGTTGATGATATTTGGGGTCTGCAAAGGGATATACAGTAGATAGGTTGAATGCATGAGCAAAAACCTGGCAAATGGAATTTAAGCACTTCAGCAAAAGGAATCTAAAAGCAGACTATTATCCAAAGATCTGCTAGCGGAGCCACTATAAGATCCGCTATAAGATCTTTGCTATTATCTACATGGACACAAAAGTTGGAGTAAGCAGCGGATCTGACAGCATCTCTGGAGAAAAGGAAGAGGTGGTGTTTCAGGACTTTGGTTTAAAGCAGCTTCTTCGGTTCCTTCCTACACATATTATCTACATGGTGCAGGTTAGGAGATGGTGTGGTGTAGAGAGAGCTGTAGTTTAGAGATAAAATGCGGAAACAGGCCCTTCGGCCCACTGAGTTTGTGCCGACCAGCGATCCTCATGCACTAACACTATCCAACACACACTAGGGCCAATTTACAATGATACCAAGCCAATTAACCTACAAACCCGTACGTCTTTGGAGTGTGGGAGGAAACGGGAGATCCTGGAGAAAACCTACGCAGGTCACAGGGAGAACGCACAAACTCCGTACAACAAGCACCCATAGTCAGGATCGAACCCGGGTCTCTGGCCCTGTAAGGCAGCAACTCTACCGCTGCCACCCTGCCACCCGATGAATTGTCCTTGTATGAATTGCACAAAGTCAGCTGGCAAATGGTTTACAAGGTAAATGGCATATTGGCAATAATAGCATCGACCTGGAGTTCAAGAATAGGGAGCAATTGTTTCAATTGTACTGGGCTGTGGTGAGGCCACTCCTGTAGACTGGAAGGTGATAAATGTTTTATGAATCATGGAATTGAGGTGCTGCCTAACCCCCTGAGTTACTCCAACACTTTTTTTTTGTAAATTAACCAATTAATCTACAAATCTGCCAATTGGTTAACTTGTTTTCTTTCATTCTCAGTTCTGATAAAGGCTCTTTGACTTTGATTTTCATTTGAAACTCTTTTATGTTGCCTTGTCTTTAACTCTCAAGAGCTGGTTCTGCCACCATTGAGGTTGAGAATGCACATAAAACCTCCCTCTCACATTATTGGATTTGAATGAGAATGTGCAAGGCATGATTTGTATATTTGCAGATGACACTAACATAGTTGGTATAGTAAACGCATGAAGATGTTCTTTGAGAATTACAGCAGCATCTTGGCAAACTGGACAAGTGGGCTGAGAAATGACAAATTAAAATAATCCAGATCATTGTGAGGTGTTGCAATTTGGGAATTCAACGCATGGCAGAATCTTTGCAGTGAATGGTGGGGTCCTGTGAAGTGTTCTAGAGCCAAGGGATCTAGGAGTACAAGAGCTTTGTTCTCTGACAGCAGTGTAACATATGAGTTCATGTGATAGCAGCAGAATAAGGCCATTCGGTCCATCAGCTCTACTCTGCCATGCAATCATGGCTGATCTATCTCCCTCTCTTAACCGCATTCACCTGCCTTCTCCCCATAATCCTTGACACCCGTACTTACCAAGAATCTATCTATCTCTGGCTTAAAAATATCTATTGACGACCACCACAGCCTCTGTGGCATTGAATGCCACAGATTCACACCCTCTGACTAAAGATAGGGTGGTGAAGAAAGCTTTGGGTACATTGGCCTGCGTCAGAGAATTGAGTACAAAAGTTGGGATGTTTTGTTAGTTGTACAAGATATTAGTCTCGCCACCCTTATTGTGTTCCGTGTTGGCCCTGCTAACGAAAGATGGCATGAAGCTGAAAAGACTTACAAAGATGCTGCCAGGATTGAAGCATCTGAGCTGAAGTTGAGTAAACTAGGGCCTTCTTATTCCTTAGAGTGCAAGAGGCTAACATTTATGAGGGCTTAATATTATTAAACTGATCTGAGTCAGGGAGCCGGACTATCTGAAATGTCACCAATCCACGTTCTCCAGGGATACTGCCTGACCTGTTGAGTTACTCCAGCACTTTGTGTCCTTCCATGATCAAACTCAGTCTCTGATCTGATGACCACACAGTGACTTCCTTCTGTTATCAGTAAAGTTTACTGTTTCAGCATTCAACAACTGAAAATAGTATCCTAAACCTCCTATGGTTTAATTGCCCTCTCTGCTGGACAATATGCTCCAATACAGGTTGTCAATGACAGTCTAAAATTCTATGTTGAACGTCCCATTGCGGTAGTTGGATGGATTGGGACCATGAAGCTTAGATCAGGGTAACAATGGAGAGATGGGGTGGGGGGTGGAGTTGTGAGGTAGGGTTGAATCATTTGTAGTTCCAGGGAGAGTGGGTCATGTTGCTGGGGCTAGATGGCTGTAATTAGCTGCTGACTATGGAGGGGGATTGAGATAGAGTTGCCATGAGGTGCAGAGTGGCGCACTGGTAGAGTTGCTGCCTTACAGCATCAGAGACCTGGGTTCGATCCTGACCACGGGTGCTTGTCTGTACGGAGTTTGTACGTTCTCCCTGTGACCGTGTGGGTTTTCTCCAGGTGCTCCGGTTTCCTCCCACACTCTAAAGACGTGAAGGTTGGTAGGTTAATTGGCTTCTATAAATTGGCCCTGGTGTGTAGGATAGAACTAGTGTGGGGTAATCATTGGTCAGCATGGACCCGATGGCCGAAGGGCCTGTTTCCGCGCTGTATCTCTAAAGTAAAGTCTGAAGTATAGAAGGTAAGGTATAGCTTAAAGATCATCAGTTAATGTCAGTTCCCAGTTAAATCCCACTCCAATTGTCCAGGCATCTCTATGGGTTACCACATCTTACACATGGAGGATCTGGAAGAAAGACTCTGTACTTTGGAAACTAAAAACGATTACTACGAATCCTTCAGTGAGAGTTTTAGTTATCCTTATATTGCGACTTGTAATATCTCAACTCTCTCACGCCCAGCTGACCTGACTCGCATGTTGCTGCAAGTATTCTTGCCTAAGGGGAAGGAGTTTTACTTTTGTGATTGAAAGTGAAGGTTCATATAATAATTTCCTTTAATGTAATTTAATAGTAAGATTAAACGAGTACTTACCAGTACGAAGTTTGATCTGTATTTTATGAGGAGTTACGATGAGGGATTACGTGAAGAACCCACCCAGCGCGCAGGCGCGGCATACTTCCAAGCAGCGGTGTGGAATCACAGATAGACACTAGTTGAAGTAAAGATAGTAAAGACCAACGAGACATTAGTCCGAATTTGATCTATATAATGAGGGTGGGAGCGGAGGGCACGTAATCCCTCATCGTAACTCCTCATAAAATACAGATCAAACTTCGTACTGGTAAGTACTCGTTTAATCTTACTATTTTACTTCGGAGTCACGTGAGTGACTACGTGAAGACTTCAAAGGTCTGTGATTTCAAACCGTGTAACAGTTATATCACTCACTGCCGAAAGATCATCGAGGGAGGAAGTGGTAGCTAAAGACCAACAAGTTTGTTTAGTTATAAAATAAATGTTTATTAACTATAACAAAAAATAGCTCCCATGGGCTTTAAATCATAACTTTGCGGTTTCTAAAATGGTATCCGCAAAGACGTCCTGTTCCATCAGCGGTTTCCTGTAAAATCGTTGGAATGTCGATTCCCTTGACCATCCCGCTGCTCTGAGGATGTGGTCTAGGGGAACCTGCATCCTATCCGCCGCTGAGGTGGACGCTGCCCTGGTTGAATGGGATTTAAAAACATTTGTGTTAATCCCTGCCATGCTGAGGACCTGTTTCAACCATCTGGATAATGTTTGGCTGGTTACCCGTCCAAAAGGCTTTCTGTGGCTAACCCATAAGGCTTTCTCTCTCCCTCTAAGCGTTTGGGTTGTGTCTAGATAATGATGAAGGTGGGTCACCACACACAGCCTAGGTTCTGGAGGGTAAGCCCGGAAGATCAACGGGGAGTTTGATGTACCTGGTCTACTTTGTTTTACCAACCCCGGCATGGTGAAAGTAATGGTATCTGGGGTGGTCACCATGTAGTTCAGATTTAGCTGATGGAGCGACTGAACCCTTTGAGCTGAGACAAGCGCCATGAGCATGAGGGTTTTATAAGTGGCCTGTTCCAGGCTCAGGGATCCCACCGGAGGCCAACCTCGAAGGTGTGTCAGAACTACACTCACATCCCACATGTGAGTGTATCTAGGTGTAGGGGGTTTGGTATTAAAGATCCCCTTAAGGAGTCTGATGACCAGAGGGTGGGATCCCACACTATGCTGTTCTATCGGCATGAGGTATGCGGACAGTGCGCTCCGAGCCGTATTGATGGCACTGTAGCTCATCTTGAGATCATGGTGCAGGTGGGCCAGGAACTCCAGCACATCCGAGATCGAAGCCGTCTTGTAGGATGTCCCTGCGTCCAGACAGTACTGTTCCCATTTCCTGATGAAGGTCAGGTACTGTTTCTTGGTGGAAACTCGCAGGGATGCCGACATGGTGGTGATTGTTCTGTCTGATAACCCCAATCCCCGGTAAGGCCTGTTCAAAATCTGGAAACCAGGAGTTTCAATTTTTGGTGGCATGGATGGCTAATGCCAGTTACCGGGTGAGTCAATAATTGGGGGTGGTGTTGAAGGACCATTGGTGTCTCTACCACCATGTCGTGGAACATTGGGAACCATGGTTGGGTAGGCCAGTCGGGCACGACCAGAATGCCAGAGGCTGAGTCTGCCTGAATTTTCTGGAGTACCCGACTGATGAGGCAGAAGGGAGGGAAAGCATAGAAAAAGAAATTTCCCCAATCCAGCGTGAAGGCATCTACCGCTGCTGCCTCTGGGTCTGGTTCCCAAGCCACATACATGGGTAGTTGGTGATTTAACCTAGACGCAAACAAATCTATATCTGGCGTACCATATTGCTTGACAATTTTAGCAAATAATTTTGGGTCCAACATCCATTCGATGTTGTCGTTGAATTTTCGTGACCTGGTGTCCGCCACTAAATTTAGCTTGCCTGGTAAATAGGCAGCTGATAGCCAAATATGTCTCTCGACACACCATTGCCAGATTATAGCAGTTAATTTGTCGCATGATACTGATTTAATGCCACCCATGTGCTGGATATAAGATACTGCCGTAGTGTTGTCGATCATAATTCTAACATGCACGTGCCGCATATCAGATGCATATGCTTTTAGCCCATAAAAGGCGGCGAGCATTTCCAAAAAGTTAATGCCCAGTGATTGTAGTAGCGATGCCTCTGAGTTAGTCCATCTGCCACCTGTGCTGTCTATGGAGTTAGTAGCTCCCCAGCCTAAAGCACTGGCATCCGTTGCAATGGTTATGTTAGGATTGGTTACGGCGATAGGACTGTGACTGTGCCAAATATTGTCAACCCACCACTGAAGTTCTGATTTGGCTTCAGCGGGTAAATCCATTTTGCGATCATAATGCCCCCTATGAAGGCGTAATGCATGAGTCCTTGCTCTTTGTAGATTTTGATAATGCAAGGGCCCATGTTGGGCAGCCGGAAATGCTGCTACTATAGAGCCAATAACTCTGGCTACATGCCGTATTCTAGGTTGCGGTGTAGTAATTAAATGGCTACAAGCTTCAATGAGTGAAACTGTTTTGTCTCTGGGCAGAGTGACAGTCATGTGAACCGTGTCAATAGTGAAGCCTAAGTAATCCATGTTAGTAGTAGGCTCCAATATTGATTTATCTGGGTGAAGGATGAAACCCAAAGTTTCAAGGAGTTGTTTAGTGGCTAACACTCCTGCGACAGCTTGTTCCCGTGTTCTTCCTAATATGAGAACATCGTCCAGATAGGCCACAACTAAATGTTTTAGTTCTCTCAATTTCTTCATGGCCACTTTAAGAATTTTCGTAAATAGTCTGGGAGCTGTCGTTAAACCATTGGGCAAAGCTCGGTACTGCCATAGCTGGCCCCTCCAGATAAATTTCAGATATTTAAAGTAATCTTTATGAATGGGTACCAAATAGTAAGCATCTTTGATATCTATGCTTGCCATGTAGTATCCCTTGGAGATCAGTTGTCTGGCAGTGACAAATGTCTCCATTTTGAAATGTTGATACTCAACAGACTGATTAAGTGACGTCAGATCAATAATAATGCGACATCCACCATCTTTTTTGGTTTTGAGAAAAATATTTGATACAAATTCTTGCGGCTCGTGTGTGGTCATTTCTATGATGCCTTTAGCCACGAGCCGATCAAGTTCAGCTTGTCCTTCTACCTTCTCAACTGCTGAGGGAAGGAACACCCTTTGGGGCATGTGCTGAACTGGCGGTTCTACGCCTGGTTTGAATTCAATTTTGTATCCACTAATACTGTTGAGTATAAACTTATTGTTAGTAAGGGAGCACCAAACATGCTTGAAGAACCTCAAACGTCCCCCTGTTAATACTACACCCTTTGTCTGTGTATGTTGACAGGAACCAGACCCACCTACCTCCATGTTCACTTGTGGGGTCGTTTTCGGTGGGTCTGGCCCAAGGTTGTCCGTGTTGGTGCTGCGGTGGGGCGGCGCATCTTCCCACGGCTCCGCCCTGGGCCCCGCTCTAAAAAAGAGCTCTGGGGGTAGTGGGAGGCGGTCACCAGGCTTTCACCAGCTCGGTATCTGCTGGTGGCTGCCGAGGCGTGCGGCCAACTGGGTGTCTTCACCCTGCTCGGTCCTGGCCCTGCCCTCATGAGGCCTACTGGTTTTGCCGCCTCTTCCAACTCCTTCAGCCTTTTGGCCAGATCCGCACCAAATAGCAGCGCCTGTCGTTCGGGCGCTGGAGCTTTACAGAGGCCGGCATATGTTGGGTTGAGGGCAGGCCTGATGTTGTCCCGCCGTAGGTTATTTAGCTCATACGTGGTGCTGCACATCAGTGCGAGGGCATCCTGCTGGGGTATGGTCAGGTCTTCATCCCCAACGGACCGAGCAAAGGCGGTGACGGCTGCTGAGTGGAGCTTCAGGACTCGCTGCATTTTGACTTCCTGAGCCCTGATTTGCTGCCCCAGCTGGTTCCAGATCTGCCCATTGACCGTCTTGACCCTCAGCGCCTCGCAATTTTCTGGCGCGATGTAATTGTCAAGGGCCTGCTGGACGGCTTTGTCCTGCAGCGGGTTGTTGGACAGCCTGTTTATAGTGGCCGCCATTCTGGGTGGCAACACCATCCCAGTTGTTGGTGGCGCCGCATATCGGCCCACTACACCCAGTAGCTCTTCTTCCGGCACGCCCGGCATGCTGACGGTATCCTCCGCCTGCCCTTGGGATAGGCCAGCCCAGTCCTGGCCTCCCTTACTGCCCTCGAACATAGAGGGTACAGAAGGGTGTGGAGAGGAGGAGGCCAAAGCCCGTCCTCCTGGGAGATGCCGCATCTCCTCGTTTATCATGCGCTCGAGGAGCTGCCTCATGCAGCTGATCCGAGCGTCTCCCCTTTTCGGTGGGGGAGAGTGTTCCCGTTCCTCCGATTCATCGGAGGACACCGGCCGGTCGGTTTTATGTGTCGCCTTCCTCCCTGTGCGGGGCGTTGAAATCTGCAGCACTGGGGGCGGCTCGGTGTCGGGTGAGCGGGAGCGTTGAAAAGGCTCCTCCGCTGCGAGAGGCTGCCGTCCCGCTATGGACCCGTCCTCGGGTGGAGTTGGGCAGGCAGTCCTCCTGGCTGGTCGCTTGCGAGAGGCCATTATTCTCTCTAGAGCGACTCTGTAACAAAAAAGGCACTTACCTGAGGTCTCGTCTTTATGCTGCAGCTGGAGAGCCTGGCTCCAGCTGCTGCCGCTGTTGCACTGCTGACGTAATGCCGCGCCTGCGCGCTGGGTGGGTTCTTCACGTAGTCACTCACGTGACTCCGAAGTAAAATTCAATGTCAAACACCAATAGATAGAAACACATCGACAACTCAGAAGGTATAAAATAAACTTGAATGCCACATTTGAATCCTCTCAATAAATGCTGCTTTTTTGAGTTTGTGTTTGTGTTTAGTTCATTATTAGACTATCTTTGATCGGACTTTACTGGCTTTATCTTGCACTAAATGTTATTCACATTATTCCCTTCATCGTGTATCTGTACACTGTGGACGGCTCGTTTGTAATCATGTATTGTCTTTCCACTGACTGGTTAGCACGTGACAAAAGCTTTTCTCGGTACCTCGGTACACGTGACATTAGACTAAACTCCAGCCTGGTAGGAATGTAGCCAGCCTGTGTTTAAAAGTCTGTACACTTTGGTTATATTTTCATCCCCTTAAAGTTAGGTCACCTCTACCAATAGTGAGATCGCTGAGAGAACCAGCGTAATGTGTGCTGTCTGTGTTGGACACTTACACAATGCACTGGCCGAGACATGGAGGTCACGGAGAGAAGGTACAAATTCCATACATACATCACCCGGAATCAGGATCAAACTCGGATCTCTGGGCTGTGAGGTAGCAACTCTACCGCTGCGCTACCATGCCGCCCGTAAATGTAGATGACAAGCGGTGTGGGTGAAGGACATGTCCACGGGGTCGAGGGCAAGCCGCCAAATTAGATTCAAAAGTGACTTGGTATGACGAGATACATGGGTGATGAAGAGTATGGGCTTTGTTGATGCAAGCACATGACCAGTGATGTACCACAACGACTAGTGCTGACATTCTATACATGAACAGCTTGGATATGAATGTAGGAAGTCTGAGGAGTCAGCTTACAGATGAGGCAAACGCTGATGGTGTTGTTGAATAGGCTATAGGATGATATAGATATAGGGCCGAGCTTCTATACCTTGTAAGGAGTTATCGTCTATTCCTGGAATCATAGCTTCTGTAGGCGTAGGGGTCATAGGTTCCAACTGAAGGAACTTGATGTAGTTGATCTGATTGACCACAGAAGCAATGAGTGGCTGGCTCTGTTGCAGTGTTAAATATACAATCCAGAGATGTATAAAACTTTAGCAGAGGACAGTATGTGCGGAGACTTCTAGAGGTGTACCATAGATCATATAGAGGTATACAAAATCATGAGAGGAATAGATTGGGTAGATGCAGAGTCTTGCCCAGAGTAGGGAAATCGAGGACCAGAGAACATAGGTTCACGGTGAAGGGGTAAAGATTTAAAAGGAATCCAAGGGGTGAAATTTTCACATAAAAGGTGGTGGATGTATGAAACAATGTGAAATAGATTTAAGTTGAGGGTAGGACTATCCCATTGTTTAAGAAACAGTTGGATTGGTACATGGATGGGACATGTTTGGAGGGATATGGACCAAGCGCAGGCTAGTGGGACAAGTGTAGTTGGGACATTATTGGCCGGTGTGGACAAGTTGGGCCGAAGGGCCTGTTTCCACAATGTATCACTCTATGACTCTTTGACTGTGGCAAATGCAGTGAGATCAACCATGTTGAAGTGAGAAAACAGCTGTAGTTACTTTCAATGCCAACATTGGTGTGAATAGGTTCTTTTTTCCAACATTTGTATTTAATATTGCTTCATCAATAAGCTATATTTTATTCAAAGATATATTCTGTTTACTTGTGCAAATGTATCACTAGAAACCGCCCTTGTTATATCATTACCTACATTTCACTTAGTGGTTACAAATATGAGTAGCATCGTTGGAAAAATTGTCTTGACAAGAAATGGCTTTAGGCTGTACATAGAGTGAAATACACAGTATGTATTCAGGAACCAGCGGCAACAAAAGTCTAATATATGACTGTGAAATTAATGCTATAACAGGCTCAATAGAATACATTCTAAACAATTTGCTTGATAGAGTCTACAGTGTCGTTAACATCAGGAGGCCCAACGTAAAAAGTGCTAGCCTGATTATCGGGGTACTGCTGAAATGGGGGGAGTCAAAAATGGATTGAGTAGTTAGAATTGAATTAGCATGAAAAGTAAGTAAGAAAGAGAAAAAGGTAAACACTACAACTATGCAAATAGACAAGAGGCTATCACTGTGTAACATTCGGGTACGGGACTGGTGAGGACACGTCTGACGCTGGGGTACTGTAATGGAGGGGACACGTCTGTAACTGTATGACACTGGGATACAGCACTGGCAGGGACAGGTCCGTCACCGTGTAACACTGGGGTACAATACTGATGGGGATAACTCTTGTCACTATGGAACACTGGGGTACAGTACCGGTAGGGATGGGCAGTCGCTGTATAACACTGGCGTACAATACTGATGGGGCCTGGTCCATCATTGTGTAACACTATAATAGACAATAGGTGCAGGAGAAGGTCATTCGGCCCTTCGAGCCAGCACCGCCATTCAATGTGATCATCGCTGATCATCCCCAATCAGTATCCCGTTCCAGCCTTCTCCACATATCCCCTAACTCTGCTATCTTTAAGAGCCCTATCCAGCTCTCCAGAGAACCTGCCTCCACTGCCCTCTGCGGTAGAGAATTCCACACACTCACAACTCTCTGTGAGAAAAAGTGTTTCCTCGTCTCCATTCTAAATGGCTTACCCCTTATTCTTAAACTGTGGCCCCTGGTTCTGGACTCCCCCAACATCGGGAACATGTTTCCTGCCTCCAGCGTGTCCAAACCCTTAACAATCTTATATGTTTCAATAAGATCCTCTCAACCTTCTAAACTAAAGGGTGCAAACCCGTCATGTATAACACTGGGATACAGTATTCTACAGCACTAAGTGCAATTCCACTGATTACTCTAGCAGAGAGATCATTTGACTTACTCTCCCTCCGGCGAGTGGAAATTAGGATGAGTTAGATTTTGTAAATGAACATGAATGAATACTGGGCATTGTGTAGTTGGAGGAGGTTACAGGGATAGGAAGGGATGAGAGTATGGCAATAATTAGACAAGAAGATGAGAAGACAGGCACAAAAAGCTGGAGTAACTCAGAGGGTCAGGCAGCATCTCTGGAGAAAGGAAATAGGTGACATTTCGGGTTGAAACCCTTCTTCAAATTGAAGAATGGTCTCGACCCAAAACGTCACCTATTCAATTTCTTCAGAGATGCTGCCCGACCTGCTGAGTTACTCCAGCCTTTTGTGTCTGTCTTCGGATTAAACCAGCACTGCAATTCCTCCCTAGACAAGAGGGTAAGAATACTGGAAAAGGCATCGACTCACATTTTATCCATTTATGACAATTTTTTATCAGACAACATTCACGTAATTTAAGCAAGTAGTTCACCTTGGAAAGATTATTGTACCAAGTGTGTGATCCAATGTCCATTCCCATCAATGGGAAGAAAAGTCGCATGGCTCTGATGTTCTCGGTGCTGAGCTGGTTTTGATGCCAGCGTTCTGGTATCAGTTCAGAGTTTGACAAATGGACACAAAAACGACCCAAAATTCAGAACATTCCTGAGAATGAACTGTTGTTACATTTGTTGTTACATTTCCTAGAGTAAGTGCCATCAGTCGACTGTAACATTGCATCAGGAGCCGCCTCAGTAACAATATTCAGACAATTGTTGTGATATGTCCGTCTAACTCACAGGTGTAATACAACTATTATTATTTGGTCAAGTCTGTGAGTTATTGTCATTGCCGTTTGAAATCACTTCCTGCAAAGGAAAAATGTCCAGAGATTCATTCACACGAGGGATTTCTTGGTTTCTGCTGGGTGTTGGATTCAGTACATTATATTCTCCTGTTTTCCGAGCTCCGTCGATCCGGCAATAGCAGATTATTGCCATTATTATTATTATTATTGCCCCCACAATTGAAAAGCCCACGATGATGATCACCCATGACGATTCTTCACCTGTGGATAATTCACAAAAACCATTACACAATCATCATCCATTCTGAGCAAATACATCTACTGTAAAACTACAGATCCTTTCTTTCCAAAATCCATGAATTTTGCCTGCACTCATTTGCAGGTATAATTTACTTATAATCTCTCGAATTACTATCTACCTCATCGGGGACCCTCGGACTATCTTTGATCGGACTTTACTGGTTTACCTTGCACTAAACGTTATTCCCTTATCATGTATCATGTATCTGCACACTGTGAACGGCTCGATTGTAATCATGTATTGTCTTTCCACTGGCTGGTTAGTACACAACAAAAGCTTTTCACTGTACCTCAGTTACATGTAACAATAAGCTAAACTAAACCAATGTTTTCTCATTATATTTATAAACACATTGTGCGTACGAATGGCATAGCATGCTACTCGACGGCCAATTAAATATTTTTTGAAGAATAAAGTCCATTTTCATTTAACTTAGTTTAGCAATTCAGTGCGGAAACAGGGTCTTCGGCCCACTGAGTCCATGCCGACCATCAATAACCCATTTACATTAGTTCAATGTTATCCCACTAACCGGAGATACCAGATAAAACGTACACAGGTCACGGGGAGAATGTACAAACTTTGTACAGACAGCACCCGTAGTCAGAATCGAACCCATGTCTTTGGTGCAGAAACGTGCCCTTTGGCCCACAGAGTCCGCACCGACCAGCGGTTCCTAACACTAACAGTATCATACACACACTAGATACAATTTACAATTATACCAAGCCAATTAACCTACAAAACTACGTCTTTGGAGTGTGGGAGGAAACCGGAGATCCCCGAGAAAACACATGCAGTTTACGGGGGGGGGGGGGGGAGCATGTAAAGCTGCATATAGACAAGCAACCCGTAGACAGGGTCGAACCCGGGTCTCTGGGGCTGTAAGGCAGCAACTCTACCGCTGCGAAATCATCCCACCTCATTCATGATTGAAAGCCAGAGCAGACTCGATGGCACCAATGTAAAGTTACTTACTTTGCACATTGAGTGTGATATTCTGTTGCTTAACAATGGGTTCAGGGTGATTTTGGAGTGTCAGTTTAGCCACACAAGTCAACTGCTGTCCATTCATCTCCATCTTTGGATGCAAAGTGTGGTAGATAGTGTGCTCTGTACTGGATGACTCGCTTGGCAAAGACATATTCCCATTCTTCAGTGTAAGTTGAAGTTCTCCCGAGACATTAAACACACTGCAGGTAATATTCACCGGTTTTCCATCAATGATGGTCAGTGATGCTTGGATTACAGGTTCGGAGAAAACTGCAACAACAGAAAGATATTGTTAGAAACCCTATCAAAGCTTAGAGCAGCACTGTGGCGCGGCGGTAGATTTTAATGTTCAAGTTCAAGTGAGTTTATTGTCATGTGTCCCTGTATAGGACAATGAAATTCTTGCTTTGCTTCAGCACACAGAACATAGTAGGCATTTACTACAGAACAGATCAGTGTGTCCATATACCATTATATAAATATATACACACATGAATAAATAAACTGATAAAGTGCAAATAACAGAAAATGGGTTATTAATAATCATAGTTTTGTCCTAGCCAGGTTTAATAGCCTGATGGCTGTGGGGAAGTAGCTATTCCTGAACCTGGTTGTTGCAGTCTTCAGGCTCCTGTACCTTCTACCTGAAGGTAGCAGGGAGATGAGTGTGTGGCCAGGATGGTGTGGGTCTTTGATGATACTGCCAGCCTTTTTGAGGCAGCGACTGCGATAAATCCCCTCGATGGAAGGAAGGTCAGAGCCGATGATGGACTGGGCAGTGTTTACTACTTTTTGTAGTCTTTTCCTCTCCAGGGCGCTCAAATTGCTGAACCAAGCCACGATGCAACCGGTCAGCATGCTCTCACCTTATGTAATTGCCTTATAGTAGTGTCAAAGACCTAGGTTCGATCTTGACTATGGGTGCTGTCTGTACGGAATTTGTACATTCTCCCCGTGACTTGTGTGGGTTTTCTCCAGGTGCTCCAGTTTCCTCCCGCACTCCAAAGACGTACAGGTTTGTAGGTTAATTGACTTTAGCTATGGCTCTACATCCAACTGTAGTTGGACAATGATCGGAGGCAATTACCCAAAGTCACCCTATTATTCCCGGCATCATTCACCCCCTATACCAATCTCATCAAACCTAGTGACATGTTGGTTGAACGCATCCTGATGAGTGGAATTTGAAATGTCCACAATGTTTGGGCAACACTGGCAAAGTTCCCATTGAACACCGGGTGTAGGAAGGAACTGTAGATGCTGGTTCACACCGAAGATAGGCACAAAATGCTGGATAACTCAGCGGCACAGGCATCATCTCTGGAGAGAAGGAATAGGAGACATTTTGTGTCGAGACCCTTCTTCAGACTGCAAATCAGGGGAGAGGGAGATACAGCGATAAGGAAGGTGTCAAAATGAGACCTGAGACAATATAATAGATGAGGTCATGACAATATCATGACATGAGACAAGATGAGGATCAAGAAAAATGTAGAATAGATCAGAATGTAGAATAGGAGAAGGTGACCACAAAGCAAACGGAGACAAAATGTCATTGGGGAGACTGGTGGGAGAACTGGGAAGGGGGAGGGATGGAGAGAGAGGAAGAGCAAGGGTTACTTGAAGTTAGAGATGTCAATGTTCATACCACTGGGGTGTAATCTGCCCAAGCCAAATATGAGGAGCTGTTCCTCCAATTTGTGTTGGGCCTCACTGTGACAATGGAGGAGGCCCAGGACAGAAAGGTTGGTGTGGGAATGGGAGGGGATTTATAGTATTTAGCATCTCCACCCTGGCTGGTAACAAGCCAGAGGCTTCTATGTCACTTCAGGGAACTCTTTGCTTTCAAAACAATGGTAAATAGTCCACTGATTTAATTCCTGGGCGTAAGGAAGGTACTACAATATTTCTCCTTTATGTAAATGTTATGCATATATATTCAGTTTGTATCTCTGATAAATTCAGTTGCCGGTAGCTGCCTCTGTAACAGGATCTACATTAAAAACAGACGAAATAAGAGCAGGGCTTTATCACACACTCCAACGAGGCAGCTCTTGAATGAAGAAGGGTCTCGACCCTAAATGCCACCCATTCCTTTTATCCAGTAATGCTGCCTGTCCCGCTGGGTTACTCCAGCATTTTGTGTCTATCTTCCATTAATAAGAATGTAGCTGAATCTAGGTGACATCATGTTGCCTTTTTCCCCCTAATTATTGTGGTTTCTGTACAGGCTGATTAAAGTTTTGTGACTCTCCTATACCAAATGTCCCCATGCAATGGGTGCCCATAGGTAGAAAGGGATCTTTAACAGTTCCCAGAGGAGGTAGTTGAGGCAGGGACTATCCCAATGTTTAAGATACTAGTTACACAATTACATGGATAGGACAGGTTTAGATGAATATGGGCCGAACGTGGGCAGGTGGGATGAGTGTAGCTGGGACATGTTGGCCGGAGTGGGAAAGTTGGGCCGAAGCGGTTTCCACGCTGTATGACTATGACATCAATCATAATCTCCGGTTATCCAGCATGCTTACTGTACACCTCAATGGAAATGTTGGCACTCCTTGTTAGATTTAATGGATAATCCTCAACACAAGGAATTCATTGCTTATTAGTTTTCTGTAGACAATGGAGCCCACTGAGTCCGCGCCAACTGGCACACTAATGCTATCCTATACACACTAGGGACAATTACAATTATCCGAGCCAATCAATCTACAATCCTATATGGCTTTGGAGTGTGGGTGGAAAACGGAGATCCCAGATGAAATCCATGCAGATCATGGGGAGAACGTGCAAACTCCATACATTCAGCACCATTAGTCAAGATCGAACTCGGGTCTCGGGCGCTGCAAGGCAGTTGCTCTTTTGCTGTGCTACCGTGCCACACAAATCTGTTATTTAAATTGACTTTATTTATACTATAATAGTTGTAATGAGGTGGGGGGGGAGGTTGCTTGGCACAGCGGTAGAATTACAGCCTTACAGCGCCTGAGACTCGGGTTTGATCCTGACTATGTGTGTGGTTTGTACATATTTTGTACGTTCTCCCCATGATCTGCGTGAGTTTTCTCCAGGAGCTCCGTTTTCCTCCCACACTCCAAAGATGTGCAGGTTTGTAAGTTAATTGGCTTGGTAAAAATTGTAAATCTACCCTAGTGAGTAGGATAATGTTAGTGTGCGGGAATCGCTGGTCGGCGTGGACTTGGTGGGCCGAAGGGCCTGTCTCCACGCTGTATCACTAAACTAAACTATACTAAACAGTGCAGAAACACACATTGTGTTAACGTGTTCTACAGAGGAAACCTTGCAGACAGGGTAAACTCAACTTAAAGTGCTTGTTCTGTAGATAACTCATCTCTCCTGGTTTAGTGTGTGTGGCTTGCTTGTAAATGTGTCAGCAGACAGCACGGTGGCACAGGGATAGAGTTACTGCCTTACAGCACCAAAGACCAGGGATCAATCCTGACTAAGGGTGCTATCTGTACGGAGTTTGTACATTCTCCCCGTGACCTGTGTGGGTTTTATGCAGGAGCTCTGGCTTCCTCCCACACTTCAAAGACATGCAAGTTTTGCCGGCTAATTGGCGTGCTACAATTATAAATTGTCCATAGTGTGTAGGATAGTATTGGTGTGGGGGGATCTCTGGTTGGCACAGACCCGGTGGGCCAAATGGCCTGTTTCCACGCTGTATATATAAACTAAACTTTACAAAATGCGACTCCAGTTTGTTTCAACTTAGTCTTGAGCAGAGGAGAGCAATTATTGTTCAAGTGGAACTCACAGTAGGTTTGCAGAGTCACGGAGGAGGATTCGATTTCTTTTGTGGTATTTGTGACCAAGTCCAGCTCTGCCAAGCATGTGTACACTTGTCCATCCTCAGCCATGCTTGCATTGAGATTGAGAATATTGACCACCGGAGTCACATCTTCTGGAAACTTTTGTTCCGTTGGGTTAACTGACTTCACAACTTTGCTCCCTCTGAGCCACTTGAGATGGAGCTTGGTGTTTGGATACACTCTTGGACCGGTGCAATTAAGCTGATATGTTTTGTTAATTTCCATCGCCTTTGGATGTGGTGCAATGACAAGATCTCGATCTGTTGAAGGAGAATCATGTTAATAAAATTCACTGAAATAATGAACCTGAATAGTATTTGTCCCACCTCATCTCATATTCACCGATTATTCAAGTGACATACACACAGCATGAATGTACATATGTTCTTCAATATTTAGGGTGGCACAGTGGTGCAGTGGTAGAGTTGCTGCCTTACAGCACCATAGACCCAGGTTTGATCTAGAATACGGGTGCTGTGAATACGGAGTTTGTAAGTTCTCCCCATGACCACATTGGTTTTCTCCAATATCTTTGGTTTCCTCCCACATTTCAAAGAGGTACAGATTTGGAGGTTAATTGGCTTGGTATAAGTGTAAATTGTCCCGAGTGTGTGTAGGATAGTGATAGTGTGCCGGGATCGCTGGTCCTTATGTACTTGGTAGGTCGAAGGGCCTGTTTCCGCACTGTACCTCTAAACTGATCTAAACAAATCTAAATTGTAAGCAAGAACTTAAATGTTCTCTCCCCACAGATGCTGGTTGGACTGCTGTGTTTCTAGTATTTCAGATTTAGTTTAATTCAGAGATGCAGCATGGAAACAGGCCCTTCAGTTTACTGACTCCAATCCGACCATCAATCACCTGTTCATACGAGTTCCACGTCATCCCACTTTCTCATCCACTCCCTACACAATAATGGCAATTTACAGAGGCCAATTAACCCATCTATTCTACATTATTTATTCTACATTTTCCTTGCTCTGCATTCCCTTTGTCCTGTTTTCACACCTTTCACTTCCTTATCTATGTACCTCTCTCTCCCCTGACATCAGTCTGAAGAAGAGACTCAACCCGAAACATCACCCATTCCTTCTCTGCAGAGATACTGCCTGTTCCGCTGACTTACTCCAGCATTTTGTGTCTATCTTCAGTTTAAACCAGCATCTGCAGTTCCTTCCTACACATTCAGAGTTTGAGTTTAGTTTATTGTCACGTGTACCAAAGTACAGAGAGAAGCATTTGTTGTGTGCTGACTAGTCACCGGGAAGACTATACATGATATTCTGCAATGTTACCTATGTAACTAATTATTTAACATTTTAGAATAAGAGGTTTCGCTTATTATACACTGTGATCACAAGTTTTCAAAGCTTTTGGTTTAGTTTAGTTTAGGGAAACAGGCTCTTGAGTCCGTGCCGATCAGTGATCCCTGCACACTAGCACTATCCTACACACACTAGGGACAATTTACAGTTTTACTGACAGTAATTAACCTACAAGCCTGGAGTGTGGGAGGAATCCGGAGCACCCGGAGAAACCCCATGCAGGTTACGGGGAAAACCTCCAAACTCATAGTCAGGATCAAATCCTCGTCTCTGGCGCTGTAAGGCAGCGACTCTACTGCTGCGCCACTGTGCTGTCCGATTCTGCATATTATTCTGCTAGCAAATGGTTATAGAGTGATACAGTGGAAACAGGCCCTTCGGCCCAACTCTCCTATACCGGTTAGAATAAGAAATTACACTTACTGTACACAATGATCACTGTTTTGTTCTCAACCGGAGTATTGCTTACAGATTTGCACAATACACTGCAAACCATTGGTAAATCCCACCTCTTCACAGTTGGGATTTGGCATGTGATTGAGTTGTTAACGTTATTGCAGTATTTATTTAGCCCTGGTTTTAGTTCCATGGATATAATAGGATCTAAACATGTGGTTCTGCAGGTCACATTCAAAGAGCCCTCGATTTCCACAGCTGGAGTGTCTGTGTTTATCTGAACCTCAAATCCATTCCCTTTAGCTGTCAGAGAAAAAGCACAATAAGTACAGAGATACAGAATCCATTTAAACAAAGGGCAAAATCAAGGTAATTTCTTGATCTAAAAGAGTCATTTCTAATTACTCACAAACCAATAAAATGTTATTTTTCTACGAATTATATAACTCCAGGAACTGGGAGTCGGTGTTAGAGACTGAGGTGATTCTTAACATTTCCCGGTGTTGAAGTAAAGAATGTTTCTGTTTAGCAAGTGTTGAATATACAGTAGAATAAAGAGTTTGACAACAGAGAAACGAATGAAGTGATTTTACAAGGCGGAGTTCCATATCAACACTGTACATGCTGTTTTTTTAAGATAGACACAAAATGCTGGAGTAACCCAGCGAGTCAGGCAGCCTCTCTTGAGAAAAGGAAGAGGTGAAGTTTCGGGTCGAGACCCTTCTGCAGACAGTCAGGACAAAAGGGAAACGAGAGATTTAGAACAAATGAATGAAAGATATGCAAAAAACGTGACAATGATAAAGGAAACGGGCCATTGTTAATTCAGCGGCTCAGGCAGCGTGTGTGGAAGGAACAGACAGGCGGGACCCTTCAGGCAAAATGCATTCCAGGCAAACATTTAAATCACAAGAGAATCACATTTAAATCCTCTGAAAAACATGTTCAAACTTCCTTCCAGATGGAAAGCCGGTGATGTTTCTGACCCGCCGGGGCAGCGGGTCCCCGTTCCCGTGTGGAACAGGCATCACTGCCGGGGCTGGAGACGAGACCTCCCCCCGTCCGTGATGCTCACTGCCCGGCGGCCCAGAGGCCCCGGTCCACAGGTACTCACTCACTTACACTCACTCACACTCATTACTCTCACACGAACATTCACACTCACTCTCTCTTTCACACATCCACACACACACATCCACAAACACTCATAAGCACACCCACACACACCCTCTCACTCACACACGCACTCACTTACACAAACACACGTGCACTCACACATGCTCTCACAATCACACACACTCACAGTTACACACACATTCATCACTATCACACACGCACACATCTATTCTCTCGCACACTCATATATCCTCACTCACACACACATTCATACACATACACACTCACCCTCACGTACACATTCCACATGCTCGCACACTTAAGCACGTGCACACTCACTCTCACACATATACGCACACACTAGCTGCTCCGGTGCTGGTAATGGCGTGATCACAGAGTCCCTGCGTCCCTCTCCCACTGCGTCCCTGCTTCACGCCACCAAAAATAAGCAATCATCTGCTATCGTAGCGTTGTTACAAAACCTACCATCAGCGGCGCTACAAATCTGCCACTGCCGGCGCGTGCGATTCCGGTGGCTTTGGGGTGGGATTAAAATGCAGGTTTATATTGGTTGTCGGAGAGGGATTTCCTCGGGCTGCTACCTGATGAAGAAAAATCGTTCGCGCTTCCGTTCGCGTTTTTAAAAAAAATTGCCGGACGATTGCGACGCAGGATTAATCTTAAATGCGACTAAAACATCTTCAACATTTTAAATATATACTAGACCAAGTATAGATCCCCAACGAGGGGGGGGGGGGGGGGTGCTGCGGTTTCACACGCACACAAACCACCCCCCCCACACACACACACACACACATTTGTAGATGGTACTGTGGTTTCTGGAAAGGTGGAGATTTTTGATTCAGGTAAATTTAAAGACTGAAGTTGTTAGGGCAGGAAATATATTGAACTACAATTTTGCCTTATTTTGTATCAACATGAATATTCTTCAATATTCTGGAAAATAGACCACATTTGTTTTCAAGGGACCCAAGAATTTGGAAACAAAATCTGTGGTGTGTTTGACAGAAGATAGGCCAACAGTATATGCCATGGAACACACATGGCCAATACATGTTAACTTGTTCTACTGTAACGATTCTTATTCACTGGATGAGTAAGGAACACATTTATTTTGTATTACTGTTGCATCCTGGACTCACCGGTGGGTGTAATTGGTGCGGTCATTAAGGTGGTGGTAGCTTCAGTTGAAGATGCACTTGTGCTGCCTGCAGTTGTTTCTACTGTCCTTGATGTGGGAACTGATGTGATGCTTGAAGCTGTTGTAGTTGCCTCTGAACTTGTAGATGGTACAGTGCTTTTTGGTACGGTGATGAATTTTGATTCTGGTAAATTTAAAGACTGGTGTTATTAGGGCAGAAAATGTATTGAACTACAATTTTGCCTTATTTTTGTAACAACATGATAATTTTCTTCAAGTTTCTGGAAAATAGACCACATTTGTTTTCAAGGGACCCAAGAATTTGGAAACAAAATCTGTGGTGTGTTTGACAGAAGATAGGCCAACAGTATATGCCATGGAACACACATGGCCAATACATGTTAACTTGTTCTACTGTAACGATTCTTATTCACTGGATGAGTAAGGAACACATTTATTTTGTATTACTCTTGCATACCGGTGGGTGTAATTGGTTCGATCATGAAGGTGGTGGTAGCTTCAGTTGAAGATGCACTTGTGTTGCCTGCAGTTGTTTCTACTGTCCTTGATGTGGGAACTGATGTGATGCTTGAAGCTGTTGTAGTTGCCTCTGAACTTGTAGATGGTACAGTGCTTTTTGGTACGGTGATGAATTTTGATTCTGGTAAATTTAAAGACTGGTGTTATTAGGGCAGAAAATGTATTGAACTACAATTTTGCCTTATTTTTGTAACAACATGATAATTTTCTTCAAGTTTCTGGAAAATAGACCACATTTGTTTTCAAGGGACCCAAGAATTTGGAAACAAAATCTGTGGTGTGTTTGACAGAAGATAGGCCAACAGTATATGCCATGGAACACACATGGCCAATACATGTTAACTTGTTCTACTGTAACGATTCTTATTCACTGGATGAGTAAGGAACACATTTATTTTGTATTACTCTTGCATACCGGTGGGTGTAATTGGTTCGATCATGAAGGTGGTGGTAGCTTCAGTTGAAGATGCACTTGTGTTGCCTGCAGTTGTTTCTACTGTCCTTGATGTGGGAACTGATGTGATGCTTGAAGCTGTTGTAGTTGCCTCTGAACTTGTAGATGGTACAGTGCTTTTTGGTACGGTGATGAATTTTGATTCTGGTAAATTTAAAGACTGGTGTTATTAGGGCAGAAAATGTATTGAACTACAATTTTGCCTTATTTTTGTAACAACATGATAATTTTCTTCAAGTTTCTGGAAAATAGACCACATTTGTTTTCAAGGGACCCAAGAATTTGGAAACAAAATCTGTGGTGTGTTTGACAGAAGATAGGCCAACAGTATATGCCATAGAACACACATGGCCAATCCATGTTAACTTGTTCTACTGTAATGATTCTTATTCACTGGATGAGTAAGGAACACATTTATTTTGTATTACTGTTGCATCCTGGACTCACCGGTGGGTGTAATTGGTGCGGTCATTAAGGTGGTGGTAGCTTCAGTTGAAGATGCACTTGTGCTGCCTGCAGTTGTTTCTACTGTCCTTGATGTGGGAACTGATGTGATGCTTGAAGCTGTTGTAGTTGCCTCTGAACTTGTAGATGGTACAGTGCTTTTTGGTACGGTGATGAATTTTGATTCTGGTAAATTTAAAGACTGGTGTTATTAGGGCAGAAAATGTATTGAACTACAATTTTGCCTTATTTTTGTAACAACATGATAATTTTCTTCAAGTTTCTGGAAAATAGACCACATTTGTTTTCAAGGGACCCAAGAATTTGGAAACAAAATCTGTGGTGTGTTTGACAGAAGATAGGCCAACAGTATATGCCATGGAACACACATGGCCAATACATGTTAACTTGTTCTACTGTAACGATTCTTATTCACTGGATGAGTAAGGAACACATTTATTTTGTATTACTCTTGCATACCGGTGGTGTAATTGGTTCGATCATGAAGGTTGTGGTTGCTTCAGTTGAAGATGCACTTGTGTTGCCTGCAGTTGTTTCTACTGTCCTTGATGTGGGAACTGATGTGATGCTTGAAGCTGTTGTAGTTGCCTCTGAACTTGTAGATGGTACAGTGCTTTTTGGTACGGTGATGAATTTTGATTCTGGTAAATTTAAAGACTGGTGTTATTAGGGCAGAAAATGTATTGAACTACAATTTTGCCTTATTTTTGTAACAACATGATAATTTTCTTCAAGTTTCTGGAAAATAGACCACATTTGTTTTCAAGGGACCCAAGAATTTGGAAACAAAATCTGTGGTGTGTTTGACAGAAGATAGGCCAACAGTATATGCCATAGAACACACATGGCCAATCCATGTTAACTTGTTCTACTGTAATGATTCTTATTCACTGGATGAGTAAGGAACACATTTATTTTGTATTACTGTTGCATCCTGGACTCACCGGTGGGTGTAATTGGTGCGATCATTAAGGTGGTGGTAGCTTCAGTTGAAGATGCACTTGTGCTGCCTGCAGTTGTTTCTACTGTCCTTGATGTGGGAATTGATGTGATGCTTGAAGCTGTTGTAGTTGCCTCTGAACTTGTAGATGGTACAGTGCTTTCTGGAAAGATAGAGATTTTTGATTCTGGTAAATTTAAAGATTAAATAACCGCAAACGTTTAAAATTGTAAAGAATTTAGTACCGGACAAAAACGGGAAGTAACAAACGGGGAAACGCACACGAACATTGCATAAATACACACACATCCAAGATCAGAGTTTTATAAGTATAGAGATTGGTACTGATTAGGGATGATCAGCCATGATCACATTGAATGGCGGTGCTGGCTCGAAGGGCCGAATGGCCTACTCCTGCATCCATTGTCTATAAACAATACATTTGAGCTTAGCATTAAGGTTAACAGGTGCATTGAGAATAGAATTATAAAATAAAAGGCACATCTGGTATTTCGTACAGGGAAATAATTAAAGGTGTTTGTTATATATACAAGACATGTGTTTATAGTGACAAGGTTATAAAATGCCGACGAGGGAGAGGGATTTGGCTGCAGATGTGGCGGGCGGGGCGGTGAACGGGCATCAACAGCTGGAATAACGGGCATCACAGCTGGAAATAACGGGTTCCCCCAATGCGCGGTATCGGGGGGGGGGGCGGCATTCAGCATCACATGCACATTAACCACCCCCCACACACACAGGGGGGGAGGGGTGAGAGGGGGTAGGGGGAGACGGGGTGGGGAGAGGGGAGAGGAGGGGGAGAGGGAGGAGAGGGAGGGGGGAAAGGGGGAGGGAGAGGGAGACAGAGAGGGGGAGAGAGAGAGAGAGGGGGGGAGAGAGAGAGAGAGAGAGAGAAAAGGGGAGAGAGAGAGAGAAAGGGGAGAGAGAGAGAGAGAAAGGGGAGGGAGAGAGAGAGGGAAGAAGAGAGAGAGAAAGGGGCGAGAGAGAGGGGAGGGAGAGAGGGGGAGGAGAGAGAGGTCGGACAGCTTTTGTGTTAAGTCATTGGAAAAGCAATAGGGAACAAGATGCTAATTTCCGAATATGAAAATGGCCATAACATTTTTAATACTGAAGATCTGAAAGTGAATTAGGTATCAAATTAAAGTTATTTTTATGCTTTATCTGATGGGATAAATTACATGCTTGATTTTTACATTCCTACTTTTTGTTTGGACATTAATAAATGACAAGATATCCCCCCGCTGATTATTGAGCTCCGCTTAATAGCTTGGCCATGAAATAAAAACGCTGCATGCCATGGGAGAATGCCATTTGATATGAGGATTGTACTAACTTGTTAATGTGAATACGAACAAGACGAGGTGAAGGTATCTCCCGCTTGAAGTGAGTGTAGAGACCATGACTGCGACCCTTGGCGCCTGCTGCCTCTCCGATCACCGCCCGTCCAAATGAACACAGCGCTCCCACAGCCCACAAACAAAAATTCTGTAGACCAAAGATTCTAGTATCTTTACTGTACACTGCCCTTAACATCAGTGGAAGATTCACACTGGCTCTGATAATCAGCGCAATGGGTGTTACTCCCCACCCTTCTCACCCTCGCCTACATTCCGATCATAAAAAAACACCATCGGCAGTTCCTTGCTTCATAGTACCCTACTCCTCTACTCCTGCCTCATCATAGTAAACCTCCTACATTCCGTTCACTGTAACCCCCTCCCTACCCAGTCTCCCATCACAGTAACAACTTCCACCCCCACCACCGCTGTTCCCCATCATAGTTCATACCTTCATAAGTTCTAGGAGCAGAAAAGACCCATCAAGTCTATTCCGCCAATCAATCTTTGCTGATCTATCTCTCCCTCTCAACCCTATTCTCCTGCCTTCTCCCCATAACCCCTGACACTACTAAAGTATGCAGTAGGGTTTTTATAACAAATGTAAATGATTCTGTTTGTGTCTACATGATACCAAGTGTGCTAATTTACAATTCACCATTTTGTAAATCTTCTTTTCGTGTCTTTGAAGCTGGTTGGTTATATGACTTTCCCATTCCTTTACACAGTCCTTTGCGTTTTTATTGAACACGGCAAGATCCTTTGGGCTGCACTGGTTGGGTAGTAGGGGGCAGACAAGGCAGTGCTGCATTGTATGGTCCTCTTCTCCACATTCACAGGTGGTTTGGCCAGTTTCATAGCCCCATCTGGCCATGGCAGCTTTTGATCGCCCTGTTCCTGTTCGCAGGCAGTTGAGCGTCTTCCACTGGACCCATGGTGCTTCTGAGCCTGGAGGGAGGGCTTCAGAAGGAGGGATACCCATGTCAGTAGGAGGGGGGTCGTCCTCAAGCCTTTTTGTCCATAGTTGGAGTCTGGTTTCTTCCCGTGATGCTATTAGGGGCTGGACATGGCTGAGAAAGCTTCTCCTGGACTTCAGCCGTTGGGTCGGGGGTACACGTCTGTAGAGGAGGTGGCGTTCATCACTCGTGGCCTTGGTCATCTCTACTCGGCTGGCGACTTCCCGTCTCACATCAGCAGGGGCAATGCCAGCGAGGAGGTGCAGGTTGTTTATGTTGGTGGGCTTCAAGCAGCCAGTGATTGAGTGGCAGGTGTTATTCAACGCTGGGTCTAGTTTCTTGGCATGGGATGATCTATCCCAAACTTTACAAATTTGTAAATGACCGAGCCTTAATACTTCCTCTCTATCGGTTGTTCCCACGTTGCTCCTAATTCTATTGACGTTTCTGGTCTTTCATTTTGCAGCCCAGGGCATGACCCTTCCACATTCTCCACCGATTCAGGGCTGACACAGTGGTAGAGAAGTTCCTGCAAACCCCTGCCCACGGCCCGCACCACAGAGTGGTAGTGAGCGGATTCACAGCCTCACTTCTCCCCTCCAGCACACGTTGTATCTGGGCAAACACAGAGACATCGTGAGTGACTTCCCCTCCAGAGGATGAGAAATGACTGGAAGGTCAGCTCTGGGCCATGGGTATAATTAGCCTGGATAAATAGTCATAGAGGCTTACAGCGTGGAAACAGGCCCTTCAGCCCAACTTGCCCACACTGGCCAACATGTCCCATGTACCCTTGTCCCACCTGACTGCGTTTGACCTACAGTATATCCCTCTAAATCTGTCCTATCCATGTACCTCTTTAAATGTTCCAATAGTCCCTTCCTCAAATATCTCCTCTGGCAGCTCGTTCCATACACCTACCACCCTTTGTGACGGAGACCCCGGTTTGATACTGACTACGGGTGCTGGTCTGTTTGGTTTGTACGTTCTCGCCCGTCACCCATTCGGTTTCCTCCCACACACCAAAGATGGATAGGTTTGTATGTTAATTGGCTTGGTATAAATGTACAATTGTCCCTCGTGTGTGGGATAATGTTAATGTGCGGGGATCGCTGGTCGGTGCGGACTCGGTAGGCCGAAGGGCCTGTTTCCGCACTGTATCTCTCAGCTAAACTACAGTGAACTACAAACTACAAGGCTACAAACCAAGAGTCGGGAAGTCGGTGGAGACTCAATGGCTCTTTTAAAATGGAGACACAAGGAACTGCAGATGCTGGTTTGTACAAAAAGACACACGGTGCTGGAGTAACTCAGAGGGTCATACATTTTTGGAGAACATGGATAGGTGATTTGGATCAGGCTGCTTCTTCGGACTGACAATAATCGAGGCGCTGTTCCATTTATTGAGATGGTTCACTACCATTGTTGTCAGCTGTGAGCAACTAACTCTGACATATCTCTTATCCTTACACCAGGAGGAAACAATTGAAGCTACCTCTTACCTGATTCTTCCCACGTGGTGTATTTGATGATCCTCCTGCCTCCAACATTAGAACCTCTCTCCTAACTGGATGGATAAGACAAGTTTGGAGGGTTACGGGCAAAATGCAGGCAGGTGGGACGAGTGTAGCTGGGATATGTTGGCCGTGTGTGGGCAAGTTGGGCCGAAGGGCCTGTTTCCACACTGTATCAGTCTATGACTCTAAATCCTTCCTTTAGTGTGGTGACCAGAACTGTATCTAGTACACCAGCTGTGATACAGATAGGGAACTTGGGATGATGAGACATTAGATGTTTAGTTAAAATGAAAAAAGAAAATGAAAAGGTTCAGGAAGCTGAAAACAGACAAGGCCCATAAGGATTACAAATGGCGCAGAAAATAATTTAAGTACTTTGGGTGGCAAGGTAGCACAGCGATAGAGTTGCTGCCTCACAGCGCCAGAGATCTGGGTTCGATCCTGACTATGGGTGCTGTCTGTGCGGAGTTTGTACGTTCTTCCTGTGACCATGTGGGTTTTCTCCAGGTGCTCTAGTTCCCTCCCACACTCCAAAGATATGCAAAGACATGCAGGTTTGTAGGTTAATTGGCTTCTCCGAATTATCCCTTTAGTGTGAGATGCATTGAGATAACATACATAAGTGGGATAACTTGGAACTAGTGTGCCGGTGATCAATGGTGGACTCGATGGGCTGGAGGGCCTATTTCCACATTGTATCGCTAGACTCTAAAGAAACTGGGAGTTATAAAGAGGCCAATAATAGTTGTAGACAAGTAGGATTAACAAGTATCCCTTCATCTTCTTGTGTTTGCAGAGGTTATGTAACGCCCTGCAGGCCCTGTAGCCAGTTCAATGTGCTGTTGTCGAGGGCCGTGAGGTCTACCCCTCCACCAGGGGGACGGAGGACAGCGCAGTCGAAAATGACGTGCTGCGCTGTTTGCTGGTCTGCTCCACACATGCAGGCTGCTGATGAACACAGCTCCCAGGAGTATCCCAATGCAGAGGGTTGGCAGGGGAAAGGTAGGTTCACTCAAGTACAAAGGAAGAAATGTACGTGTGGAGCCAGAGGAAGTGGGTGAGGTTATTTAGGAGTACTTTGCATCAGCATTTCACCAAGCAGAAGGATATGGATGATAGTGAGATTAGCGTGGGGAATCTTTATAGAGACATGCAGCTTGGAAACATGCCACAGCCTCACAGAGAGACTTCAACTCCATTAGCCAAAAGATATAGTGTGCGGGTGATCAATGGTCGGCGTGGACTCGATGGGCCAAAGGGCCTATTTCCATGCTGCATCTCCAGTCATACAACATGGAAGCAGGCTCTTTGTCTAACTAATGCATGACAACCAAGATGCCCCATCAATGCTAGTCCTATTTGTCCATGTTTGGCACATATTCCACTAAACTTTCCATATTCAGGAACTCATCCAGTATATTTATATTAAGAAAAATATGTTGGGTCTTTTGAAAAACATTAAGGTGGATAAGTTCTTGGAGTCTGATAGGATCTATCCGGTGATTCTGAGGGAAGCAAGTGAGGAGATTGCTGGGGTCATGACAGAGATGGACAGAGTGCTGGAGTAACTCAGCGGGTCGGGCAGCATGTGTGGAGAACATGGATAGGTGGCGTTTTGAATCAGGCTCCTTTTATGTCTCGACCTAAAGTATCACCTAGCCATGTTCTCCAGAGATGTTGCCACACCTGTTGAGTTACTCCAGCACTTTGTGTCATGTACATTAACCAGCATCTGCAGTTCGTTGTCTCTACACTATGACAGAGATTCTCTGTTTTCTCTTTAGCCACAAAGTGCCAGAAGATTGGGGACTGTCACCTATCCATGTTCTCCACAGATGCTGCCTGACCCGCTGAGTTACTCCAGCACTCTGTGAAACGTCACCTATCCATGTTCTCCACAGATGCTGCCTGACCCGCTGAGTTACTCCAGCACTCTGTGAAATGTCACCTATCCATGTTCTCCACAGATGCTGCCTGACCCGCTGAGTTACTCCAGCACTCTGTGAAATGTCACCTATCCATGTTCTCCACAGATGCTGCCTGACCCGCTGAGTTACTCCAGCACTCTGTGTCAAAACCAAGAATCTTTGAGCCATTTGCAATTACACTGGAAGATAGCCAATGGCTTTGAATTTAACTGTAAACAGGATCATTTAACAGTCTAAATTATCTTGAATTGAAAGAATGTCATGTTGTTCTGACTGATTTTCATCAAAATGCTTGAATGGACTCATTCTTCCCTCTTCAGAAAAATTAAAGATGCAGGAAGATGCAGAGAAGCATTCCCAAATGGGATGTGCAGTAAAAAATATGAGGTCATCCACTTTAGAGCACAAAATCTAAAAGGAGGGTATTTTGGGTGTTCACAAGCATGTACATGTCCATGTACACATCACCTTGCAAACACAGCGAACAATTAGGAAGACAAATGATTTGTTGCCTTTAATTATGAGAGTATTTGTAAAAAAGTAAAGCAGTTTTGCCTGCACATCTCCACTCCATACCAAGCCAGAGCCGCAGATTATTCACACAGGTTCACGTCGATCGTTGCAAGCCTTGTACACTGTAAACAGCTACACAGTGGAATCGGCAGAATCGCTGATCACAACACATCCCCTCCACCCCCAACAAGCTCAATGCATTGCATGTGTATGAAGGAACTGTAGATGCTGGTTTAAACCAAAGATAAGACACAAAATACTGGAGTAACTCAGTGCTGGACCCGAAACATCACCTATTCATTTACGCAGAGATGCTGCCTGTCCCACTGGTCTAAGATTATGTTGGCTGCTTTCCCAAGGCAGTGTGTTTATGTGGAGTCACTGGTGGGTGGGGGAGGTGGGGAGAGGCCGGTTTGTGAGAGGCACAGAGCTGTAATCACATTTCGGCAGTTTCTTGCAAACTTGAGCAGAGCAGATGCCATGCATCTGATTAGGATACTTTGTGTGCTACGTCTATAGAAATTAGTAAGAGTCATTGGAGATGTGTCAAAATTCCTTGGCCTTCTCAGGAAGTAGAGGCGTCTGTGTGCTTTGTTGGCTGTTGCATCAATGTGGTGAGACCAGGACAAGTGGTTGGTGATATTTACCTCAAGAAACCGATCGCTCTTGGCCACCTCCTCCTCAGCATTGATGGCACAGACTGGGATGTGTGCTCCACCCCATTCCCTGAAGTCAATAACCAGCTTCCTTGCTTTACTGACATTGAGGAAGAGGTTGTTGGCATCCTCTTGTTCCTAGAGTCGTTTGCAACCTGGCCCACTGTGGTGTCAGAGCAGAATGTGGCCACACAGTCACGAGTGCAAAGGGAGTATAGAAAGCGGCTGAGACCACAACCTTGTGGGACACCAGTTTCGAGCATGTTGTGTAGGAAAATCTCTGGAGAAAACCCCAGAGATAGGATTTACTCACTCTTGATGTGAATTTATCAGGAGAATCTGCAAGGTTTTGTAGCAACTGACCCCAAGATCCCTCCGAGAGTCTGGGGAAGGGTCTTTACGAGAGGTGGTGGTCCCAAGGTTGGAATCAAGCATTTAATTGCAGAGGAGGTTGCTGAGATATAGGTCCAGAAGATTGGTTGTTGGAGCTATGGTCAATAAATAGGGGGGGGCATAATAATCTTCTTAAAGCAGACAGAAAACTCAGGGTGGAGTAGGGGGAGGTTAAAGATGTCCTCCAGTAGTTTAGATTTGTTTATTGTCATGTGTTCCGAGGTGAGGACAAGAAAATAGGTTGGAGGTCACGTTACATTGATGATATTTGGGGTCTGCAAAGGGATATATAGTAGATAGGTTGAGTGCATGAGTAAAAACTTGGCAAATGGAATTTAAGCACTTCAGCAAAAGGAATCTAAAAGCAGACTATTATCTACATGGACACAAAAGCTGGAGTAATCAGCGGATCTGACAGCATCTCTGGAGAAAAGGAAGAGGTGGTGTTTCAGAACTTTTGTTTAAAGCAGCTTCTTCGGTTCCTTCCTACACATATTATCTACATGGTGCAGGTTAGGAGATGGTGTGGTGTCGAGAGAGCTGTAGTTTAGAGATAAACTAAACTACAGCTTTAGAGACCTACGCAGGTCACAGGGAGAACGCACGAACTCCGTACAACAAGCACCCATAGTCAGGATCGAACCCGGGTCTCTGGCCCTGTAAGGCAGCAACTCTACCGCTGCCACCCTGCCACCCGATGAATTGTCCTTGTATGAATTGCACAAAGTCAGCTGGCAAATGGTTTACAAGGTAAATGGCATATTGGCAATAATAGCATCGACCTGGAGTTCAAGAATAGGGAGCAATTGTTTCAATTATACTGGGCTGTGGTGAGGCCACTCCTGTAGACTGGAAGGTGATAAATGTTTTATGAATCATGGAATTGAGGTGCTGCCTAACCCCCTGAGCTATTCCAACACTTTTTTTTTGTAAATTAACCAATTAATCTACAAATCTGCCAATTGGTTAACTTGTTATCTTTCATTCTCAGTTCTGATAAAGGCTCTTTGACTTTGATTTTCATTTGAAACTCTTTTATGTTGCCTTGTCTTTAACTTTCAAGAGCTGGTTCTGCCACCATTGAGGTTGTGAATGCACATAAAACCTCCCTTTCACATTATTGGATTTGAATGAGAATGTGCAAGGCATGATTTGTATGTTTGCAGATGACACTAACATAGTTGGTATAGTAAACGCATGAAGATGTACAAGATATTAGTCTTGCCACCCTTATTGTGTTCCGTGTTGGCCCTGCTAACGAAAGATGGCATGAAGCTGAAAATACTTACAAAGATGCTGCCAGGATTGAAGCATCTGAGCTGAAGTTGAGTAAACTAGGGCCTTCTTATTCCTTAGAGTGCAAGAGGCTAACATTTATGAGGGCTTAATATTATTAAACTGATCTGAGTCAGGGAGACGGACTATCTGAGATGTCACCAATCCACGTTCTCCAGGGATACTGCCTGACCTGTTGAGTTACTCCAGCACTTTGTGTCCTTCCATGATCAAACTCAGTCTCTGATCTGATGACCACACAGTGACTTCCTTCTGTTATCAGTAAAGTTTACTGTTTCAGCATTCAACAACTGAAAATAGTATCCTAAACCTCCTATGGTTTAATTGCTCTCTCTGCTGGACAATATGCTTCAATACAGGTTGCTGTAAAATGCTTTGTTGAACGTCCCATTGTGGTAGTTGGATGGATTGGGACCATGAAGCTTAGAGGGTAACAATGGAGAGATGGGGTGGGGGGTGGAGTGGTGAGGTAGGGTTGAATCATTCGTGGCTACAGGGAGAGTGGGTCATGTTTGCTGCTGGGGCTAGATGGCTGTAATTAGCTGCTGACTATGGAGGGGGATTGAGATAGAGTTGCCATGAGGTGCAGAGTGGCGCAGTGGTAGAGTTGCTGCCTTACAGCATCATAGACCCGGGTTCAATCCTGACCACGGGTGCTTGTCTGTACGGAGTTTGTATGTTCTCCCTGTGACCGTGTGGGTTTTCTCCGGGTGCTCCGGTTTCCTCCCACACTCTAAAGACGTGAAGGTTGGTAGGTTAATTGGCTTCTATAAATTGTCCCTGGTGTGTAGGATAGAACTAGTGTGGGGCAATCATTGGTCAGCATGGACCCGATGGCCGAAGGGCCTGTTTCCGCGCTGTATCTCTAAAGTAAAGTCTGAAGTATAGAAGGTAAGGTATAGCTTAAAGGTCATCAGTTAATGTCAGTTCCCAGTTAAAACCCACTCCAATTGTTAAGGCATCTCTATGGGTTACCACATCTTACACGTGAAGGAGCTGGAAGAAAGACTCTATACTTTGGAACCCACATGATTTAATTTTTGATAAAGTTTTATCAGGTAGCCCACAAAAACATTATATCACATGGAACAATTTCTGGCCAGTATATTTCAGTTGGAAACCGTTTAAACATTTCTGGATGACAAGCCTAACGCCTACGTTGGTCATCATCAGTGTATGGTTTTGGAACTAAAATGATTACTACGCACCTTTCAGCCAGAGTTCAAGTTCAAGTTCACATTTATTGCCACATGCACCAGTTAAGGTACAGTGGAATTTGATTTACCATGCAGCCACACAATCAAAATGAGCACAATACACAATAGAATACAACATGAACATGTGGTGGAAGGCAATAACGTTCAGTCAGTCTTCCTTCTTTGTTCATCCGTGATCGGGGCCATGAACCCTCCGCAGTTGCCTCTACGGACGGCCCGATGTACAGGCCGTCTTGTCGGGATGATCGAACCTCCGACTTCTTCAGTTATCCTTCTGTTGTGACTTGTAATATCTCAACCCTCTCACGCCCAGCTGACCTGACTCGCATGTTGCTGCTAGTGTTCTTGCCTAAGGGGAAGGAGTTTTACTCTTGTGATTGAAAGTGAATGTTCACCTATTAATTTCCGTTATTTAATTCAATGTCAAACACCAATAGATAGAAACACATCGACAACTCAGAAGGTATAAAATAAACTTGAATGCCACATTTGAATCCTCTCAATAAATGCTGCTTTTTTGAGTTTGTGTGTGTTTAGTTTATTATTAGAGTATCTTTGATCGGACTTTACTGGCTTTATCTTGCACTAAATGTTATTCACATTATTCCCTTCATCGTGTATCTGTACACTGTGGACGACTCGTTTGTAATCATGTATTGTCTTTCCACTGACTGGTTAGCACGTGACAAAGGCTTTTCTCGGTACCTCGGTACACGTGACATTAGACTAAACTCCAGCCTGGTAGGAACGTAGCCAGCCTGTGTTTAAAAGTCTGTACACTTTGGTTATATTTTCATCCCCTTAAAGTTAGGTCACCTCTACCAATAGTGAGATCACTGAGAGAACCAGCGTAATGTGTGCTGTCTGTGTTGGACACTTACACAATGCACTGGCCGAGACATGGAGGTCACGGAGAGAAGGTACAAACTCCATACATACATCACCTGTAATCAGGATTAAACTCGGATCTCTGGGCTGTGAGGTAGCAACTCTACCGCTGCGCTACCATGCCGCCCGTAAATGTAGATGACAAGCGGTGTGGGTGAAGGACATGTCCACGGGGTCGAGGGCAAGCCGCCAAATTAGATTCAAAAGTGACTTGGTATGACGAGATACATGGGTGATGAAGAGTATGGGCTTTGTTGATGCAAGCACATGACCAGTGATGTACCACAACGACTAGTGCTGACATTCTATACATGAACAGCTTGGATATGAATGTAGGAAGTCTGAGGAGTCAGCTTACAGATGAGGCAAACGCTGATGGTGTTGTTGAATAGGCTATAGGATGATATATATATAGGGCCGAGCTTCTATACCTTGTAAGGAGTTATCGTCTATTCCTGGAATCATAGCTTCTGTAGGCGTAGGGGTCATAGGTCCCAACTGAAGGAACTTGATGTAGTTGAGCTGATTGACCACAGAAACAATGAGTGGCTGGCTCTGTTGCAGTGTTAAATATACAATCCAGAGATGTAGGAAAACTTTAGCAGAGGACAGTATGTGCGGAGACTTCTAGAGGTGTACCATAGATCATATAGTGGTATACAAAATCATGAGAGGAATAGATTGGGTAGATGCAGAGTCTTGCCCAGAGTAGGGAAATCGAGGACCAGAGAACATAGGTTCAAGGTGAAGGGGTAAAGATTTAATAGGAATCCAAGGGGTGAAATTTTTCACGCAAAGGGTGGTGGGTGTATGGAACAAGCTGCCAGAGGAGGTAGTTGAGGCTGGGACTATCCCATCGTTTAAGAAACAGTTAGACAGGACAGGACATTGATAGGACATGTTTGGAGGGATATGGACCAACCGCAGGCTAGTGGGACTAGTGTAGCTGGGACATTGTTGGCCGGTGTGGGCAAGTTGGGCCGAAGGGCCTGTTTCCACACTGTATCACTCTATGACTGTGGCCAATGCTGTGAGAAAACAGCTGTAGTTACTTTCAATGCCAACACTGATGTGAATAGGTTCTTTTTTCCAACATTTGTATTTAATATTGCTTCACCAATAAGCTATATTTTATTCAAAGATATATTCTGTTTACTTGTACAAATGTATCACTAGAAACAGCCCTTGTTATATCATTACCTACATCTTCATTTAGTGGTTACAAATATAAGTAGCATCGTTGGAAAAATTGTCTTGACAAGAAATGGCTTTAGGCTGTAAATGCAGTGAAATACACAGTATGTATTCAGGAACCAGCGGCAACAAAAGTCTAATATATGACTGTGAAATTAATGCTATAACAGGCACAATATAATACAGTATAAACAATTTGCTTGATAGAGTCTACAGTGTCGTTAACATCAGGAGGCCCAACCTGTGAAAAGTGCTAGCCTGATTATCGGGGTACTGCTGAAATGGGGGGGAGTCAAAAATGGATCGAGGAGTTAGAATTGAATTAGCATGAAAAGTAAGTAAGAAAGTGAAAAAGGTAAACACTACAACTATGCAAATAGACAAGAGGCTATCACTGTGTAACATTTGGGTACGGGACTGGTGAGGACACGTCTGTCACTGTATAACACTGGGGTACTGTAACGGAGGGGACACGTCTGTAAATGTGTAACACTGGGATACAGCACTGGCGGGGACAGGTCCGTCACCGTGCAACACTGGGGTACTGTAATGGTGGGGACGGGTCTGTACCTGTACAACACTGGGGTACAGTACCGGTGGGGATGGGTCGGTCACCGTGTAACCCTGGGGTACAGTACTGATGGGGATAACTCTGTCACTGGGGTACAATACTGGTGGGGACAGGTCTGTCATTGTGTAACACTAGGGTGCAAACCTGTCATGTATAATACTGGAATGCAGTATTCTAGAGCACTAAGTGCAATTCCACTGATTACTCTAGCAGAGAGATCATTTGATTTACTCTCACGAGTGGAAATCAGGATGAATAAGAATTTGTAAATGGACATGAATGAATACTGAGCATTGTGTAGTTGGAGGAGGTTACAGGGATAGGAAGGGATGAGAGTATGGCAATAATGAAACAATAGGAAGAGAAGACAGGCACAAAAGGCAGGAGTAACTCAGAGGGTCAGGCAGCATCTCTGGAGAAAATAAATAGGTGACGTTTCGGGTTGAAACCCTTCTTCAAACTGAAGAAGGGTCTCGACCCAAAACATCACCTATTCAATTTCTTCAGAGATGCTGCCTGACCCGCTTAGTTACTCCAGCCTTTTGTGTCTGTCTACGGTTTAAACCAGCATCTGCAGTTCCTCCCTAGGCAAGAGGGTAAGAATACAGGAAAAGGCATCGACTCACATTTTATCCATTTATGACAATATTTTATCAGACAACATTCACGTAATTTAAGCAAGTAGTTCACCTTGGAAAGATTATTGCACCAAGTGTGTGATCCAATGTCCATTCCCATCAATGGGAAGAAAAGTCGCATGGCTCTGATGTTCTCAGTGCACAGCTGGCTTTGATGCCAGCGTTCTGGTATCAGTTCAGAGTTTGACAAATGGACACAAAAACGACCCAAAATTCAGAACATTCCTGAGAATGAACTGTTGTTACATTTGTTGTTACATTTCCTAGAGTAAGTGCCATCAGTCGACTGTAACATTGCATCAGGAGCCGCCTCAGTAACAATATTCAGACAATTGTTGTGATATGTCCGTCTAACTCACAGGTGTAATACAACTATTATTATTTGGTCCAGTCTGTGAGTTATTGTCATTGCCGTTTGAAATCACTTCCTGCAAAGGAAAAATGTCCAGAGGTTCATTCACACGAGGGATTTCTTGGTTTCTGCTGGGTGTTGGATTCAGTACATTATATTCTCCTGTTTTCCGAGCTCTGTCGATCCGGCAATAGCAGATTATTGCCATTATTATTATTATTATTATTGCCCCCACAATTGAAAAGATGATGATGATCACCCATGACGATTCTTCACCTGTGGATAATTCACAAAAACCATTACACAATCATCATCCATTCTGAGCAAATACATCTACTGTAAAACTACAGATCCTTTCTTTCCAAAATCCATGAATTTTGCCTGCACTCATTTGCAGGTATAATTTACTTATAATCTCTCGAATTACTATCTACCTCATCGGGGACCCTCGGACTATCTTTGATCGGACTTTACTGGTTTACCTTGCACTAAACGTTATTCCCTTATCATGTATCATGCTGCACACTGTGAACGGCTCGATTGTAATCATGTATTGTCTTTCCACTGGCTGGTTAGCACACAACAAAAGCTTTTCAATGTAGCTCAGTTACATGTGACAATAAACTAAACTAAACCAATGTTTTCTCACTTTATTTATAAACACATTGTGCGTACGAATGGCATAGCATGCTACTCGACGGACAATTAAATATTTTTTGAAGAATAAAGTCCATTTTCATTTAACTTAGTTTAGCAATTCAGTGCGGAAACAGGGTCTTCGGCCCACTGAGTCCATGCCAACCATCAATAACCCATTCACATTAGTTCAATGTTATCCCACTAACCGGAGATACCAGATAAAACGTACACAGGTCACGGGGAGAATGTACAAACTTTGTACAGACAGCACCCGTAGTCAGAATCGAACCCATGTCTTTGGTGGTGTAAGGCAGCAACTCTACTTCTGCGCCACCATGCCACTCGCATGTTCTAATGCCTTGTCTGAAAGGTGGCACCACAGACACTCTTTGCCACTATTCACCAAAAGCAAGTTGGGTGATGCTTTGTAGAGCACATCTGTTTAACCCAGAAGGGAAACTCCGAACCTTTGGTATCCTGTCACTACGGTTCTCCATCCCAGGCAGCATCCATGGAGAACATGGAGAGGTGACGTTTTGGGTCGGGACCCTTCTGCAGACAAGGGCAAACATTTGAGTGTCCAGAAATTGACAGGGGCTCGTTTTTCTACCTGCTGTTATTTCATTATTTTGGTGTTACTATTTATGGGTTAATCAGAAACAAGAGGTGTGAAATCACAGAATATTCTCAAGAGTTCTCAGAACAGTGCTTTTATTGTAGACTACCGGATGTTTCCTTGTGTTAATTATCTGCTAAGTGTGTTTGGTGTAGACACTGGGGATGCTGAGGGTTGTGACAAGGCAAAGATTGCTTCAACAAAGGCATTGGTGGACAAACGGACTCCTTTACATTAGACTGAGAGTGGTCAGTCTAACATAAAGTCGTACAGCTGGTACTCTTGCCTGGAGTCAGGAGATTAGTGGTTCAAGTCCCAAACACCAGGATATTCCAGGGACACAAAGATATTCCATGGAAATACTGACAAAGAATCTCTGAGGTGCCACATTATTTTTTAATATGGCTGTATGGTAATTCACCTACCACTGTACCTTAATTGGTATACGTGACAATAAACAGACCTTTGAACCATTGAAGATTAACGACTGTATCCTTCATGTCTATGGTTGGCATTGTGAGTTGCATTTAGAACAGTAAATGATGCGTTGTGCAATATTAATGCCTATTCTGCATTGCATCCACCCTGAAGAAGAGACAGAGTATTGCAGTAGCTCAGCGGGTCAGGCAATATCTCAGGAGCGGCCTATCCATGGTCTCCTGAGATGCTGCTTGACCCGCTGAGTTGCTCCAGCACTCCGTGTCCTCGTCTGTAAATCAGATCTTTGTTGAAAGGTTTCGACCCAAAACGTCACCCATTCCTTCGCTCCAGAGATGCTGCCTGTCCCACTCAGTTACTCCAGCATTTTGTGTCTATCTTCGGTTTAAACCAGCATCTGCAGTTCCTTCCTACACACTCCTTGTTTCTACATTGGAAGCATCCTGTTTTTTGAAGCGAACCACGAGAAAGCATGCAGTTCCGATCAGATCCACTAGGCGGCAATGCTAGATGTTCCTACACCCATTGGTTATAGCGGTCTTTGTTGCATTCACGAAACAGCCTTTTCAATCCATGTACTGAGGCCATTTATTCCCTGTGATCCTCACCTGATAGAAAATGTACATTCAATATAAATTATAATTCTGCATTCCCAATATTCCCACCCTAAACAGGTAGATGTGAACAGAGAGTCTACAAGTTACAGTCACAGTTGCAATGGTTCTAGAATACCATCTTTTTATCTTAGTTTAGTTTAGTTTAAAGATACAGCGCAGAAACGTGCCTTTTGGCCCACAGAGTCCGCACCGACCAGCGGTTCCCAACACTAACAGTATCATACACACACTAGATACAATTTACAATTATACCAAGCCAATTAACCTACAAAACTACGTCTTTGGAGTGTGGGAGGAAACCGGAGATCCCCGAGAAAACACATGCAGTTTACGGGGGGGGGAGCATGTAAAGCTGCATATAGACAAGCAACCCGTAGACAGGGTCGAACCCGGGTCTCTGGGGCTGTAAGGCAGCAACTCTACCGCTGCGAAATCATCCCACCTCATTCATGATTGAAAGGCAGAGCAGACTCGATGGCACCAATGTAAAGTTACTTACTTTGCACATTGAGTGTGATATTCTGTTGCTTAACAATGGGTTCAGAGTGATTTTGGAGTGTCAGTTTAGCCACACAAGTCAACTGCTGTCCATTCATCTCCATCTTTGGATGCAAAGTGTGGTAGATAGTGTGCTCTGTACTGGATGACTCGCTTGGCAAAGACATATTCCCATTCTTCAGTGTAAGTTGAAGTTCTCCCGAGACATTAAACACACTGCAGGTAATATTCACCGGTTTTCCATCAATGATGGTCAGTGATGCTTGGATTACAGGTTCGGAGAAAACTGCAACAACAGAAAGATATTGTTAGAAACCCTATCAAAGCTTAGAGCAGCACGGTGGCGCGGCGGTAGATTTTAATGTTCAATTTCAAGTGAGTTTTGTGTCCCTGTATAGGACAATTAAATTCTTGCTTTGCTTCAGCACACAGAACATAGTAGGCATTTACTACAGAACAGATCAGTGTGTCCATATACCATAATATAAATATATACACACATGAATAAATAAACTGATAAAATGCAAATAACAGAAAATGGGTTATTAATAATCATAGTTTTGTCCGAGCCAGGTTTAATAGCCTGATGGCTGTGGGGAAGTAGCTATTCCTGAACCTGGTTGTTGCAGTCTTCAGGCTCCTGTACCTTCTACCTGAAGGTAGCAGGGAGATGAGTGTGTGGCCAGGATGGTGTGGGTCTTTGATGATACTGCCAGCCTTTTTGAGGCAGCGACTGCGATAAATCCCCTCGATGGAAGGAAGGTCAGAGCCGATGATGGACTGGGCAGTGTTTACTACTTTTTGTAGTCTTTTCCTCTCCAGGGCGCTCAAATTGCTGAACCAAGCCACGATGCAACCGGTCAGCATGCTCTCACCTTATGTAATTGCCTTATAGTAGTGTCAAAGACCTAGGTTCGATCTTGACTATGGGTGCTGTCTGTACGGAATTTGTACATTCTCCCCGTGACTTGTGTGGGTTTTCTCCAGGTGCTCCAGTTTCCTCCCGCACTCCAAAGACGTACAGGTTTATAGGTTAATTGACTTTAGCTATGGCTCTACATCCAACTGTAGTTGGACAATGATCGGAGGCAATTACCCAAAGTCACCCTATTATTCCCGGCATCATTCACCCCCTATACCAATCTCATCAAACCTAGTGACATGTTGGTTGAACACATCCTGATGAGTGGAATTTGAAATGTCCTCAATGTTTGGGCAACACTGTCAAAGTTCCCATTGAACACCAGTTGTAGGAAGGAACTGTAGATACTGGTTCACACCGAAGATAGGCACAAAATGCTGGATAACTCAGCGGCACAGGCATCATCTCTGGAGAGAAGGAATAGGAGACATTTTGTGTCGAGACCCTTCTTCAGACTGCAAATCAGGGGAGAGGGAGATACAGCGATAAGGAAGGTGTCAAAATGAGACCTGAGACAATATAATAGATGAGGTCATGACAATATCATGACATGAGACAAGATGAGGATCAAGAAAAATGTAGAATAGATCAGAATGTAGAATAGGAGAAGGTGACCACAAAGCAAACGGAGACAAAATGTCATTGGGGAGACTGGTGGGAGAACTGGGAAGGGGGAGGGATGGAGAGAGAGGAAGAGCAAGGGTTACTTGAAGTTAGAGAAGTCAATGTTCATACCACTGGGGTGTAATCTGCCCAAGCCAAATATGAGGAACTGTGCCTCCAATTTGTGTTGGGCCTCACTGTGACAATGGAGGAGGCCCAGGACAGAAAGGTTGGTGTGGGAATGGGAGGGGATTTATAGTATTTAGCATCTCCACCCTGGCTGGTAACAAGCCAGAGGCTTCTATGTCACTTCAGGGAACACTTTGCTTTCAAAACAATGGTAAATAGTCCACTGATTTAATTCCTGGGCGTAAGGAAGGTACTACAATATTTCTCCTTTATGTAAATGTTATGCATCTACATTCAGTTTGTATCTCTGATAAATTCAGTTGCTGGTAGCTGCCTCTGTAACAGGATCTACATTAAAAACAGACAAAATAAGAGCAGGGCTTTATCACACACTCCAACGAGGCAGCTCTTGAATGAAGAAGGGTCTCGACCCTAAATGCCACCCATACCTTTTATCCAGAGATGTTGCCTGTCTTGCTTTTGTGTCTATCCTCCATGAGTAAGAATGTGGCCGAATAACAGCATCTAGGTGACATCATGTTGCCTTTTTTCCACTAATTCCTTTGTTTTCCGTACAGGCCGATTAAAGTTTTGTGACTCTCCAGTACCAAATGTCCCCTTTAATATTCTTTAATAGTTGCCAAAGGAGGTAGTTGAGGCAGGGACTATCCCAACATTTAAGAAACTAGTTACACAGTTACATGGATAGGACAGGTTTAGAGGAATATGAGCCAAACGTGGGCAGGTGGGACAAGTGTAGCTCGAACATGTTGGCCGGAGTGGGAAAGTTAGGCCGAAGGGCTTGTTTCCACGCTGTATGACTATGACTCTATGATATCAATCATAATCTCTGGTTATCCAGCATGCTTACCGTACACCTCAATGGAAATGTTGGCACTCCTTGTTAGATTTAATGGATAATCCTCAAAATCTGCTCTGCAGGTGAATTCAGTCAGTCCTGTGTCTTGTGGTGTCCATGTTGTTGTTGCCCAGATATCGTGGGATGATGACGTCTTTGTAACTGGCTTCAGTTCTTCTTCATTGTGAAACCATGTTACAGTCAACTTCTCAGCTGGATAGACATTTTGGACCTCACATTCCAACGTGGCCTCCTCATTCACTTCAATGGGCTTTCTGTTGAGGATTCTAGGAGGCTTTGGAAAAGCTGAAAAGACACATAAGGAATTCCCTGCATATTAGTTTTCTGTAGACAATGGAACTAAAGGAAAACAGACCAATACTGGCATTGCATTGAACGCAAAAACAATTCACCACACCCGAGTCAGAATCTGGATGTCCCGTAATTTAGTTTAGTTCAGAGATACAGCGCAGAAACAGGCCCTTTGGTACACCGAGTCAGCGCCAACTGGCACACTAATGCTATCCTATACACACTAGGGACAATTACAATTGTACCGAGCCAATTAACCTACAATCCTGTACGGCTTTGGAGTGTGGGAGGAAACCGGAGATCCCAGATGAAATCCACGCAGGTCACGGGGAGAACGTGCAAACTCCATATAGTCAGCACCATTAGTCAGGATGGAACTCGTGTCTCAGGCGCTGCAAGGCAGTTGCTCTACCGCTGTGCCACACAAATTTGTTATTTAAATATACTTCTCCTATGCTTCTGGCATCATGAGGATCTAACTCTGCTTTGAGCTCCAGCCACGGACTGTGGTACAAGCCAATACACTCACTGACATAGCACGACACAAAGTGCTGGAGTAACTCAATGGGTCAGACAGCCTTTCTGGAGAACACAGATAGGTGATCTTTCACGACCCCTTCCATGCTCTCCAGGGATGCTGCCAGGCCTGATGAGATACTCTAGCACTTTGTATAAACCAGCATCTGCAGTTTCTTGTTTCTACTGTGCCCAGATAGGTTTGGTAACTGTTGTAAGGAACAATCTCCGGAGCACTCTAGAAGTTGTAATGAGGTGGGGGGGAGGTTGCTTGGCACAGCGGTAGACTTGCTGCCTTACAGCGCCTGAGACCCGGGTTTGATCCTGACTATGTGTGTGGTTTGTACATATTTTGTACGTTCTCCCCATGATCTGCGTGAGTTTTCTCCAGGAGCTCCGTTTTCCTCCCACACTCCAAAGATGTGCAGGTTTGTAAGTTAATTGGCTTCATAAAAATTGTAAATCTACCCTAGTGAGTAGGATAATGTTAGTGTGCGGGGATCGCTGGTCGGCGTGGACATGGTGGGCCGAAGGGCCTGTCTCCACACTGTATCACTAAACTATACTAAACAATGCAGAAACACACATTGTGTTAACGTGTTCTACAGAGGAAACCTTGCAGACAGGGTAAACTCAACTTAAAGTGCTTGTTCTGTAGATAACTCATCTCTCCTGGTTTAGTGTGTGTGGCTTGCTTGTAAATATGTCAGCAGACAGCACGGTGGCACAGGGGTAGAGTTACTGTCTTACAGCACCAAAGACCAGGGATCAATCCTGACTAAGGGTGCTATCTGTACGGAGTTTGTACATTCTCCCCGTGACCTGTGTGGGTTTTATGCAGGAGCTCTGGCTTCCTCCCACACTTCAAAGACATGCAAGTTTTGCCGGCTAATTGGCATGCTACAATTATAAATTGTCCATAGTGTGTAGGATAGTATTGGTGTGGGGGGGATCTCTGGTTGGCACAGACCCGGTGGGCCCAATGGCCTGTTTCCACGCTGTATATCTAAACTAAACTTTACAAAATGCGACTCCAGTTTGTTTCAACTTAGTCTTGAGCAGAGGAGAGCAATTATTGTTCAAGTGGAACTCACAGTAGGTTTGCAGAGTCACGGAGGAGGATTCGATTTCTTTTGTGGTATTTGTGTCCAAGTCCAGCTCTGCCAAGCATGTGTACACTTGTCCATCCTCAGCCATGCTTGCATTGAGATTGAGAATATTGACCACCGGAGTCACATCGTCTGGAAACTTTTGTTCCGTTGGGTGAACTGATTTCACAACTTTGCTCCCTCTGAGCCACTTGAGATGGAGCTTGGTGTTTGGATACACTCTTGGACCGGTGCATTGAAGCTGATATGTTTTGTTAATTTCCATCACCTTTGGATGTGGTGCAATGACAAGATCTCGATCTGTTGAAGGAGAATCATGTTAATAAAATTCACTGAAATAATGAACCTGAATAGTATTTGTCCCACCTCATCTCATATTCACCGATTATTCAAGTGATATACAGACAGCATGAATGTACATATGTTCTTCAATATTTAGGGTGGCACAGTGGTGCAGTGGTAGAATTGCTGCCTTACAGCACCATAGACCCGGGTTTGATCTAGAATACGGGTGCTGTCAATATGGAGTTTGTAAGTTCTCCCCATGACCACATTAGCTTTCTCCAATATCTTTGGTTTCCTCCCACATTCAAAAGAGGTACAGGTTTGGAGGTTAATTGGCTTGGTATAAGTGTAAATTGTCCCGAGTGTGTGTAGGATAGTGATAGCATGCCGGGATCGCTGGTCCTTATGTACTTGGTAGGTCGAAGGGCCTGTTTCCGCACTGTACCTCTAAACTGAACTAAACAAATCTAAATTGTAAGCAAGAACTTAAATGTTCTCTCCCCACAGATGCTGGTTGGAGTGCTGTGTTTCCAGTATTTCAGATTTAGTTTAATTCAGAGATGCAGCATGGAAACAGGCCCTTCAGTTTACTGACTCCAATCCGACCATCAATCACCCGTTCATACGAGTTCTACGTCATCCCACTTTCTCATCCACTCCCTACACAATAATGGCAATTTACAGAGGCCAATTAACCCATCTATTCTACATCACATTCTATATTATTTATTCTAAATTTTCATTGCTCTCCATTCCCTTTGTCCTGTTTTCACACCTTTCACTTCCTTATCTATGTACCTCTCTCTCCCCTGACATCAGTCTGAAGAAGAGACTCAACCCGAAACATCACCCATTCCTTCTCTGCAGAGATACTGCCTGTTCCGCTGACTTACTCCAGCATTTTGTGTCTATCTTCAGTTTAAACCAGCATCTGCAGTTCCTTCCTACACATTCAGAGTTTGAGTTTAGTTTATTGTCACGTGTACCAAAGTACAGAGAGAAGCATTTGTTGTGTGCTGACTAGTCACCGGGAAGACTATACATGATATTCTGCAATGTTACCTATGTAACTAATTAATTAACATTTTAGAATAAGAGGTTTCGCTTATTATACACTGTGATCACAAGTTTTCAAAGCTTTTTGTTTAGTTTAGTTTAGGGAAACAGGCTCTTGAGTCCGTGCCGATCAGTGATCCCTGCACACTAGCACTATCCTACACACACTAGGGACAATTTACAGTTTTACTGACAGTAATTAACCTACAAGCCTGGAGTGTGGGAGGAATCCGGAGCACCCGGAGAAACCCCATGCAGGTTACGGGGAAAACCTACAAACTCGTAGTCAGGATCAAATCCATGTCTCTGGCGCTGTAAGGCAGCGACTCTACTGCTGCGCCACTGTGCTGTCCGGTTCTGCATATTATTCTGCTAGCAAATGGTTATAGAGTGATACAGTGCAAACAGGCCCTTCGGCCCAACTCTCCTATACCGGTTAGAATAAGAAATTACACTTACTGTACACAATGATCACTGTTTTGTTCTCAACTGTAGTATTGTTTTCAGATTTGCACAATACACTGCAAACCATTGGTAAATCCCACCTCATCACAGCTGGGAATTGGCATGTGTTTGAGTTGTTAACTTTATTGCAGTATTTATCTAGCCCTGGTTTTAGTTCCATGTTTATGTCAGGATTTAAACATGTGGTTCTGCAGTTCACATTCAAAGAGCCCCCGAATTCCACAGCTGGAGTGTCTGTGTTTATGTGAACCTCAAATCCATTCCCTTTCGCTGTCAGAGAAAAAACAAAACATCACAATAAGTAGAGATACAAAATGCATTTAAACAAAGGGCAAAATCAGGGTAATTGCTTGATCTAAAAGAGTCATTTCAAATTACTCACAAACCATTAACATACATTACATACTCTGATGATACTTTGATCATGGACACCACCAACTCACAGGGACAGTTATGTCTGAGATGGACATTTTTGCAGAGTGGTGTAGGCGGAATTACCTTGACATTAATACCTCCAAAACAAAGGAGTTGGTTGTTGACTTCCGTAAAGGTCCTTCCATCATCCCCACTCTGTTAGTCAACAACCGGCTAATAGAAAGGGTCGAGACACCTTGGGACAATAATTGATCACAAACTCACCTTCCAACTAAATAGTGAAACTATATTTTCTAAGTGTCAGCAACACCTCTTTTTCCTGAGGAAACTCCACAGACTTCAGGCTCACCAGTCAGTCCTGACAGCTTTTTACAAATGTTTCATTGAATCAGTAATAACCTTCAATATGTCAGCCTGGTTTTGGTCACTATCCAACATCCATCGCAACCCACTAAACAAAATCATATCAATGAGCAGTAAAATAATCGGACTGGAGCAGGAACCATTGATCAGCATTTACAATAGAAGGACTAAACTAAAAGGAACACAAATAGCCTCAGACACCACTCACTCACTGCACAGCCAATACAGTCTTCTAGCCTCAGGCCAGAGATACAGGTCACTCACATTCAGAGCCATGTCGAGTTTTGTGCCTACATCAATTAGACTGACGAATAGGTGATCTAATTAGTTATTCATTTATCTATATATACATTTTTACATTATTTTAATGTTTTTATTGCCTATTCTTCATGTATTGTGCTTTGCAAGTTTTACCTACTGACCACTGTTGGACTGCTGGTATGTGATGTGTGTGGTATATTGTGTTGTGTTGCTGGGTATGTGAACAAGGTATGTTCCCGATGTTGGGGAAGTCCAGAACAAGGGGTCACAGTTTAAGGATAAGGGGGAATTCTTTTAGGACCGAGATGAGGAAAACATTTTTCACACAGAGAGTGGTGAATCTCTGGAATTCTCTGCCACAGAAGGTAGTTGAGGCCACAGTTCATTGGCTATATTTAAGAGGGAGTTAGATGTGGCCCTTGTGGCTAAAGGGATCAGGGGGTATGGAGAGAAGGCTACTGAGGATACAGGATACTGAGTGGGATGATCAGCCATGATCATATTGAATGGCGGTGCAGGCTCGAAGGGCCGGAAAAAAAAGTTAATTGAATTGAATTGTGAAACTTTTTTTTCTACGAATTATATAACTCCAGGAACTGGGAGTCGGTGTTAGAGACTGAGGTGATTCTTAACATTTCCCGGTGTTGAAGTAAAGAATGTTTCTGTTTAGCAAGTGTTGAATATACAGTAGAATAAAGAGTTTGACAACAGAGAAACGAATGAAGTGTTTTTACAAGGCGGAGTTCCATATCACCATTGTACATGCTATTTTTTTTTAAGATATACACAAAATGCTGGAGTAACCCAGCGAGTCAGGCAGGCAGCCTCTCTTGAGAAAAGGAAGAGGTGAAGTTTCGGGTCGAGACCCTTCTGCAGACAGCCAGGACAAAAGGGAAACGAGAGATTTAGAACAAATGGATGTAAGATATGCAAAAAACGTATCAATGATAAAGGAAACGGGCCATTGTTAATTCAGCGGCTCAGGCAGCGTGTGTGGAAGGAACAGACAGGCGGGACCCTTCAGGCAAAATGCATTCCAGGCAAACATTTAAATCACAAGAGAATCACATTTAAATCCTCTGAAAAAACATGTTCAAACTTCCTTCCAGATGGAAAGCCGGTGATGTTTCTGACCCGCCGGGGCAGCGGGTCCCCGTTCCCGTGTGGAACAGGCATCACTGCCGGGGCTGGAGACGAGACCTCCCCCGTCCGTGATGCTCACTGCCCGGCGGCCCAGAGGCCCCGGTCCACAGGTACTCACTCACTCACTCACTTACACTCACTCACACTCACACAATTACACTCACACAATTACTCTCACACGAACATTCACACTCACTCTCTCTTTCACACATCCACAAACACTCACAAACACTCATAAACACACTCACTTACACACGCACTCACACACACGTTCTCCCTCACTCACACAATTACTCTCACACGCACAATCACTCACTCACTCTCATACGCGCACACACTCATACGCATACACACTCACCCTCACATAGACATACACATACTCCACACGCTCGCACACTTTTACACACATGCTCACACTCACACTAGCTGTTCCGACAATGGCGTGATCACAGCGTCCAGGCTGCGCCCCTCTCCCACCGCGCCCCTGCTTCACTCCGCCAAAAATAAGCAATCATCTGCTTTTTGTTTTGACATTAATAAATGACAAGATATCCCCCCGCTGATTATTGAGCTCCGCTTAATAGCTCGGCCATGAAATAAAAACGCTATATTCCATGGGAGAAGCGCGTTTGATGTGAGGATTGTACTAACTTGTTAACGTGAATACGAACAAGACGAGGTGAAGGTATCTCCCGCTTGAAGTGAGTGTAGAGACCATGACTGCGACCCTCCTCGGCGCCTGCTGCCTCTCCGATCACCGCCCGTCCAAATGAACACAGCGCTCCCACAGTCCACACACTCGCTGTTAATGCAAACAATCTCTCTGATTTCCCGGAAACAATTCAGAAACTAAACTTCGGAGAAAGCCCCTAAAAAAAAGAGTTTAAAGAAAAAGCCTCCCCTCGGCTCAACTTTGTGCTCGCCGTTGCAACAGAGACTGACTTGGGGAAAGTCCAGTGACAATCGTGCGGTAAACACGCCCATAATGTGCAGAGCGATGACCACTGCCGAGAGGTATGTACAGGGTCTTTGCTGTAGACTGCCCTTAACATCAGTGGAAGATTCACACTGGATCTGAGCTCTGATAATCAGCGCAATGGGGTTACTCCCCATCTCTCTCACTCCCTCACATTACATATGAAGAAAGACTGGATAGACTCGGTTTGTACTCGCTAGAATTTAGAAGGTTGAGGGGGGATCTTATAGAAACTTACAAAATTCTTAAGGGGTTGGACAGGCTAGATGCAGGAAGATTGCTCCCGATGTTGGGGAAGTCCAGAACAAGGGGTCACAGTTTAAGGATAAGGGGGAACATTTTTAGGACCGAGATGAGAAAAACATTTTTCACACAGAGTGGCGAATCTGTGGAATTCTCTGCCACAGAAGGTAGTTGAGGCCAGTTCATTGGCTATATTTAAGAGGGAGTTAGATGAGGAACTTGTGGCTAAAGGGATCAGGGGGTATGGAGAGAAGGCAGGTACAGGATACTGAGTTTGGATGATCAGCCATGATCATATTGAATGGCCGAATGGCCTACTCCTGCACCTATTTTCTATGCTTCAATGCTTCTATTCCCATCACAGTAAACCAGCATCTGCAGTTCCTTCCTTCACAGTAACCCCCCCCCCCCCTCCCACCACACACACACACACACCCCTCCTGCCTCTCATCATAGACCTCCCACATTCCCATCACTGTAACCCCCTCCCTACCCAGTCTCCTGTCACAGTAACAACCCCCCCCCTGTTGTTCCCCATCATAGTTCATACCTTCATAAGCTCTATAAGCAGAATTAGACCCATCAAGTCTACTCCGCCAATCAATCTTTGCTGATCTATCTCTTCCTCTCAATCTTTGCTGATCTATCTTTCATTCTGCTGCCTTTTCCCCATAACCCCTGACACCCGTACGAATCGAGTATCTGTCATTCTCTAAAAATATTACCCCCCACAATAATGAATTCCACAGTTTCACCACCCTCTGACTGAAGAACTTCCTCCCTATCTCCTTTTTAAAGGTACGTCCTTTTATTCTGAGGCTATGGCCTCTGGTCCTAGACTCCTCCCACTAGTGGAAACATCCTCTCCACATCCACACTATCCAGCCTCTGCAAAAGTCATAGATAGGTTTCTTGAACTGCTTGAAGGTAGATAGAAACGCAGGAGAAACTCAGCGGGTGAGGCAGCATCTATGGAGCGAAGCAATAGGTGACGTTTCGTGTTGAGACCCTTCTTCAGACCTGAAACATCACCTAGTCCTTCACTCCATAGATGCTGCCTGACTCACTGAGTTTCTCCAGCATTTTTATCTACCTTCGATTTTTCCAGCATCTGAACCGCTTTAGATCGTTTGACAAATGCTGAAGACTTGGACATCACCTGGGATTAGCCTTCATGGTTCATTCACAGGGAACACATATATCACCTTCTTTGGTGCACTGTCCTCTACACTCTTTCTGTGAATTCTGTGACGGCAATGGCATATTCATCTAGCATAGTGAACCCCAAGAAGGCTACCGGCCCAGATGGAGTCCCTGGTAAGGTGCTCAAAGCGCGCGCCCACCAGCTCACTGCCATCTTCACCAGAATTTTCAACCTCTCCCTGGCCCAGGCAGTTATTCCGTCCTGCCTAAAATCAGCCACAATCGTCCCTGTGCCGAAGAAGTCTACCATCACCAGCCTTAATGACTACCGTCCTGTGGCCCTCACTCCGGTAATCACAATAGTGCTTCGAGAGGTTGGTCCTCCAGCACATCAAGGACTATCTACCACCAGACTTCGACCCCCACCAATTCGCCTATCGCCAAAACAGATCCACAGAAGACGCCATTACCGTAGCTCTCCACTCTGTGCTGAGCCATCTGGAGCAGGGGCAGAGCTACGTCCGGATGCTCTTTGTGGATTTTAGTTCAGCCTTTAATACAATCATTCCGGACATTCTCATTGGTAAACTGGTCACTCTCGGCCTCCCCACTGTCACATGTGCCTGGATAAAGGATTTCCTCACCAACCGGCCCCAGACTGTGAGACTCGGCCCCCACCTCTCCTCCACTCGCAGGTTGAGTACCGGTTCCCCACAGGGCTGTGTGCTAAGCCCCCTCTTATACTGTCTCTACACCTACGACTGTAGTCCGGCCCACAACAACAACCGCATCGTCAAATTTGCTGACGACACTACTGTGGTCGGACTTATTTCAAAGGGAGACGAGGCAGCCTACAGAGAGGAAGTCCTGAAGTTGACAACCTGGTGCTCAGAAAACAACCTGGCTCTGAACACCAGGAAAACAAAAGAGCTCATTGTCGACTTCAGGAGGCACAGCACCAACTTAGCCCCCCTACACATCAACGGCGAGTGTGTGGAGAGGGTCAACACCTTCCGGTTTCTCGGCGTCCATATCGCTGCTGACATCTCCTGGACGGACAACACGACAGCGGTCATCAAGAAGGCTCAGCAGCGGCTGCACTTCCTGAGGGTCCTCAGGAAGCACAACCTGGACTCTAACCTGCTGCTGACCTTCTACCGCTCGTCCATCGAGAGCCTGCTGACATACTGCATTACAGCATGGTATGGCAGCTGCACCATGGCAGACAGGGAGAGGCTTCAGAGGGTAACCAGGACAGCGCAGAGGATCATTGGCTGCCCTCTCCCCTCCCTGATGGACATCTACACCTCCCGCTGCCTTAGCAGGGCAAAGAAGATCATCAAAGACAGCTCCCATCCTGCGTTTGGACTGTTCGACCTGCTGCCCTCTGGAAGGCGCTATAGGTGCATCAAATCCAGGACAAACAGACTCAGGAAAAGTTGCTTTCCGAGAATTATAACTACTATAAATTCAAATTCAACATGCACTGACTCACAACATGCACTTCCATCTGTATATATGTACATACATATAGCGCCGCCCAACACCTATTCCCCCCCCCCCCTCTCCCTTTGTGGACTAAATTGTATGTATGCACTGAGTACGAGCAGCTTTCATTTCACTGTACATGTATGTATATATGTGGCATATCTATCTATATCTATCTAGTCACTTTCTGGAAGGAATCATTCCGCTTCAGTAGGAAGGAACTGCAGATGCTGGATCAGTCTGAAGAAGGGTCTCGACCAGAAATGCCACCCATTCCTTCTCTCCAGAGATGTTGCCTGTCCCGCTGAGTTACTCCAGTATTTTGTGTCTACCTTATGCTTCAGTTTGTGTTTGTAAGCACAGAGTAGAATCACATTACAATATTTCAGAGGAAATGAGTCAGTTAAACGTCACCTCCAACTGTGACTTCCTGATTGCCTTTCACTGTTTCTAGTCCTAGCACAGCCCTTGTGACCATGCTCCCCGACCAAACAAAGCAGATTGAAAAGGCAAACCTTTGTTTTAGCTACTGTCGTGAACACACAAAACACCATCATCTGCTGTTAACGACCATATCTGTTCATTATCCCAAGATATGGGTTTGAAGAGCTTCCAACTAACCTAAACTAAACTAAATGAAACTTTAGGATTTTGTGGCCTTTGCAGTATTGCAAAGCCTTTCACCAAAGCCACTAATGATGTTAGGTCAGCCTGTGGCAAAGATTTAAACAAGTCTTTGTCACAGCTAACCACAATATCCTCTTCCAAAATAGACTATGCATCCAAAACTGATTGTAGTTTACTCGGTTCCATTGTGGACAATTCAATTATAGAAAAAAAAACACATCAGAGCAACTTATATGTAATTGTTTGTTTCAGAATCACTGGCTATGGTCAACATGACACAGTCCTCTAGCTAACAATGATCTATTCTACATTTTCCATCAACTTCATCCCTTTTGATCTTTAGTTTTCACAACTTTTCCCTCCATTTCTGATCCCTCTCCCCTGACTTTCAGTCTGAAGAAGGGTCTCGACTCAAAATGTCACCCATTCCTACTATCCAGAAATGATGCCTGTCCTGCTGGGTTACTCCAGCATTTTATGCCTATCTTAAAAACAAAAGATAGCATGTACTATGGTGATATGGAGCTCTGCCTTGTAAAAACACTTCTGATGACATCTCCATTTTCAAACTGTTTATTCTATATTCAACACTCGCTAAACAGAAACTTCCTTTACTTAAACACTGGGAAGAATTAAGAATCACCTCAGACTCTAACACTGACTCCATTTCCTGGAGTTATATAATTTGTATATAAATGTTTTGCTGCTTTGTGATATAATGGCACAACGGTACATGTGACGTATGGCCATGTGGTAGCGGTTGTCAGCCTTCAATATTGAGTTTAGTTTAGTTTAATTTAGAGATACAGCGTGGAAACAGTCTCTTCGGCCCGCTGATCCCCGCACATTAACACTATCCTGCCCTAGGGACAATTTTTACATCTATATCAAGCCAATTAATCTACAAACCGGTACATCTTTGGACTGTGGAAGGAAACCGAAGTCCTCGGCGAAAACCCACGCAGTCACGGGGAGAGCGTACAAACTCCATACAGACACCACCTGTAGTCCGGATTGAACCTGGGTCTCTGGCACTGTAGGTCAGCAACTATACCGCCGCACCACCATGCCCCCCACAACACATGTTCTAAAGTTACTGGTGAATCCTGGAATTTGTTCAATGTGTTATTTACCATTTTTTACAATGATGGGTCATGGACCACATCCCAGTACACGACACCTAGCAGCCCACTGCATTCACACCCTAGGTTGTTTATAATTTTGGAGTCATAGAGTCAATACAGCATGGATCATCAAGCACCCATCTACACACAGTGTGTCACTACACCAAAACTAATCAATTTTGCTCTCAACACAAACCCATCCACCAGGGTGGCAGAGTGGCACAGCGGTAGAGTTGCTGCCTTACAGCGCCAGAGACCTGAGTTCGATCCTGACTGCGGATGCTGTCTGTACGGAATTTATACACGAAAAAGATAAATTTGAACATTTGTTCAAAATCTTATTTATTTATATATTCAATTTTGTATAAAGCAACATAGAATTAATTTAAAAAAAGCATTGCAATGTAAATGTTTGCAGCATTTTTACAGATTTTTCATTGCTATTGAAGTATGCAATAAGGTTATTCTAACAAATGAAAATGATTCTGTTCATGTCTACACGATACCAAGTGTGGCAGACAACACTCTGTGTCAATACTTACAATGCAAATTTATCAAATTTAATCTGGAATTATATTTCCCATCTTCCAAATTACTGTGCCATGCAATATATGTGTCAGAGGACGCGACTGGCTATTTGCCAAAAGCATCAATTCACTCCTCATCATCTCATTTAATTACTGGCAAAGTGCCCGTAACATTCCCACATAAATGGAAACGGAAATATCAAATTCCCTTGTCCTAAAAGTCAGTGAGTACTGGAGGTCAGTTGAAATATTTCCTATTTTATCTAATCTCGTTTAATTTAGAGATACAGCACGGAAACAGGCCCTTTGGCCCACCGAGTCCACGCCGACCTGCGATACCCGCACACTAACATTATCCTACACTCACTGGGGACAAATTACAATTAAACCAAGCCGGTGGCCCTTACCTCGGTAGTCATGAAATGCTTTGAGAGGCTGGTGAAGAATCACATCTGCGCCTTCCTCCCTCGGAACATGGACCCGTTGCAGTTTGCATACCGTCCGAACAGGTCCACGGACGATGCGGTCTCCCAGGTCTTGCACACCGCTCTCTCCCATCTGGACAGCCAGAAGGGGGGCTACGTGAGGATGCTGTTCATAGACTACAGTTCAGCCTTCAACACGATAGTCCCCACCAGACTGGCCGGGAAGCTACTGGAATTGGGGCTCAACACCTCCCTGTGTGCCTGGGTCCTGGACTTTCTCACCGCCAGGCCCCAGGTAGTCAAGATGGGAGGGAATACATCGAAGTCCCTCACCCTGAGCACAGGATCGCCCCAGGGTTGCGTCCTCAGCCCCCTATTGTACTCCCTGTACACACATGACTGTGTGGCTAGGTTCAGCTCCAATTCAATAATTAAGTTTTCTGATGACACTGTGGTGGTGGGCCTGATCTCAGACAATGATGAGAGGGCCTACCGGGAGGAGGTGGCTGATCTAGCACTCTGGTGCCAGGAGAACAGCCTCCTCTTGAACATCAAAAAAACGAAGGAGCTGATCATGGACTTTAGGAGGGCACATCATCCGAGGACGTACACTCCCATGTGGATAAATGGGGATACTGTGGACAGTGTGAGCGGTTTTAAATATCTGGGAGTCCACATCTCTGAGGATATGACATGGTCATCACACGCCTCAGCACTGGTGAGTAAGGCAAGGCAGCGCCTTTACCACCTCAGGCAATTGAGGAAATTCAGAGTGTCTCCGAGGATCCTCCAGTGCTTCTAAGCAGCGGCGGTGGAAAGCATCTTGTCCGGGAACATTACCATCTGGTTCGGGAATTGCTCTGCCAAGGACAAGAAGGCTCTGCAGAGAGTAGTGCGTTCGGCCGAACGCACTATGGGAACTTCACTCACCCCCCTGCAGGAACTATACAACAGGAGGTGCAACTCCAGAGCAAACAAAATCATGAGAGACCTCTTCCACCCCTGCAACGGACTGTTCCAGCCGCTACGGTCAGGCAAACGCCTCCGTTGCCATGCAGTGAGAACGGAGAGGTTGAGAAGGAGTTTCTTCCCAGAGGCAATTCGGACTGTAAACGCCTTTCTCACCAGGGACTAACTGTACAGAACGTTTTTCCTTCTATTATTTATTATGTAAAATAATATGTGTGTTATGATTGTGTTTATAATTTGTTTGGTTGTTTTGTTGTTCCGCGAGCATTGCCACTTTCATTTCACTGCACATCTCGTATGTGTATGTGAGAAATAAACTTGACTTGACTTGACTATTAACCTGCAAACCTGTACATCTTTGGAGTATGGGTGGAAATCGGAGCATCTGGAGAAAACCCACATGGGTCACGGGGAGAACGTACAAACTCCGTTCTGACAGCACCCGTAGTCAGGATCGAACCCAGGTCTCTGGCGCTGTAAGGCAGCAACTCCCGCTGAGCCACCGTGCCACCCTTAATGTATTTCATTACGATATAAAAGGTCATTTAGCCCATTGACTATATACCAGATCTCAGAGCAGTCCCATCTATCCAAATTCCCCATTTATTTCCTCTTAACCTATTTGCTTTCACACAACAATCAGTGCCTCTGATTCCCTTTCCACCCTCCTACACTCAGAGTCATTTACAGCATCCTGTTAACCTATTTACCGGGATGTGAGTGGTAACCAGGGCTTCCATGAAGCAGTGATAGGGAGAGAATGCGAACTCCACACAGACAGCACTAACAGAGGGCGGGATGGAGCTGTGAGACAAGCTTGCTAACTGTTCTGTGTAGGAAGAAACTGCTGATGCTGGTTTATGTCCAGGACAGACATTATGGGCTGTACTGTTCTGTTCTAAAGCCATTATCTTGGGCCCTGGCACACAGTTTATACACTCTCCCCATCCCTATTCCCAGCCAGCATCTGGAACAATGATGTACATCAGCTATGAACCAATGGTTCACACTTTATCCGAGAGTGAAAATTGTCTGAGTTCAAGTCCCAAGCTGGAGGTTTGAGCAGAGAGATGCCCACACTGTTGCTCTGGTGCAACACTGAAGGAGTATCAAAAGGAAACATTAAAAAGAAGCCCATCTCTCACACTGCACGTTAAGCTGAGCTCTTGTCTGCTCTCCTACGCGGATGTTAAAGATTCCATAGAACTATGAAGATAAGAAGTTATTAACTGTGTCCTGACTAATGTTTATCCTTCAATCAACATCTCAAACAAAGATCATCTAGTTGTAACCAAAGCACAGTTTGTAGAACAGCACAGCATAGGACGGGGCCTTTTAGCTTACAATGTCTGTGATGCCAAGTTAAACTGATCTCATCTGCCTGTACATGATCCATATCCCTCTATTTCCTGTCCCTCCATGCCTATCTAAAAGCCTCGTGAACACCACTATCATATCTCTCTCCACCATTGGTGATGGCACAGGGGTAGAGTTGCTGCCTTACAGCGCTAGAGACTCAGGTACGATCCTAACTAGGGGTGTTGCTGCCTGTACGGAGTTTGTATGTTCTCCCCGTGACCTGTGTGGGATTTCTCTGGGATCGCCCCGGTTTTCTCCTACATTAACCCAGGTTTGTAGGCCAATTGGCTTTGTTAAAATTGTAAATTGTCCCCAGTGCACGTAGGGTAGTGTCAGTGTACGGGGATCGCTGGTCGCACAGACTCGGTGGGCCAAAGGGTCTGTTTCCGTGCTGTATCTCTAAACTAAAATAAACTAAAATTACCCATGGCATTACGTTCCAGGCCCCCACCACTCACTGTGTAAAAAACCTGCCCCTGTCCTGCACTTCTCCATTTATCTTTCCCCCCCTCACCTTATAGATATGCCCTCTAGTGTTGGACATTTCCATACTGGGAGAAAGTTCTGATTGTCTGCCCTATCTATGCCTCTCATAACATTATATGATAGATTGTGGCAGATTAGCTTGTGAAAATTGACTGCTGCCTTTCCCAACATTACCTCTGGGATTACAGTTGTTTAAAATAGACATTCTTATGATGAACCATTGACCCAGGATAGACCTTCTGATGCTATATCTTCCCCATCACCAGTAACATGTGTTTCCTCCTTTGTAACATCACCACTCTGCTGCTGTGACCCTCACCCTTGCCCTTCCTTCCCAGAAACTCAATCATTCCATCACATACTGAGCCAATCTCACCCCTTTCACTCTCCATAAACCAGAGCACCTCCACAACCCTGGTGTTCTTGCCACAAACCCCATTCACTCATTATCCTGGTTCAGCTGACCAAACTTAATGAGTTGTCAGTTTGGCAATTTGTTCATTTAAAAATGCTCTTCTGCATTTTTGGTTCCCTCTAATTCCCTCGTGCTCCCTGTATTAGTAACCTCTCACAGTTCCGCTGTCTTCCATTTCCGCATTGCTAACTCTGGCTACTTGATCTTTCAGGATTTGACTCAATGGCAGCTGATGGCTTTGAATCCTCCTCCCCTTAGAATTAACAATTTACTTCTTCAACTTTCCTTAAATCCTACAGTTCTTTCAGATATATTTTGCATTACCAACCCACATCCTTTCCTTAATGTCTCAGTGACAAGCTACTTGATGGTTGTGCTTGTGAATGACCTTTAAATGGGTGTAGCACAGAACTGCAAATGGTGATTGATATAAGGGTAGACAAAACATGAGATGTGTAGTTTTGTTTTAGTTTAGTTTAGTTTAATTTAGTTTATTGTCACGTGTACCGTGGTACAGAGTAGAGCTTTTGTTGCGTGCTAACCAGTCAGCGGAAAGACAATACATGATTACAATCGAGCCATCCACAGTGTACAGATACACGACAAAATAGAATAATGTGAATAATGTTTAGTGCAAGATAAAGTCCAGTAAAGGTATTGGATGGAGCTGTTCCCAAACCATGCTGTGAAAATGCTTTCTACGGCGCGTCTGTAGAAGTTGGGGATATATAGCAGGACAGGCAGCATGTGCGGAGAAGGAATCAGAATAAACTTTGGTACTAACCAAAGAACATCAATCTGTTTCTCCCCACCTGACCGCTGAGTGTTTCCAGCATTCTCTGTTCAATTTCAGATTTCCAGCATCAGCTGTTCATGATGCTTTTAAGGACCATCATTCACTAATTCCCCATTTTTTAAATGACCGAGCCTTAATACTTCCTCTCTATCGGTTGTTCCCACGTTGCTCCTAATTCTATTGAAGTTTCTGTTCTTTCATTTTGCAGCCCAGGGCATGACCCTTCCACATTCTCCACCGATTCAGGGCTGACACAGTGGTAGAGAAGTTCCTGCAAACCCCTGCCCACGGCCCGCACCACAGAGTGGTAGTGAGCGGATTCACAGCCTCACCTCTCCCCTCCAGCACACGTTGTATCTGGGCAAACACAGAGACATCATGAGTGACTTCCCCTCCAGAGGATGAGAAATGACTGGAAGGTCAGCTCTGGGCCATGGGTATAATTAGCCTGGATAAATAGTCATAGAGGCTTACAGCGTGGAAACAGGCCCTTCAGCCCAACTTGCCCACACTGGCCAACATGTCCCATGTACCCTTGTCCCACCTGACTGCGTTTGACCTACAGTATATCCCTCTATATCTGTCCTATCCATGTACCTCTTTAAATGTTCCAATAGTCCCTTCCTCAACTATCTCCTCTGGCAGCGTGTTCCATACACCTACCACCCTTTGTGACGGAGACCTGGGTGCTGTCTGTACGGAGTTTGTACATTCTCCCCGTGACCTGCGTGGGTTTTCTCCGGGTGCTCCGGTTGCCTCCCACACTCCAAAGACGTACAGGTATGTAGGCTGGTTGGCTTGGATAAATGTAAAAAATGTCCCTGGTGCGGGACAATGTTAGTGTGCGGGGATCGCTGGCCAGTGCAGACTAGGTGGGCCGAAGGGCCTGTTTCCGCCTTATATCTCCAAACGAAACTAAAATGAGAAGTTTTACTGGTGTTCATCGCATAGCCAGTGTGGATTTTACTGCATCTGACCACCCTCAGTAAGGTAGGGAGCCAATGCTGAACAGTTTATGTGTGAAGAGTTTATTAAGTGAGGTTAAGAATAGAGGAAGAACTTCGCCTCAAAATACTCATTCTACTGATTATTTTTTCCTTATGATTATTCCTTACACATTATTTTTTTTTATTATTGTGAATAGGAAGCAACTATTTTCTATATTCTTTAAAACATCCTGCATTTGACTTGTGCAAAGCAGTTAAATAACTTTGGGTGCCTTTCATTTAACCTTCAGCTCGACACTTCAGAACAACAATACTGGTGAATGGGGCCCAGCCATCAGTGCCAAGTGTTTGCAAAATATTTGCTGACCCATTCAAACTCGGTTTCCCGCACTCCCTGGCTGTTGACCAATGTACCGGTAATTACAGTTATATTTTGTAGCAATATTTAACACTATGAGAACTGCGGAATGAGTGAATCGAATCAATTTACTTCTCGTCGCAGTGAGGCTTCGGGTTTTATAGATTGAAGAATTAGAGGGGATTAAAGAGAAATGTTTTCAGCCAGACTGGTGAGTGCCGAGAATTCACAATCTGCAAAGGTGCCGAGTTACTCCAGCACTCTGTGAAACATCACCTATCCATGTTCTCCAGAGATGCTGCCTGACCCGCTGAGTTATTCCAGCACTCTGTGTCAAAACCAAGAATCCTTGAGCCATTTGCAATTACACTGGAAGATAGCCAGTGGCTTTGAACTTAACTGTAAACAGGATAATTTAACAGTCTAAATTATCTTGAATTGAAAGAATGTCATGTTGTTCTGACTGATTTTCATCAAAGTGCTTGAATGGACTCATTCTTCCCTCTTCACAAAAATTAAAGATGCAGGAATTGGGAGGAGTATTCCCAAATGGGATGTGCAGTAAAAAATATGAGGTCATCCACTTTAGAGCACAAAATCTAAAAGGAGGATATTTTGGGTGTTCACAAGCATGTACATGTCCATGTACACATCACCTTGCAAACACAGCGAACAATTAGGAAGACAAATGATTTGTTGCCTTTAATTATGAGAGTATTTGTAAAAAAGTAAAGCAGTTTTGCCTGCACATCTCCACTCCATACCAAGCCAGAGTCGCAGCTTATTCACACAGGTTCACGTCGATCGTTGCAAGCCTTGTACACTGTAAACAGCTACACAGTGGAATCGGCAGAATCGCTGATCACAACACATCCCCTCCACCCCCAACAAGCTCAATGCATTGCATGTGTATGAAGGAACTGTAGAAACTGGTTTAAACCAAATATAAGACACAAAATACTGGAGTAACTCAGCGGGACAGACAACATCTCTGGAGAGAAGGAATGGGTGATGTTTCGGGCGAGACCTTTCTTTTGACGACTCTCAACCAACATCCAAAAACAACTCTCAGCCATCACTTTCTCCTCCTATTACATAGGAAATAAATATCGAATCTACCAAGTCCCCTGGATCCCACGGGCTGTTAAAGTTGAATCAGCCTCTCAAGTCAGTCTTTGTCAAAGACCTTGCTTGAGTAATTCTAGATGACATCCTTTGCATTACCCTCATTGACACACTTAGCTAAACCTTTGGAAAAACTCAATCAATTTAACAGACAGTGTCTTCCCTTATCAAAGCCACATTGCCCCTCCAAGTGCAAATTATACCTGTCCCACAGAATGTTTTCCAATAACTTCCTTATCTCTGATGATAGATTCATCAATGTGTAACTACCTGGCTTATATTTGTTCCCCATCTTGGATACAGGTACCACTGTCATTTGGCACCTCTTATGTGGCTGAAGAGACTCAGCAATCTCTTCCCATCATTTATACATCTATAACCCTGTTCAGACATCTATTATCTCCTTTTAATTGATCATTTGCTTCAACATTCCATCTGCTGCAAATCACTAACTTCTCCAGCCAGTGAATGGAGTTGGGAAGTATTGAGTACACAAGTTCACGTTATAGGAGCAGAATTAGGCCATTCGGTCCATCGAGTCTACTCCGCCATTCGATCATGGCTGATCTCTGCCTCCTAATTACATTTTACTGCCTTCTCCCCATAACCCTTGACACCCGTTCTAATCATGAATTTGTCTATTTCTGCCTTAGAATATCCGCTGACTTAGCCTCCACAACCCTCTGTGACAGTCTGAAGAAGGGTCTCGACCCGAAATGTCACCCATTCTTTCTCACCAGAGATGCTTCCTGTCCTGCTGAGTTACTCCAGCATTTTGTGTCTATCATGGGAAATATTCAGTTAATACCTCACCATTTTCAAGACAACACCAACCTAACAACATTCCATCTCCTGAAATATAAAATTGTCCAAAGCTTTGCCTTTCTTCTCTCTGGAAAGCCTTCTGCTCTAAAATGCTGTAATGAGCATGTTGGCCATCCTTCTGACCAGATGTGGCCACCATCTGCAGCAAATTGCCCAGATACTCCATCCTTCCTTATATGTCAAAATATCTCCCACTCACACATTCCTGAAAGAATTCAGGATTGCATCATCTGCTGCAGACTTATTTACACATAAGAATCTCGGCCCCAGTGAAGGCTTCCTGCACTTTCAACATACACACTGCTCATCTGTAGCTTTAGTATTTTATTTATAAATACTTTTCCTGAATTAACACACTAACAGTCACTTTCTGCCTCATGTTTGTATGAAGCTCTCCAAGTATATGAGGCAAGAGAGGGAATTGCCTTCTTTCATTGTCCCAAATTTCCCTCTCATCAGATTCCATACCATACTCTGTGTTTGAAGCATTCTGCTTGAGACAACTATATGTTGGAGTACTTCAATTATGAGGAGAGACTAGGTCTGTTTTCCCTGGAGTGGAGTAGGTTAAGAGGTAACACGATTAAGGTATATAAAATTAAAAGGGGTGTAGATGGAGCAGACTGCACAAAACGTTGCCCCATATCAGAGATTAATACAATTTGAGGATAGACACAAAATGCTGGAGTAACAGTGGAACAGGCAGCATTTCTGGAGAGACGGAATGGGTGACGTTTCAGGTCGAGACACTTCTTCAGACTAATGTCAGGGGAGTGGGAGGTACATAGATAAGGAAGTGCATAGATAAGGAAGTGTAAGGTTCGAAAGGACACGGAATGGAGATCAAGGAACATGTAGAATAGATCATTGTTGGTTGGGAGAAGGTAACAAAGCAAACAGGACGACTCGAGGACACAGATTTAAGATAACAGGTAAGGAATTTAGAGGGGATCTGAAGGAAACATTTTTCATTCAGAGAGTGGTGAGTACCTGGAATGTATTGCCTGAGAGAGTGGTGGAAGCAAGAGTCAAGAGTGTTTTAGTGTCAGAAAATAGACACAAAATGCTGGAGTAACTCAGCGGGACAAGGCAGCATCTCTGTAGAGAAGGAATGGGTGACGTTTCAGGCCTAGACCCTTTGTCAGACTGAAAGTCACGGGAAAGGGAAATGAGAGATATAGACGACGATGTAGGGAGACGTAGAACACATTAATGAAAGATATACAACAAAGTAACAATGATAAAGGAAACAGGCCGTTGTTAGCTGTTTGCTAGGTGAGAAAGAAAAGCTGGTGTGATTTGGGTGGGGGAGGAATGGAGAGAGAGAGAGAGAGAGAGAGAGAGAGAGAGAGAGAGAGAGAGAGAGAGAGAGAGAGAGAGAGAGAGAGAGAGAGAGAATACAGAGGTTACCTGAAGTTAGATAAATCAATATTCATGCCACTGGGATATAAGCTGCCCAAGCGAAATATGAGATACTGTTCCTCCAATTTGTGTTTAGCCTCACTCTGACAATGGAGGAGGCCTAGGACAGAAAGGTCAGTGTTTATTGTTATGTGTACCGTAATTGAACACTGAAATTCTTACTTGCATCAGCAGCATAACAGGTTTGTAAACACAGTACTGAGTAGATGGACATGTTGGGCTGATGGGCCCATTCCTGTGCTCTATGAGTCTATGTTGCTGAAGTTGTTAGAATATTGAAAGGAAATTGTGACAATCTAGTTGTTGTAATCCGTTGGAAAAAGGCCAGGAAAAACAGGAAAGGTTCTGTTTGTCAACCCAAGTGGAGCTAAATTAAAAAGCAAGACCTAATTCCCTAATTAATAAGTCATATGTAGGAAGGAAAACTAGCATTGAAAGTGGCTCCACCCAAACTGAGCGGGGATAAGGAAATAGGATGGTCTCAAGAAGATTAAAGTTGTCAATGGGTTGTGTGGTGAGGTCGAGAAAAAGGCAGCATTTATGATAGTTTTAAATACAATGAGAAGATAAATAGTTAATGGAACTACTTTAAGCAGCAGGAGAAAGTGTGAGAGGTGAAGGTAGAAAGTCAAGCGTTATCCTTTTGTTTTCACTTAAATTTTTATTGATTTTTTACAGAGATATATACAAAACAGTCCAACACTATCACCATAAATAATACAAAATAGGAAAAACAACAATCAAAATAAAAACATAAATAGATAGGAAAAAAAAGAAGGAAATAGATTTTTTTAAAATGGAATTGGAAAAACCCTGTTGTTCACTTACCAAATTAAAAAAAAACATTACATTGATTAGTTATCTGGAGATATTTCAATATTCACACAAACATACCATCTAATTCTATATAACAGAAAGTGAAGCGTTATCCAAGCAAAATATATCATACATGGGTACAATGGGTAGGACAGGTTTGGAGGGATACGGGCCAAACATGGGCAGATGGGACTAGTGTAGCTGGGACATGTTGGCAAGTTGGGCCGAAGATCCTGTTTCCACACTATCACTCTACCACTCTATGACTCTAATGGGGAATGCAGAAGAAAAAAAATAAACGGTGTAGAAAATACTGTCACAGGTACAGAGAATGTACAAATAATACAAAAGGTGAGACTGCGATGAAATAGCATGCTAGATTGCCCCTAGCATATGAGAGGTATGTTTAAGGGTCTGATTACAGCAGGGAAGAAGCTGTTTTTGAATCTGGTGGCATGTGCATTCAAGCTTTTCTACCTTCTGCCCGACAAAAGAGGTGATAAGAAAGAATAGCCAGTGTAAGTGGACTTAGATTACATATAGGAAGGAACTGTAGATGCTGGTTTACACTGAAGATGGACATAAAATGCCGGAGTAACTCAGCGGGACCGGCAGCAACTCTGGAGGAAAGGAATAGGTGATCACCTATTTATTTTACGCAGAGATGCTGCCTGTCCCACTGGTCTTAGATTATATTGGCTGCTTTCCCAAGGCAGTGTGTTCATAAGTGGAGTAGTTGGTGGATGGGTGGGGTTGGGGGGGGGGGGGGGGGGGGGGGGGGGGGGGGGGGAGGCACAGAGCTGTATTCACATTTCGGCAGTTTCTTGCAAACTTGAGCAGAGCAGATGCCATGCATCTGATTAGGATACTTTGTGCGCTACGTCTATAGAAATTAGTAAGAGTCATTGGAGATGTGCCAAAATTCCTTGGCCTTCTCAGGAAGTAGAGGCGTCTGTGTGCTTTGTTGGCTGTTGCATCAATGATGTGGTGAGACCAGGACAAGTGGTTGGTGATATTTACCTCAAGAAACCGATCGCTCTTGGCCACCTCCTCCTCAGCATTGATGGCACGGACTGGGATGTGTGCTCCACCCCATTCCCTGAAGTCAATAACCAGCTTCCTTGCTTTACTGACATTGAGGAAGAGGTTGTTGGCATCCTCTTGTTCCTAGAGTCGTTTGCAACCTGGCCCACTGTGGTGTCAGAGCAGAATGTGGCCACACAGTCACGAGTGCAAAGGGAGTATAGAAAGCGGCTGAGACCACAACCTTGTGGGACACCAGTTTCGAGCATGTTGTGTAGGAAAATCTCTGGAGAAAACCCCAGAGATAGGATTTACTCACTCTTGATGTGAATTTATAAGGAGAATCTGCAAGGTTTTGTAGCAACTGACCCCAAGATCCCTCCGAGAGTCTGGGGAAGGGTCTTTACGAGAGGTGGTGGTCCCAAGGTTGGAATCAAGCATTTAATTGCAGAGGAGGTTGCTGAGATATAGGTCCAGAAGATTGGTTGTTGGAGCTATGGTCAATAAATGGGGGGGGGGGGGAGATTTAGGTGCCGTCCGTCAGTATTCAGACGTTTCAGGGATGAAGGTAAGGGCCAGGGGGATGCTATCTGTTGCAACTGCAGGTGAATTGCAGTGGATTGAGACTGGAGTTAATGTGTGTGCATGAGCAGCCTCACAAAGAACTTCACGATGGTGGACATCAGAGCCGCAATGTGTTAGCTATTAGTCTGGCTTGCACTGGCTAAGACACAAAATGTCGGAGTAACTCAGCGGGACTGGCAGCATCTCCAGAGAGAAGGAATAGGAGGTGATGTTTCAGGTCGAGACCCTTCTTCTTCAGAAGAAGAAGGGTCTTGACTTGAAAAGTCACCCATTCGTCCGCGTTGGTTTTCTCCAAGATCTTCGGTTTCCTCCCACACTCCAAAGATGTACAGGTTTGTAGATTAATCGGCTTGGTATAAATGTAGATTATCGCTAGTGTATGTAGATAGTGTTAATGTGCGGGGATCGCTGGTCGGTGCTGAATCGGTGGACCGAAGGGCCTGTTTCCCTGCTGTATCTCTAAACTAAAGTAAACTAAACTATAACCAGTATACAGTTTTTCTTTTGGAAACGTTTATTTTATGTAGAACAGTACATACAAATGATACATTTCTCTGTTTACTTTGTACAATCCGTTCAAAGATCCACAAATGACTCAACTGCTATTGATTCAATAAACTAAACCAGAGAACAGACAGCGAGTAACACAAGGGCTCAAATTTAATCTTGTTAATGTTATAAACGCCAGCTATTCATCAACACTCATGCAAGCGATTGTAAAGCCTCACATCCTGACTTTATTAATGAGTTTTAAGGGCCTGTCCCATTGGCGATTTTTTCGGCGTCTGCCGGCATCATTGACTGACGTATCAGGTCAGCGAAAAATTCACGGCGTGACGCGGCGGTGATGCACGGTGTTTTTTCAAGTGTCGCAACTTTTTTTTGTCACCGATATGACGCTGATATGATGCCGGCAGTCGCCGAAAAAAATCGCCAAGTGGAACAGGCCCTTAAGAATATCACTGTTCTGTTTCGGTCACAGGACACAGAATAATTTTAAAGAAACATATTAAAGGAGGAAGGAGATAGATTAAAGGAAGATTACGGTTTGAAATGTCAAAGGCAAGGAAGTAATACGTTAAAATAAAGGAAGGTCAAAGAGCCACAGAGAGAAGAGCCGAGGGCATTCTTGTGGTTCGTGGGGAAATTTACCGAGTTAGGAAACAAGTCATCCAGAAAACTGATTGTAAATTGTTGCACTGCTTCTCCTGAACACTTGCTGGTAGCCCTCATCAAAACTCTTTGTTTACTTTGTTTACTGTACCGAGGTACAGTGAAAAGCTTTTGTTGTGTGCTATCCAGTCAGTGGAAATACAATACGTGATTACAATCGAGCCATTTACAGTGTATAGATACATGATAAGAGAACAATGTTTAGTGCAAGGTAAAGCCAGTAAAGTCCAATCAAAGATAGTCCAAGGGTCACAAATTAGGTAGATAGTAGTTCAGCACTGCTCATTTGTGACCCTCGGACTATCTTTGATTGGACTTTACTGGCTTTGCCTTGCACTAAACGTTATTCTCTTACCATGTATCTGTACACTGTAAATGGCTCGATCGTAATCATGTATTGTATTTCCGCTGATGGTCAGCACACAACAAAAGCTTTTCACTGTACCTCGGTACATGTGACAATAACTAAAGCAAAGATAGACACAAAATGCTGGAGTAACTCAGCGGGACAGGCAGCGTCTCTGGAGGGAAGGAATGGGTGACGTTTCAGGTCGAGACCCTTCTTCATGTCACTTGTTTGGCCAATGCCCTGGAAGGGTCACTTTATGCCTCTGTTAGAGGCAAAGATTACCAGATAGACAGGGAAACAGATTCTAAACCTCCTTGATGCAACGTCCCAACTGACTGCATGGATTCTATGGCCCATGACTTAAGAAGACAGGCAGAACCTTTTTCCCAGGGTGGAAATATCCAACGCTAGAGGGTGTAGCTATAAAGTGAGAGGAGGGAAGCCTAATGGAGATGTGCGGGGCACATTTTTTACACAAAGAGTGGTGGGGGCCTGGAACGTATTGTGGTGGTGAAAGCAGATATGACAGTGGCGATTAAGAGGCTATTAGATAGACACATGGAAGAGGAAGGAATGCAGGGATATGGACCATGTACAAGCAGATGAGATCAGTTTAACTGGGCATCATGTTTGGCACAAATATTGTGGACTAAAGAGCCTGCTCCTGTGCTGCACTGTCCTAAGTTCTAAGATACATTTTGGAAAGCGTTGAAACGCCAAGGTCATGATTCATCAATACCGATGACGTATGAAAGCACAGGATGTGTGGAAATTTGTTCTAATAAAAACAATTGTCTAGCTCTGCCTTAAAAATATCCACTGACTTGGCCGCCACAGACCTCTGTGGCAATGTGTTCCAAAGATGCACCACCCTCTGACTGAAGAAGTTTCTCCTCACCTCCTTTCTAAAAGAACACCCTTTAATTCGGAGGCTATGACCTCTGGTTCAAGGCTCTCCCACCAGTGGAAACATCCTTTCCACATCCACTCTATCTATACCTTTCATTATTCTGTAAGTTTCAATGAGACTCATCTACAATGGTAGGAAACAATTCTCCATCCCCCAACCCTCACCCCAAGTGAGTGTCTATGAAGAAGGCAGTCTTCAAAGTAGAATACAGTTTTGAAAAATACTTCTAGGGAATGTTAACAACACTTTCCCATTCCAGTTATTAGAGAGCTCCTTAAATATTACATTCCAGAATTAAATCCCACAGCTGCATCTTGTACAAACTTGTGCAATAACAAAACAGATGAAACAATTATTTATGTTGGAAGGAACTGTAGATGCTGGTCTACTCCAAAGACAGACACAAAATACTGGAGTAACTCAGTGGGACAGGCAGCATCTTTGGAAGGAAGGAATGGGTGACACTTCTGAAGAAGGGTCTCGACCCGAAACGTCACCAGAGATGCTGCTGATCCCTCTAAACAATGATTTATTCTAACCATTTCGCAACATACAGCAATAATGATTGAGGAGAGGCAGCCAAGATATCAGTTTTAAGACATCTTTATAATTTATCTCGTTGGCTTTTAAAGCAGACAGATGGAAGAATAATTGTGCAAATTCCCATCAAAATCATGTCTGGAGAGATCGGCAAGTGATAATTTCCAATAAACACAAACTGCTTCCCTATTTTGTTCTTGGTAGTTTATATTTCATATTCCTTTAAGAGTGATAATTGTCTGGTTTTACTATCCGCTGAGCACCTGTGGATTGTTGTGAGGCTTTGCATTCCGTAGTTTGTATTCTTGTGATTTCTGAGCCTTTTGGTACAAGTAATAAATAACAGCCCCACTTGCAAAGGTTGCTGTGGCCAGTGCCATTACACTTACTCCTATGATGATCGCCGATTTATCTGTAGAGATAATCAGAACAAAATGATTTGTAAAGCTAACTGTATAGTCTAAACTATTTCAACAATAATTGATTTGAAGAGAAATGTTAATATTATGTAAGGCAGATTTTTGTTCTTTGCAGTTTAGTTTAGAGATACAGCATGGAAATGGCCCCCCTGAGTCAGTGCCGACCAGCAATCCCCGCACACTAACACTATCCTACACACGAGTGATATTTTACAATTCTTACCAATACCAATTAACCTAGAAGCGTGCGTGTGTGCGTTTGGAGTGTGGGAGGAAACCGAAGCACCTAGAGAAAACCCATGTGGTCACCAGGAGAACGTGTACAGACAGCACCCATAATGAGGATCGAACCCAGGTCTCTGGTGCTGTAAGACAGCAACTCTACCACTGCGCCACCGTGCTGCTTAACTATCACATCAGTTTCTGTTTACACACCGGCATCTTGCGCGTGTGAGCTCTGGCATCCCTGCCGGCCAGAAACGTTACGGGTATGTGCGTGCACGGTAGTTTGGGAACACTGTTCAATCACGGGACTTGTGCGGGACTCGGCTAGGACACGGTTTGTTAGACTGCAGCCAGTTTACGTAGGTTAGGGTGATGTACCCTGTTTGATGTTAGTTAGTAAATCAATGTTTCATTACTTCACACAACCACTGTTGTGGTTATTGTTCTGGGCAATACATAATAGATAGGAATAATAAGGAAGGATACAAGCCTTCTAACTGGGGTTGGTGGGCTGGGGCATCTTTGTCGGCGTGGACAAGATGGGCCAAAGGGCTTGTTTCTGTGCTGCATGACTATACGCTGGCATTGTAGTGCACAGTATTGTAGACCTGTCACACACAAGTGGGTGAAAATATATAGTTGGACAAAATGGTCCGATTGGTGACGGGAGGGACAGTGAAGCATGTTAGAAGCCAGGAACTGTGAGTGGTGTGGGGGCACTTCTGATCTTTCACTCACTCTTGTTGAACTGGTGTTTAGGGTGATTTGCTTTTTACAGACTTTTAGTTTGTTGTGATGAAGGTAAGTATTTTAATTAACAGACATCGTTTTCAAACTGACCTTTCACTTTGATCTCCACTTTGTTCTCATCAGCTTCACTGCCTGCATCCCGGGAATGAGTGGGACTATGAGTGTTTGACGGCACAGGGCCCGTACTCGCTGGAGTGTAGAAAGATGAGGGGGGACCTAATTGAAACTTACCAAATAGTGAAAGGCCTGGACAGAGAGGATGTGGAGATGATGTTTCCACTAGTGGGAGAGTCTAGGATCAGAGGGCACAGCCTCAGAATTAAAGGATGCTCCTTTAGAAAGGAGATGGGGAGGAATTTCTTTAGTCAGATGGTGGTGAATCGGGGGAATTAATTGCCACAGAGGTCTGTGGAGACCAAGTCAATGGATATTTTTAAGGCAAAGCTTTTTGATTAGCACATGTGTCAGAGGTTATGGGGAGAAGGCAGGGAATGGGGTTAGGAGGGAGAGATAGATCAGCCATGATTGAATGGCGGAGTAGATTTGATGGGCCGAATGGCCTAATTCTGCTTCGATCACTTATGATCTTATGACCGTTGCAGGGTCCCCTCGACAGAAACAAACAAAAAGAAACTAGGAACTGGTGTTTCGGCTGATTTCTTTTGGCATCGGTTTACTTTGTTGTGATGAAGGTAAGTATTTTAATCAAGAGACATGTTTTCAAACTGACCTTTCACTTTGATCTCCACTTTGTTCTCATCAGCTCCATATTTATTACTAGCTGTACATTTGTATATTCCATTATTTTCCATCGTGGCTTCAGAAATATAGAGGACTGCGGAAGAATTGATTGCAATGTTGGTACTTTCAGGGTATTCCCATTTTAATGTTGGCTCTGGGTTCCCCAGTGTGTCACAGACTAAGGTGATGCTGTCCCCATTAGCCACATGCACTGGAGACTCTGTGGAGCTTTGGTTATTTACTGATATCATTGTGCTTCGAGGTTCACCTGTGAAAAGAAAGAAAATGCATTAAAGTTAAGCAAATTAAGCACGGTGACGCGGGGGTAGAGCTGCTGCCCCACAGCGCCAGAGACCCGGGTTTGATCCCGACTATGGGTGCTATCTGTACTGAGTTTGTATGTTCTCCCCATGACCTGCGTGGGTTTTCTTCTCTGTCCTGATGCCAGTTTGTATTTATCATCTTTACATTGTACAGATTATTAATTGCTACTGGGGTAAACATTATAGTAGCATCCAAGACTTTTGTCATACGTTCCATCACTACTCTGGTATAATAAAGAAAATTAACCAACTAACATTCATTCAAAATGTTTAAGAAGGAACTGCAGATGTTGGAACAATGGAAGGTAGACAAAAATGCTGGAGAAGCTCAGCGGGTGAGGCAGCATCTATGGAGCGAAGGAATAGGTGACGATTCGGGTCGAGACCTCACCCGCTGAGTTTCTCCAGCATTTTTGTCTACCTAACATTTATTCAAAGGTAACTTACGGTAGGTTTGCAAGGTCACGGAGGAGTTTGTGATTTGCAAAGTGGTGTTGGAGCCTAGGTCTACTTCCGCCACGCAGGTGTAAACCTGTCCATCGTCCGTAGTCCTTGCAGTAAATTGTAAGACATTCCTTAATCGTTTATCCTCATGCGAGATACCATTTTCTTCTGTAGAATTGGTCTCGATGATCTTGTTTCCTCTTTGCCATTTGAGAATTAGCTTATTGATAGGATTGACCCTGGGGCCAGTGCATTCCAGGCTATATGTTGTATTAATTTCCAACACTTCAGGAGGGGAAGTAATGTTCAACTCTCGATCTGTTGAAATATAATCACAATGGACGGTAATCATCGAGGCATTACGATGTGTTAAAGGACTGTTGACAGTAATCATCGAACCAGTCTGTATTTGAACATGTTTCCCTGAAGATTCAAAATATAGCCAACGTGCAAACAGTCTGTGAGTGAAACTGAAACCCATTGTCAAATATGCCCTCTTAAATTTCTATTCCAGTTTATAGGTTTAAGGTGAGGGGAGGATAGATTTAATAGGAAGCCAAGGGTAACCAGTGAGCAGTGCTGAACTACGATCTACAACATTGATGATCCTCAGACTATCATTGATCAGACTTTGCTGGCTTTACCTGCATTAAATGTTATTCTATTTTCATATATCTGTCCACTGTAAAAGGCTCGATTGTAATCATGTATTGTCTTTCCGCTGGCTGCTTTCCCTGTAGCTCGGTATACGTGACAATGAACTAAACTGAACTGAACTAGAGGTGTATTTTTTTCCACGCACAGTATTATACATTATTTAGTAAGACCAAAGTTAGAATGGTTGAGGTATCTATTAGATGAAATATTAACAATATTATAGAACATTACATCAGCCCACAATGTTTGTGCCGAACATGATGCCAAATTTAAACTGATCTCATCTGCCTGTACATGATCCATATCCCTCTATTCCCTGCACTTTCTTATGCCTATCCAAAAGCCTCCTAAATGCTTTTTATCACATCTGCCTCCATCACCACCCTTGCAAGGCTTTCTGGGCCCCCAGCACTCTCTGTGTAAAATGAAACTTGCCCCACACATCTCTATTAAACTTCCCACCTCTCACCTTATAGCTACGCCCTCTAGTGTAAGACATTTCTTCCCAGGGAGAAAGGTTCTGACTATATGCCCTCTCATAATTGTGTATACTTCTATCGTCACCCCTCAACCTCCTACATCCGAAAGAAAACAATCCAAGTCTATCCAACCTCTCCCTATAGCTAAAAACCTCTAATCATGGCAGCATTCTGCTAAACCTACTCCAAAGAGCAGCACGGTTGCATAGCGGTAGAGTTGCTAACTTACAGCACTAGAGCCCCGGGTCCTGGGTTCGATCCTGACTACGGGTGCTGTCTGTACAGAGTTTGTACGTTCTTCCCGTGACTGCGTGGGTTTTCTCCGAGATCTTCGATTGCCTCCCACACTCCAAATGTGTACAGATATGCGGGTTAATTGGCTCCGTACGAATGTGAATTGTCCCTAGTGTGTGGAATAGTGTTAATGTGCGGTGATCACTAGTCGATGTGGATGGCTTAGTATAAATGTAAATTGTCGTTAGTGTGTGTAGATAGAGACATCACTGGCTGGTGCTGACCCAGTGGGCCAAAGTGCCTGATTCTGTGCTGTATCTCGAAACTAAACTAAACTAAACAAAGCCTCTGCATCTTTCTGTAAAGGGGCCACCAGAACTGCATGCAATACTCCAAATAAACACTCCAAGAATCTAAATATTATGGAATTATAATGATCACAATTTATAATCAGGAAATAAATAAAAATTTAGAATGGTTGCGGTATCGTTTACATGACAAAATATGAACTATATTATGAAATAATAATGGTCAGGATATTGTAATCAGGGAAGGAATTATGTGAGGGATGAAAGAACAGAAGGGTGAGGAGGCAGCTGATTTAACTTTCAACAATCTTTGTTTAAAAGAACTCTAACAGCAAATATGTGTCCTCTGGCACCCCATTTCCTCTGGATAAATAAACTAAACACTTTATGTCATCTGAGCTGTAGATAAGAGAAAACGAGATCCTGTGTCAGTATTTTTAGACACAATCGACTCCATTAACATGGGGCTGCTGAAACAGGCTTATCTGAAATTGTTGTCTAAATACATTATACCACAACCAGTGTGATGAAGCAGGAGAGGTCACTGCCACATCACTTAAGAATTGTTCACGGCCACTAGTTTAACATCCTCTGTTTTTTATTGGACTGAGGAGATCGGAGCTTTTTTCGGTAGCTAAAATATGTTTGGTGGCTAATACATGTTCCCGATGTTCGGGGAGTCCAGAACCAGGGACCACAGTTTAAGAATAAGGGGTAAGCCATTTAGAAAGGAGATGAGGAAACACTTTTTCAAACAGAGAGTGGTGAAACTGTGGAATTCTCTGCCTCAGAGGGCGGTGGAGGCAGGTTCTCTGGATACTTTCAAGATAGGACTCTTAAAAATAGCGGAGTCAGGGGACATGGGGCGAAGGCAGGAACAGGGTACTGATTGGTATAAATGCAAATTGTCCCCAGTGTGTGTAGGATAATGTTAGTGTGATGGGATCGCTGGTCAGTGCGGACTTGGTGGACTGAAGGGCTTGTTTCTGAGCTGTATCTCTAAACTAAACTAAAGTCTATTCAGCCATTCAGTCTGATCTATTTTTCCCACTCAATCTCATCCTCTTGCCTTCTCTCCCTATGAGTTTTGACGCCCTTAATAATCAGGAACCTGTCAACCTCTGCTTTAAAAATACCCAATGACTTGGCCTCCACCGCCATCAGTGGCAGTGAATTCCACCATTGCACCTCCCCGGCTGAAAAAAATCCTCCTCATCTCCATTCTGAAGATACGTCCTTTTATTCTGAGACTGTGCTCTTGTGTTCTACAGCCTCCCATTACTGGAAACTGTGAGAGACATTGGCACATTGCTCAGCTGTGTCAATTCCACCTTTGTGTAAATGAATGAATGAATGATTAAGTTTATTGGCCAGGTATTCACATACAAGGAATTTGCCTTGGTACTCCGCCCGCAAGTGACAACATGACATACAGTGACAGTTAGGAATAACACTAAACATTAAACGTTAATAATAAATCATTATTGATTAAACATGTGAATTAAATATAATGTCAGAGCAAAAGGATGCTACAGATTTTTGATTATTGAGTAAGAACTATTACTTGTGGAAAAAAGCTGAAGAGAAATTCTTGTACTTACTGTAGACAGGAATTATTGTATTCTGGGCATCACTTTCCCCAGATGAGCATATCGCAGTGCAATACATTTGAAGAGACCACATCAGAATTGTTGAGTAAGAATGTGCCACCCATTGAGGTTGTTTTGTTACATTATATCCTTTCGTTCCTTCAATGAATATCCTTGTTGCTACACAAGATGAACTGCAGTTCACTATCAAAGGATGTCCAAATTCCACAGCTGACGGTTCTGCTTTGATCAATACTGTATCTGCAGCCACAATTTTGGACAAGAGAAGAAATCACGTTAAAAATAGTACAGATAATAGATAATGAAAATCCAAGGGCAGCACGGTGGCGCAGCGGTAGAGTTGCTGCCTCACAGCGCCAGAGACCCGGGTACGATCCTGACTATGGGTGTTGTCTGTACGGTGTTTGTACGTTCTCCCTGTGACCTGCATGGGCTTTCTCCAGGGTCTCCGCTTTCCTCCCGCACTCCAAAGACGTACAGATTTGTCGATTCATTGGCTTGGTATAATGGTGTGGGGGCGACAGATCACACTTCGGGTCGGGACTTTTCTAATGAAGCATGAGGTCGTTCTTTTTCAGCTTCCTTTCTCCCCCCCCCCCCCTCCTCTCATCCTTCTCAGTCAGTCTGAAATGTCCCGACCCGAAACGTTGCCCCACCATTTCCCTCCATAGACGCAGCCTGACCCGCCGAGTTCCTCCAGCACCTTGTGTTTTATATTAGAACAGCCACCCCGTCCCTGTAACTATTTCACCTTTCATTGTACCTTAATGTGAATCAGGACGTGGAAGCTTTTCATTGTATCTCGACAATAAACCTTTGATAATAAACTAAACTCTCAGACTGAAACATTGAAAAGAGGTGTAGTAATAGGCCCTTCGGCCCTTCGAGCTAGCACCGCCATTCAATGTGAAGAATGGTCTTGACCCGAAAAGTCACCTATCGATGTTCTCCAGAAATGCTGCCTAACCCGCTGAGTTAACCTAACTCCAGCATTTTGTGTGTCTATAAACGAAACTTTTCCACTCAGAGAATTGTGAATTTGTGGAATTCTCTGCCACAGAGGACAACAGAGGCCAATTCACTGGATGAATTTAAAAGAGTTAGATGGAACTCTAGAGGCTAGCGGAATGAAGGGATATGTGGAGAAGGCAGGCACGGGTTATTGATTGTGGGTGAGCAGCCATGATCACAATGTATGGCAGTGCTGGCTCGAAGGGCCAAATGGCCTCCTCCTGCACCTATTTACCACGTTTCTAAACTTCAACTGCAGTCCGGTCCCGAGAATCTCACTGTTAGAAGCGAAGATAAATCAGTGGCCAGTTCAGGGTGTGGGTTTTGCCAGAGGTGACGGGGAACTGGGGTTGGGAGGGGGAGAGGGGAGGCGGGGGTCGGCGACGCCATGGACAAGTTTTCTCCCACCAAGAACCAGCTCCAGCCAAACCCCCAGCATCTGAGCACATATGATTACAGCCCCCTCCTAAGCGCCGTGTTACCGGTAACCGCGGTCAGATCACAACCCGAACAACAGCGCAGCCTCGCCGCAGGTACCTGCCACAGTAAACAACCAGGTCAAAATGTAAAGGTATCCAGCCCACGGCGTGAGTCCCGCATCCATAGCTGAATGGTTGCTTTCAAGCGCTCAATCCTCAGACTAAAGGTTTCCTCGGCAAGTTCCCTCGCGTTCCCCAGCGCTTTGAGATGAGCGCGGTACCAGGGCTGGACTTGCACTGGAAGGAAACTTCAACACCGCCCTCCTTTCCACAACTGCCTGAGATGCTGGCATCGACATTTATGTTTCAACATCAGCCTTGGCCGTCCCCCGCCTGTCTTATCTCATCAAGGGTCTCGACCCGAAACGTCACTCATTCCTTCTCTCCAGAGATGCTGCCTGTCCCGCTGAGTCACTCCAGCATTTTGTGCTTATCTTAGGTGTAAACCAGCATCAGCGGTTCCTTGCGACACAAAATGATACTTATGTCCAGTTCAACTGGACATTTTGAAGTCCCCTTGATTGCATTTTATCTCTGTATGCTTCGTTGTCAGCTTGTCCTAGGTAACAATGATCTATTCTGGACAGACACACAATACAGCAGCATCTCTGGAGAGAAGGAATGGGTCTGATGCTTCAGACTGAAGAAGGATCTCAACATAAATGCCACCCATTCCTTCTATCCAGAGGTGATGCCTGTCCCGCTGAGTTACCAGAGACCCAGGTTCGATCCTGTCCACGGGTGCTGCCTGTACAGAGTTTGTACCTTCTCCCCGTGACCTGCGTGCGTATTCTCCGCGAGCGCCGGCTTCCTCCCACATTCAAAAGATGTACAGGTTTGTAGGTTAATTGGCTTGGTAAAATTGTAAATTGTCCTGTACTGTGTGTAGGATAGTGTGCGGGATCACTGGTCGGTGCGGACTCGGTGGGGCTTAAGGGCCTGTTTCCGCGCTGTATCTCTAAAGTAAATCAGATAATACTACACATGAATACAAACTCAAGAACAATAGATGGAGCAAGAGAAAGGTGCAGAGTGCAGAATATGGTTGTCAGCATTATAGCGTAACAGTTCCAGAATAAAAGTCCAATGTCCATAAGCATGACTTCTACATGTGAAATGCAGATGCAGTATAATGTGGATAAATGTGAGGTTATCCATTTTGGTGGCAAAAACGGGAAAGCAGATTGGGAAAGGGGGAGATGCAGCGAGACCTGGGTGTCATGGTACACCAGTCATTGAAGGTAGGCATACAGGTGCAGCAGGCAGTAAAGAAAGCGAATGGTATGTTAGCTTTCATTGCAAAAGGATTTGAGTATAGGAGCAGGGAGGTTCTACTGCAGTTGTACAGGGTCTTGGTGAGACCATACCTGGAGTATTGCGTACAGTTTTGGTCTCCAAATCTGAGGAAGGACATTATTGCCATAGAGGGAGTGCAGAGACGGTTCACCAGACTGATTCCTGGGATGTCAGGACTGTCTTATGAAGAAAGACTGGATAGACTTGGTTTATACTCTCAGAATTTAGAAGATTGAGAGGGGATCTTATAGAAACTTACAAAATTCTTAAGGGGTTGGACAGGCTAGATGCAGGAAGATTGTTCCCGATGTTAGGGAAGTCCAGGACAAGGGGTCACAGCTTAAGGATAAGGGGGAAATCCTTTAAAAACCGAGATGAGAAGAACTTTTTTCACACAGAGAGTGGTGATCTCTGGAACTCTCTGCCACAGAGGGTAGTTGAGGCCAGTTCATTGGCTATATTTAAGAGGGAGTTAGATGTGGCCCTTGTGGCTAAGGGGATCAGGGGGTATGGAGAGAAGGCAGGTACGGGATACTGAGTTGGATGATCAGCCATGATCATATTGAATGGCGGTGCAGGCTCGAAGGGCCGAATGGCCTACTCCTGCACCTAATTTCTATGTTTCTATGTTTCTATGAAAGGCGACATTATCAGAATCAATGTGTAGAAGGAACTGCAGATGCTGGTTTACACCGAAGATAGACTATACATGCTTATAATCGAGCCATTTACAGTGTCTAGGTACAGGATAAGGGCAATAACATTTAGTGCAAGATAAAGTCCAGTAAAGGAAAGGATCTTGACACAAACCGTCACCTATCCATGTTCTCCAGATGTGCTGCTTAAGGTATAAGGAATAGGAGCAGAATTAGGCCATTCGGCCCATCAAGTCCATTCAGTGCTGACTGTCTTGCTGGGTTACTCCAGCGTTTTGTATCTTTACTTGGTAAACCAGCATCTGCAGTTCCTTATTTCTACTTATCCAGCCTTGATTTGCTTTGGCCAATCAAAGCTACCAAACAACTTTAGCCAACAGAGCTTGGCTATAAAGAGAATGTTATTTATAAGATAAGATATTGATGATGATTATGTGGAAATTCATTTCTTGTGGGACGAGGTGTTATTGTCAATATTTCTTCCTGTGCATCTGTGCTTTATGTCAGGAAAAAGGAAAATTACTCATCTTTTATTTGCATCCATTGAGAATATTGTGTTATGAAAGCCCCATTGATGCTAAATTTATTTCCTGTTGTAATGACTTTGATTGCCAAGAATCAGAGGAGTTTTATAGTGTTATGCACAGCGAATTCCTAACACAAAGCTCCCACATGGAGCATACACATTAGTTCCTTTCACATAAGATAGACACAAAAAGCTGGAGTAACTCAGCAGGACAGGCAGGCAGCATTTCTGGAGAGAAAGAATGGGTTGAGACCCTCAACCCGAAATGTCACCAATTCCTTCTCTCCAGAGATGCTGACTGTCGCACTGAGTTACTCAATCTGAAGGAGGGTTTCGGCCCGAAAAGTTGCCTATTCCTTCACTCCATAGATGCTGCCGCAACCGCTGAGTTTCTCCAGCACTTTTGTCTACCTTCGATTTTTCAGCATCTGCAGTTCCTTCTTAAACACTGAGTTACGCCATCATTTTGTGTCTATCTTCGGTGTCAACCAGCATCTGCAGTTCCTTCCTGCACAGTTCCTTTCACATGCCCAGCACGGTCATTTAATTAATTTTTTATGACTAGTTACAGTTATTTTGTAAGCAGAGACTGATCATGTGTTTGCTCGTTAATAGGACGAAAAGCCAACAACTGGACTGTGGACATTCCTAATTTATAGGAACAATTTACTGAGATCTTGGCTATTCTTATAGTTAGTGCCACTCTCCTGCCTGACCCCATAACTTTGCTGTGAAGACCAAGTTCAGGCCAAGGTTTCCAATTTCCTGAGCTGTAATTGTCATCAAAACTGGTTCCCATTTCCCAAAGATAGACATAAAAAGCTGGAGAATAGTTCTCATTCCGCTAACATGCAGAATATGGTGGTAGCTCAACAGTTCCAGAATAAAAGTCTAATGTCAGCATATGAAAGACAACATTAACAGAATTAAAGGTAGACAAAAATGCTTGATTTATCTATCTTCGATTTTCCAGCATCTGCAGTTCCCTCTTTAACAGAATTAAAGGTAGACACAAAATGCTGGAGTAACTCAGCGGGACAGGCAGCATCTCTGGAGAGAAGGAATGGGTGACATTTCGGGTCGTGACCCTTCTTCAGTTTAGACCAGCATCTGCAGTTCTTTCCTACACATTAACAGAATTAAAACGTGTAGGAAGGAACTGCAGATGCTGGTTTACACCGAAGATAGACACAAAATGCTGGAGTAACTCAACAGGACAGGCAGCATCTCTGAAGAGGAGGGATGGGTGACGTTTCGGGTCGAGACCCCTCTTCACACTGAGAGTGAGACCCTATCAGTCTGAAGAAGGGTCTCGACCCAAAACTTTACCCATTCCTTCTCTCCAGAGATGCAGCCAGATCCGCTGAGTTACTCCAGCATTTTGTGCTTATCTTCAGTCAAAACCAGCATCTGCAGTTCATTCCTACACGTTCCAATTTCAAAACTTGAGTATCTTTTTATTCTCTGAGAAAGAATTGGGATATTATACCAATAAGTGTCAGTTTCACATTTTTGACTGCGTGCTTTGCCTTTGCATTGGGTCTCAAGTAATGTTTGTGTTTGTCTGTGTTATGAGCTAGAAGAAGTATTTAGCAACTATTTTAAGAAAAGCTTTTTTTGTTCACCATAACCTGCCATGGTCTTGTATTTTTTTCAAAATGTATTTTGTACTAATACCTTCTTTCATTAAAATGTTTAATTAATGTCTAATTTGTCTAGATAGTCAAGAGTGTTTAATTGCCACATGTATTGAAACAGAACAATTACATTCTTACTTGCAACAGCACATCAAGTTTGTAAAATCAGTTATCTATTTTATAGCTTTCTATATAGTCACCCATTAACCTCATACTTTGCTTGGGCTGCAGTATATTACCTCTCTCTCCATCCCCTCTCCCTTCCCACTTCTCCCACCAGTCCTACTGTCTCCAAGTACATTCTATCTCTGTCCCACACTCCCCTGACATCAGTCCGAAGAAGGGTCTCGACCCGAAATGTCACCCCTTCCTTCTCTCCAGAGATGCTGCCTGTCCCGCTGTTACTCCAGTGTTTTGTGTCTACCTGCATTTCTATCGAGTATTTCGCAACTTTTGCCAATAAATCTCATTTTGAAGAACAATTGCCATTGTGAAATAGGAAATGCAGCAGTCAATATATGCACGGGGTCTTTAATCAGAGGGTGGTGAATCTGGGGAATTTGTTGCCACAGGTGGCTGAGGAGGCCAAGTCAATGGGTATTTTTCCGGCACAGATTGATCGATTCATGATTAGAACAGATGTCTAACTAGCAAGTGACTCTAGTCATTGTACTAGTTTCACTGTCGTCCTGTTGAGTTTCATTGTCTGTATAACTCGCTATCATCTAGCCCACGGCCAACAATGGACCATTGTGGACTCCACGGTTCCTTGATCATCGTTACTTTTTTGCATCTCTTTCATTATTTGTTCTATATCACCGTCTATATCTCATTTCCCTTCCCCCTGACTCTCTGAAGAAGGACCTTGAGCTGAAATGCCACCCATTCCTTTTCCCCACAGATAGTGCCTGATCCGATGAGTTACCTCAGCTTTTTGTGTCTATCCCCACCTCAAATCTTATTTTCAAGAGTCATTCTATTTAGCAATTACAAATGGCTTGGCCCTGCTCAGCTACTGTTCTTTAGCTAAGGGGATTGAGTCATACATGGCACCATGCAGATGAACTGCACAGAGTTGCTGCAGTAAGCAGTTAAGGGAAGTTAAAAGTTCAGTCATATTTAGTCATCAGAGCAGTGGGCTCAACTTTCTGGTTTAGCGAGCGGTACGTGAGCTAATCTTCCATTCCTCATTCCTGTTGACAATGTTTATGTTTAGTTTAGTTTCATTTAGAGATACATACACTAGGCTTGGAGCAATTTACAGAGGACAATCAACCTACAAAGCTGCAAGCCTTTGGGATGTTGGAGGAAACTTGAACATCCAGAGGAAACCCATGCAGTCCAAGGGAGAACGTGCAAACTCCACACAGACAACATTTGAGGTCGGGATTGAACCTGAATATGTGAGGCTGCAGCTCTATGGCTGTAGTGCTGTAAACATTTGGACAGATACATAGATACGAGATTTGGAGGGGGAAGGGCCAAACGTGGACAGGTGGGACTGGTGTAGATGGGGCACATTGGTTGGGGTTGGCAAGTGGAGCTGAAGGCCCTGTTTCCATGCTGTCTGATTCTATGATTCTCTGACTACCTGCATTGATGTCAAATAAAAAAAACAGTAGTTTGTTTCAGTGTGATAGTTTCTGCCATGGAATAACCTGCTGATATACATGAAGAGTTTCATATGAAGAACTGCAGAGTTTTAATGTTGGATTCATCAACATCTAGAACACCAGGGAGTAAGGCCATAAGCTCATAAGTGATAGGAGTAGAATTAGGCCATTCGACCCATCAAGTCTACTCCTCTATTCAATCATGGCTGATCTATTTCTCCCTGCTAACCCCATGCTCCTGCCTTCTCCCCATAACCTCTGACACCCGTACTAATCAAGTATCTATCTATCTCTGACTAAAATATCCATTGACGTGGCCTCCACAGCCTTCCGTGGCTGTTAACAGAATGTTATTGTTTAGTGGTGGGGGAATTTAATGCAAAAGTAGGGAGGTAGCACTTCAGATATAGAGGGCATTGGTGAGACCACATCTGGAGTACCGTGCAAAGTATCGATCTCCTACTTCATTGGAAGTGGTTTAAAGAAAGTTTATCACAGCCTTCTGAGGCAAAGGTGTTGGTTGAAAAGGAAATTCGTTTTAATCAAGTAAACAATTCAGTCTGCAGTCATCAGATTTTTAGCACTGATGATTGCTTATTATTAGAATATACCAAGGATGTTAAAAGATCAAGGATAGGAATATTAAGTTCCTAATAGTTTGACCATCTGGATGCTATAAAGAGGTCTGTACAGGATGCATTTATCTCAGTTAGCAGAAATGAATAGACAATTCAGGTCAAGGCACGCATTGAACAGTTGTGTTGGTTGCTTCCCCAAACACTGACCGTTTCCTTGCATCCAACATTTGCTCGTTCCTTTAATGTAATCAGTCACTGTAGGGTCGGAAACACAACACACCCAGCCTCATTCGATTGATCAAACCGATAACATACTGAATGAAGAAGGGCGGGAGACAAAAGGATTTAAGAGTTGCAAAATGTGAAGCTGGAGGAAGGAATGTAGATGCGAGGGAGGGGGAGGGGAGAAATGGGTGTAAGTCCAGGCGGAGGACAGGAAGTGGGGGGAAGGGGGTTGGAAAGAAGAGGATTACATCGGGGGAAGAAGAGAGAGGCGAAGACTATTCTGAGGACTTGCAGAATGATAGAGTTATAGTCATAGAGTGAAACAGTGTAGAAACAGGCCCTTCGGCCCAACTTGCCCTCACTGGCCAACACATCCCAGCTACACTAGTCCCACCTGCCTGCACTTGGTCCATATCCCTCCAAATCTGTCCTATCCATGTATTTATGATTTAATGAGAACAGAGGGAACAATAACAAATCTTCTGGCCCTCTCCTTTCCCTGGAGCAGCTGCCAGATCGCCTATCCTACATTTCCAATCAGTCACCTCCATGTTGATAGATGTTTGGTGCAGGCAGCTTGACATTTTACATTATTGAGAGCCATCCTTTGAACTGACAGCACCAGATTCTTGTTCTTAACCTTTTTAACTTCAGTTTTCATTAATTGAAACAACATGTACTATTTAATAACTGGTGGAGAGCTTCAATTGGCAGAGTTCCTGGTTAGCAATGAATTAGAGATTCTCCGGGGCTTTAAAACTGGTGTCAACATGGAACATAGAACATTACAGCACAGGAATGGGCCCTGCAGCCCACAATTTTCATGCTGAAAAATGATGCCAAGTTAAAACTGGTCTCATCTGCCTGTACGTGATCCATATCCCTCTATTCCCTGCAGTCACATGTGCTTCGTAAAATGCCACTATTGCATCTGCCTGCACCACCACCCCTGGCAATGCGTTCCTGGACCCCACCACTCTCTGTGTAAAAAAACTTGCCCCGCACGTCTCTATGGCACTCCTGATAGACACAAAAAGCTGGAGTAACTCAGCGGGACAGGCAGCATCTCTGGAGAGAAGGAATGGGTGATGTTTCGGGTCGAGACCCCTCATCAGACTGAAGAAATCCAAAACGATACCCTTCTTCAGAAGGCTCTCGACCCGAAACGTCACCCATTCGTTCTCCCCAGAGGATATTGATCACCTTGCTGCTCAGAAATGGAAATCCTGAATTATACTGGGGACCAGGGTGTTTTTCCTTAGTCCGCCCTGACGTGCCACACTCCACTCACCAGAAATCACCACAAAATGTTTACAACAGAACAATCAGCGAGGCATGTTAATCTCATCCAGTGATTGCTGAGGTTTTCCAGGAATTATGTAACAGGATTTGGTGGCCTGATGGTGCCGACACCTCTTTTTTCCTGGAATTGTTGCAAGGCGTTCACTTCCACTCGTCCTTATCCACACTCACATCAGCTATTCTCCACCTCTTCAGCATCCAGGGGCCCAGAGGATTGTTCTCAGTAACTCTTTGGGCTTTTCACTAACCCACTTTCCCACTAAACCACTCTTTAATAACTGGCAAAGCTGGGGATAGGGATGACCACATACAATGTATTTTAATTTCCATCAGAGACACTTCCAAATTAAAAGGGGCGGCAGCGGTAGTGTTGCTGCCTTGCAGCGCCAGAGACCCGAGTTCCATCCTGACTACGGGTGCTGTCTGTACGGAGTTTGTATGTTCTCCCCGTGACCTGCCAGGGTTTTCTCCGAGATCTTCAGTTTCCTCTCACACTGCAAAGACGTGCAGGTTTGTAGGTTAATTGGCTTGGTGTAAATGTAAATTGTCTCTAGTGTTAGTGTGCGGGTATCGCCAGTCTGTGCGGACTCTGTGGGCCTGTTTCAATGCTGCACATCAAAAATAAACTAAACTAAACTCTCATTGTGAGTGAAGTGCCATTGTTAGCAAGCAAAAGTAAAAATGGTTGAAAGTGGACCTTGAGTAATGTTGGAATCCCCCCTAAACCCTCCCCTCCCCCTCCCCCTCCCCCAGCCCTGTGAAAACACTGAGTCACAGTGACAATATGAGTATTTTCACCAGTTTAGTTTCCTTTTTTATTGTTAGTTTAGAGATACAGCACAGAAACAGGCCACCCTGCCCACCTAGTCCACACCAACCAGCGATCCCCACACATTAAACGGCCTGTCCACTGTACAAGGTAATTCAAGAGTTCTCCTGAGTTTCCTCTGATTCGAACTCGGACAATTACGGTAATAGCCGCTCGTAAGTACTCGGGGCTCTCGTGGACATTTTTCAACGTATTGAAAAATCTTCACGAGCTTACCGTGTTTCTCGAGTACCTGCCGGTAGCGTTACGAGCCGCTAAGAGACGTCCCGAGCTCCGACGTACCCGCTATGTACATTCTACGTACTTACCAACAGTTTGATTTTTTTTTAAACTCGGGAGAGCTCTTGTACCTGTATTACCTCGTACAGTGGGACAGGCCCTTTATAACACCACCCGGCACACACGAGGGACAATTTACATTTATACCAAGCCAATTAACTTACAAACCTGTATGTCTTATGGAGTATGGAAGGAAACCGGAGCACCTGGAGAAAACCCACGCAGTCACGGGGAGAATGTACAAACTCCATACAGGTACCACCCTGGATAGAACCCGGGTCTCTGGCGCTGTAAGGCAACAACTCTACCGCTGCGCCACCATGTTAATTTGCAACTGAACATTTTCTTACTCATTCACAAGGTGCTGCAAGTAATTTTAGTGCTCAGAAACTGGCTTCCCTTGAAACACAGAAACTCACTTAATGAAAAGATTAATCCCGTTTTCCCTGATGATGGAACAAACCTGCAGGTTTAGCAGGAGGATATAGTGTGCTTTATTGCAGAGTTATCACGAGGCATTTATTTGTGAGTTGGGAAATTCCACACGGTCATTTTCCAGATTGTGCAACCATCTCATGTTGGATGAGTAAACACATTCTGGCAATGCGCTTAAATTAAAAAATAACCTTGATTTAATCATTTCCCATTATTACAGTCCTGCAGTCTTCCAGTGAACAATATTTCAAGCAGGGTGTATGCACTTAGCCAAGATTTCCCCTTGTGAACAACAATGCTTTCACATAACAAACATTCCAATTACATTACATCCTGTGTTGTTTGGCAGTAACTTTAACGTAATTATGTTGTAATGGGGAAAAAAAAGTCATATTCTGCTATTATTCTATTAACTAGAAATGATCCATGACTCAGGTCTGACTCGAAACATCACCCATTCCTTCACCCCAGAGATGCTGCCTGTCCAAAGACATACAGGTTTATTAGGTTAATTGGCATGGTATAAGTATAAATTGTCCCTAGTGTGTGTAGGGTAGTGTTAATGTGCTGGATCGCTGGTCGGTGCGGACTCAGTGGGCCGAAGGGCCTGTTTCCGCGCTGTATCTCTCAACTAGATTATATTAGATTAGATTCCTTTATTGTCATTCAGACCTTTCGGTCTGAACGAAATTATGTTGCCTGCAGTCGTACACAGAACCAATAAAAACAAAACATACAATAAACACAAATTAAACATCCACCACAGTGAGTTCACCAAGCACATCCTCACTGTGATGGAGGCAAAGTCTTAGTCTCCGTCCCTCCTTGTTCTCCCTCTGCGCTGAGGCGATCGATCCAGGCCGGAGATGAACTAAACTAGAGAAGTCAATATTTATACTGCTGGGGTGTAAGCTGCCCAAACTAAATATGAGGTGCTGTTCCTCCAATTTGTGCTGAGCCTCACTCTGACAATGGAGGACAAAGGTCTGTGTGGGAATGGGAGTGTTCAGCAACCGGGAGATCACGTAGGTTTAGGCGGACTGAGCGGAGGTGTTTCAGCGAAACGATCGCCGAGCCCGTGCTTGGTTTTGTCAATAGTGACTCCACTTCACAATCCTCATCTATCAACTCCTCAACCTCTCTCTCTACCCCTCTCACCCAAGAACAACCTCCACTAAACGTCACTCGAGATACTCAGCAGCTCACATATTTGACATTTAAAAATGGGAAGTGAGCGCCAATCTAATTTCTGTCATTTACAAGATTTATTGCAGAACAAGAAAGCTACGCTGAAGTTACGCTTGAGTTTGTGTTTCACGCACACACTCCACTTTTCCTTTAAAAATGGGGTCACATCCTCCTCCCTGATTCTGTGTTGCAGAAACGGCCCTCGGCTGGAGGAAGTGATCTTGATACCACTGTGCTCCAGATGGTAATAATCAAGCAGATTTCTGTGCCTGATCTCTGAGCATTGACGCCTTGTGGAATGTACATGTTCCACAAAGTCAGGATAGAATGAGACTAGGCTCAGCATTGGTTTCCTCAGCCCCCAGAGTCTGATGTTTCATAATAGTTAACTCAAACACTCCCCAAGCAACAACTAATCATGTTATTTATCTTGAAGATAGACACAAAATGCTGGAGTAACTCTGCGGGGCAGGCAGAATCTCTGGGGAGAAGGAATGTGTGACCATTTTGGGTCGGGACCCTTCTTCAGATCCATTCCTTCTCTCACCAGAGAAGCCGCCTGTTCTGCTAAGCTACTCCAGCATTTTGTGTCTGTCTTTGGTGTAGACCAGCATCTGCAGTTCCTTCCTACACATGCTGTTTATCTTATCCTCTGAGTCAATTGCATTGAAAGTAATTAATGCTGCAGTTACTTTCTCTGTTGATCCCACAATCCCAAACAACGTTTCTATTGCACGACACATGTGTTGCTAATAGTGCTAATGATCGAACAAATCTACCAACAAAACATCATCGAACTAGCCAAGTTTGGAAATTATTCAAGTCACACCCTTTCAGTTAAACATAACATGTTTGAGGAATTATTAAAGATAATAGGTACATTAATGTACTATATAAAATTAATATACAAATTAAATATATTTTAGTTTACACCCAGAACTTTGCAGTAAAAAAGGACTCTTAGTTTTGTGCTATTTCAGACCTTGCACACCTAACGTACTCAATTCTAGACACCAGTTATAGTGGCATTGAGGGAAGTGGGAGAGACAGAGAGAAAACGAGAGGGGAGGAGGGGGAGAGGAGTGAGAGAGTGAGAGATAGAGAATGAGAGTGAGGGTGAGAGAGAGATGGAGATGGAGAGGGAACTTCTCCCAGCTGATTAAGCTAAACTTCCTTGGAAATTCACGGTCTTTGTGAAGAACTTCCTCCCTGCACTGGTCTTTCCTTGCCCTTGTAAAATCCTCCATCCTGCATATTTCCTGCATCTCAGTGCTTCCTCAATTCTCTGACTCATTGCCTGAATCCATCAGAAAATTCCAAATATTGTTTAATAAAACTTCAGCGAAAACTTTAGGAATTTTATCATGCTAAATATGCAGGATGTATTCATTGTGTTGTGGGTTTCTGTGGAACAGGCTTCAAGCTCCCTCTGGTGGCCGGAGTAATCCCTGCCATAAACAAGGGGTCATTGCGTTCCCTCTCTCTCCAACCCTCCCCCATCCTAGTTCTCCGACTATTTATACTTTCCTCCTGATTAAATTTTCCTGATTGTATGCCTCGTTGCCACCTTTCCCTCAGCCAACAATACACCATTCTACATTTCCTTATCAGCATCTGCTTTGATCTGTAATTTTCACACCTTACCCTTCCATATCTCTGGTCTCCCTCTCCCCTGACTCAGTCTGAAGAAAGGTCTCGACCTGAAACGTCACCCATTCCTTCTCCCCAGAGATGCTGCCTGTCACTCTGAGTTACTCCAGCATTTTGTGTTTATCTTCAGTGAATACCAGCATCTGCAGTTCCTTCCTACACAGATCAAATTTAGTTTAGTTTGGGGATACAGATTGAAACAGGCCCTTCAACCTGCTGAGTCCACACTGACCCTTAATCACCCGTTCATACTAGTTCTATGTTATCCGGCTTTCTCATCCACTCCATACACAACAGGGACAATTTACAAAATTGTTGTTCCCTTTATCCGTGCACTGTGGATGGCTTGATTGTATTTACGTATAATCTTTTCTTGGACTGGATAGCATGCAAACAAAAGCTTTTCACTGTACCTCTGTATGTGTGACACCAATACATTGGACTAAGCTAATGTGAACAATGATATTGTGGGTGGCGCATCGGCAGAGTTGCTGTCTTACAGCACTTGCAGCGCCAAAGACCCGGGTTCAAATCCCGACACGTCTGTATGGAGTTTGTACGTTCTCCCCGAGACAGTGTGGATTTTCTCCTAGATCATCGGTTTCCTCCAACACTCCAAAGATTCACAGGTTTGTAGGTCAATTGGTTTGGTATAAATGTAAATTGTCTTTAGTGTGTGTAGGATAGTGTTAATGTGTGGGGATCGCTGGCCGATGCGGACTCGGTGGGCTGAAAGACCTGTTTCCGTGCTGTATCTTTAAACTAAACTAAACTAAACTAAAAAATCTAGCACAACAAGCCTGTAAACACAGAACTCATAGATAAACAAAGGAAATACATTTTTAAAAATCAATATTCGTGCAAAACAGACACCTGAAATCCGTGGAACAACCAAGACAGTGTGTGGTTTGTAGTTTAGTTGGTGTGTGTCGTGTTCAAGAGGCTGGTGGATGTTGGGAAGAAGTTGAAGATAGACACAAGAAGCTGGAGTAACTCAGCGGGTCAGGCAGCATCTCTGGAGAAAAAGAAGCAGCCCCTGATGCTGGAGATCATAAACAATGCAGAGAAGTGAGGACGGGGTTGTGAGTGTGGGAAGGCAACACAGGCTGTGGTGGGGCCCACCCAGCAGATCAGGGCCTGTGGATGGAGAGGGTGAAACTGAGCCAGTACCACAGATGGATGGCCCATGTGGTTACAGGGAGAAGGTACAAACTCCATACAGAAAGCACCAGTAGTCGGTATCGAACCCGGGTCTCTGGTGCTGTAAGCGCTGTGAGGCAGCAACTCTACCGCTGCGCCACCGTGTAAACCTCCACCGCCATCTGTGGCAATGAATTCCACAGATTCACCACCCTTTGACTTAAAAAATTCCTCCTCGTCTCCATTCTAAACGTACCTCATTTTATTGTTAAGTCGTGCCATCTGGTTCTAGGTTGTTGAGCCTTTCTCAAATGAGTGCACAGTGAACTGTTAGATGATGCTGTCAGCAGGATGTAATGTGTGTGAAATGCATGCTTCCTATTCTGGGTCAATGGTTCAGTGGTTACGTTAATGTCACGTGTACTGCACCTAGATTCAGTGAAATGTTTTACATACAATCCAGCACAATAATACTTCAGGAGAAAACAGCAACGTTGTGTCACAGCTATGTCACAGTGGATGGAAACTTGGAAGCCTTTCCTCCAAAGTCGCAGCTTTCCGAGAATTAATTATTCCCTTTTGCTTTTTTGTCTCTCTCTTGTTAATCCTGCGACTCCACTTGGGCCTCTGCTGTTCCCACGTGGTATCCTTAGTCCAGGAGTGGAGTTGCACATTAGTGGAGGCACCTCAATGAGAACCTGGTTCAACTTTTACCTCAGCGCTGCTTTCCAGCATTAACCCTATCATCCCATGAACTTGATGCCAATTTATCGGGATGCATCACAGCTTGGTTTGGGAACAGCTCCATCCCAGACTGCAAAACCTTGGCGTGATAGTTGACTCAGCATTGAAATTAGACAAACAAGTCAATGCCGTGGTAAAAGCTAGCTTCTTTTAGCTTCGGACGATAGCTAAAATAAAACAATTTCTCCAGTTTGATGACCTCGAAAAGATCATCCACACATTTATCTCCTCCCGCCTCGATTACTGCAACTCTCTTTACACTGGCATCAGGCAAAATCTCCCCTGTCCCGCCTGTACTGGTCCAAAACGCCGCAGCAAGATTCCTGATGGGCACCCGAAAAAAGGACCACATCACCCCGATCCTGGTCTCTCTCCACTGGCTCCCTGTGCGGTTCCGAATAAATTTCAAGATCCTCCGTTATGTTTACAAAGCCCTTAATGGGCTTTCCCCCACCTACATCAAAAGTCTGCTTACCCACCACTCCACCTCCAGGTCCCTCAGATCGGCCGACTTGGGGTTACTGAACATCCCGCGGTCTGGGCATAAGCCCAGGGGCGACCACACCTTTGCGGTTGCAGCTCCTAGACTGTGGAACAGCATCCCTCTTCCCATCAGAACTACTCCCTCCATCGACTCCTTTAAGTCGCGACTTAAAACTCATCTCTACTCCCAAACCTTTCTTGACGTCCTCTGAGCGAGGGCTATATGTATGTAGTGATGTATGTATTTAATCTATGAACCAATATTGTATAACGTTAGTACCTCCACCAATGTAAAGCAATTTGGCCAACAAGAGGTGTTTTTTAAATGATTTGTAGAAACAAAAGTGACTTAACTTGAAGAAATTGCAGCAAATTGTGGGCACAGTCCAGACCATCACTCAAAGCAACCTCCCTTCTCCATTTATACCTCACGCTGCCTCGACAAGGTCAGCAACATAATTCAGGACGTCACACCCTGGCCACTCCATCTTCTCCCCTCTCCCATCGGGCAAAAGGTATAGAAGTGTGAAAACACACACCTCCAGATTCAGGGACAGTTTCTTCCCAGCTATTCTACCACAACCAGAGAGCAGTGCTGAACCTCATTGGGGACCCTCGGACTATCTTTGATCCTTTTTTACTGGTTTTACCTTGCACTGAACGTTACTTCTTTATCATGTATCTGTACACTGAACGGTTCGATTGTAATCTTGTATTGTCTTTCTGTCGGCTGGTTAGCACGCAACAAAAGCTTTTCACTGTAGCTCGGTACACGTGACAATAAACTAAACTGAACTGAACTCAAGGTTGGTCTAATAGACAGGAAGTCGAAGACAATTGGAAACTATGCTAACTTACTGCACAGACCTAGAACATACACACACCCACACACGTACTTACACACACACACACACACACACACACATGTACACACAAACACGCACCCACAGAGAGTCAAATGCAGGCAAATGGGGCTATACCAGTGTGGCAACTTGGTCAGTATTGACAACGTGGGCCGAAGGGCCTGCTTCCGTGCTGTATAGTTCCATAGCTCTATGGTGGTAAACAAAACAAAAATAAATTGTCAAGGATTAAGCATGCGTTACACATGACTGCCAGCAGATGGTAGCACTGCCCCATAATTACTCATTGAAGATGATTCCACTTTAAATGGTACAACCCACCCCACCTGCAACACCTCTTAGTTCCAATGCCTTTCTCCTCTGCTCTGTGGGGTAAGAACTCCACAATGCCACCCTCAATGATCCCTTGCTGACCATGGCTGTATTTCAAGTCCCAGGCCCGCTTACAACAGGGCGGCACAGTGACACATAGAGTATCAGAGTGGCGCAGCGATAGAGCTGCTGCCTCACAGCACCAGAGACCCAGGTTCGATCCTGACCTTGGCTGCTGGTTGTACGGAGGTGGGGTACATTCTCCCTGTAACTGCAATGGTTTCCTCCCACCCTCCGAAGTCGTGCAGGTTTGTAGGTTAATTGCCTTCTGTAAAATTGTCCCTAGTGTGTAGAATAGAACTAGTGTATGGGGTGATCGCTGGCCGGCGCGGACTCAGAGGTCCGAAGGGCCTGTTTCTGCGCTGTATCTCTAAAGTAAACTAAACTAAACTATACATATCTAAATGTGGCCCTTGCAGTTTTTTACATCTGCACTTTCTCTACAGCTGTCACAAGGATAGGTGGATATTGTGTCTTGTTTCTCTTTCTGCGCTACCTATTATATTCATGTGTGTTATGCTTAAGAAAAAATACACACAGTATTGGAGTAACTCAGCGAGTCAGGCAGCATCTTCAGAGAAGTTGGATGGGTGACGTTTCGGGTCGGGACCCTTCTTCAGACTAATTGTGGGGCAGAAGGGACCAAACCTGAAGCGTCTGCTAAACTAAACTGAACTGATCTAAACTGAACTGAGCTGACGTAAACTAAACACATTGGTCAGCGTCCACAGGGAGGGACACAGTAATGTAATGGCCACGTGGGGAAGGGAACATGGCTAGCAAGCTGCCAGATTTGAACAACTCACCAAACCCTGCAAGATGCTGATCTAAGTTGGCACGGCTCTCTGCAGCCATTGTCTAAATGGAGCACACAATCATCCCTGTTGACTGACGTCCTTGCAATAATCCTAGTGAGGGGGACAGTGGAAATGTACAAGAAGTTTCCATTGAAAGCGAGACAGTATTGGATGAGTGAGCAAGCTTAAAGATGGATGGATGCCCAAAAACCAATGAAGTTTATCTCAGACAGACACAAAATGCTGGAGTAACTCAGCGGGACAGGCAGCATCTGTGGAGAGAAGGAATGGGTGACGTTTAGGGTCATGACCCTTCTTCAAACTAGTTAGAGAAAAGGGAAACAGGAAATCTAGACGATGATGTAGAGAGATATAGAACAATGAAGAAAGATATGCAATAAAGTAACGATGATAAAGGAAACACACCATTGTTAGCTGTTTGTTGGGTGAAAACTAGAAGCTGGTGGGGGGGATAGAGAGAGAGGGGTTGCCGGGTTTACTTGAAGTTAGAGAAATCGATATTCATACCACTGGACTGTAAGTTTATCCAGACTGCAGTCAGAGACAGAGAGGAGATTGCTGAAGCTCTGACAGAAATATTCATCTTTTCTGGCCACGCCCCAGGTGACTGGAGAACAACAAATGTGGTACCTTCATTCAAGACTGGTAGCAGAGATAAGATTGGTAAATACAGATTGATGAGTCTAATGTGTGTAGGGAGTTGTTTTATTATTATTGAAATCCGTTTTATTATTAATATTTAGTTTAGTTTAGAGATACAGCATGGAAATAGGCCCTCCTGTGTCCGCACCGACCAGCGATCCTTGCACACTAACACTATCCTACACACACTGGGGACAATTTACAATTTTATCAAATCCAATTAAGCTACAAACCTGTATGTCTTTGGAGTATGGGAGGAAACCGCAGATCCCGAAGAAAGCCCACGCAGGTCACGGGGAGAACGTACAAACTCTGTACAGACAGCGCCCGTGGTCAGGATGGAACCAGGGTCCCTGGCGCTGTAAGGCAGCAACTTCTACTGCTGCACCACCGTGCTGCCCTTTTGGAGGGCAAGAAGTGAGAGCCTACTATCTCATGTAATGTATGTAAGGAAGGAAGGAGAGGGGAAACAGGGAACCACCAAACTGCGAGCATGTCCTCAGTGCTAGGGAGATGCTGGGAACTCATGGAAAATAATAATTCAGTTTAGTTTAGAGATACAGCACGGAAACAGGCTCTTCGGCCCACCGATTCCACACCGACCAGCGATCCCCGCACACTAATACTACCCTACACACACTAGGGACAATTTACATTTATAGCAAGCCAATTAACCTTCAATCCTGACGTCCTTGGAGTGTGGGAGGAAACCGGAGCACCCAGGGAAAACCCGCACAGGTCACGGGGAGAACGTACAAACTCCGTACAGACAGCACCCGTAGTCAGGATCGAACCCGGATCCCTGGCGCTGTAAGCGCTGTAAGGCAGCGACTCGACCACTGCGCCACCCTGCCACCCAGTAGTTGGGTGAACAAAGAGAAGACTGATTTTTGCAAGGAACATCATGTTTCAGCTGCTTGAGTTTTGACCCAGAGATACTTGACTCTGTCTTGTTGAGTCTTCTGTTTATATACACAGATTACCATCATCTGCAGTTTTTTGGTGGTCAATTATCACTGACAGTTTTGAGTTTATTGCTGATGCTGAGATCCACCTGCTGATAGTTGCAAAGGTAGAGGAACCTTGCACTGTTGCAAGGAAACTGATACTTCCTGTAGCGGCAGAAAGGTTGAGCAAAGAAGGCCCATGGATGTCCTCATTTTGTGGCATTATTAGACAAGAGTGTCACGCTGAATTAATAACAAGGCATGAGAAACCTTAAAAAAAACTGGAGTAACAAAGTTATGGAATATTAAATTGTGGAGTAACAAAGTGCTGGAGTAACAAAGTGCCGGAGTAACAAAGTGCTGGAGTAACAAAGTGCTGGAGTAACAAAGTGCTGGAGTAACAAAGTGCTGGAGTAACAAAGTGCTGGAGTAACAAAATGTTGGAGTAACAAAGTGTTGGAGTAACAAAGTGCTGGAGTAACAAAGTGCTGGAGTAACAAAGTGCTGGAGTAACAAAGTGCTGGAGTAACAAAGTGCTGGAGTAACAAAGTGCTGGAGTAACAAAGTGCTGGAGTAACAAAGTGCTGGAGTAACAAAGTGCTGGAGTAACAAAGTGCTGGAGTAACAAAGTGCTGGAGTAACAAAGTGCTGGAGTAACAAAGTGCTGGAGTAACAAAGTGCTGGAGTAACAAAGTGCTGGAGTAACAAAGTGCTGGAGTAACAAAGTGCTGGAAACAAAGTGCTGGAGTAACAAAATGTTGGAGTAACAAAATGTTGGAGTAACAAAGTGCTGGAGGAACAAAGTGTTGGAGTAACAAAGTGCTGGAGTAACAAAGTGCTGGAGTAACAAAGTGCTGGAGTAACAAAGTGCTGGAGTAACAAAGTGCTGGAGTAACAAAGTGCTGGAGTAACAAAGTGCTGGAGTAACAAAGTGCTGGAGTAACAAAATGTTGGAGTGGAGTAACAAAGTGCTGGAGTAACAAAGTGTTGGAGTAACAAAATGTTGGAGTAACAAAGTGCTGGAGTAACAAAGGAGTAACAAAGTGCTGGAGTAACAAAGTGCTGGAGTAACAAAGTGCTGGAGTAACAAAGTGCTGGAGTAAGGCAACTATTTTCTTTCAGAGGGTGGTGCGTATATGGAACGAGCTGCCAGAGGAGGTAGTTGAGGCAGTGTTATAACAACATTTAAAAGACACTTGTACATATCATGTCAAGTCATGAGAGTTTATTGTCATGTGTCCCAGATACATGTCACGTACATGATGGGAAAGGTTTAGAGGAATATGGGCCAAAAGCAAGCAAATGGGACTTGTTTGGATGAGGGATGACATGGGCAAGCTAGGTTGAAGGGCTCTATGACTATGCTACACAAGACTACAAACACGAAAAGCTTCTGGTATACATGCAGAGGGTTTACTAATAAAGAACAATCCTCTCTTGCCAGCTGCTGTTGACCAGAGCAAAACAACTGAGCAGATTTTCCAGTTGCTTCAAGATTCATGTTGGTAGTTGGGTAATCTCCACACTTCTGGAGAACCAGAATCACCGAGCGGTGGGCATAATGGACTTGTTAACATGTCAGATAGGAGCAGTTTCAATGGAAGTGTGTATCAGTGAACACTCTGGGCTCAGACTATGCCTAACCAACTGAAGAACGTCACGACTCGGAACACTGCCGCTTCTACACAATAGATTAGGCAGCATTTACTTTGATCGCTGCTCCGTGGAATGCCTGTCGCATTGTCTGGCTTCCAATATCTGACCTTTTACTTATAACAGCACAGAATGAGGCCATTTGGCCCATCGAGTCATTGCTGGCTCCCAGAGAGCTATCCTTTTTGCCCCTCCGTGTCCCTGCACCTGTCCCTTCTCTCTCTGACTGGCCCGTCATCTGCTTTCTGATTCTCTGGTCATGTACCTACACTCAGGGGTAATTTACAGTTCCGTTTAGTTAATTTGTCACGTGTACCGAGGTACAGCGCTCCTCTTCAGATCGTTGACCTTGTCGTGGTGAAGAGGCTTGCGTGACCCCATGATACCGAGAGTGATGCCATCGGAAGCACCAGCTTCTGGTCGGGGCCACCCATGGCGGTAAGGTCGAGGATGAGGGTCCAGACTAAGAACGATCCAACCTACAAGACCTCAACGGCGGACCAGGCGGACAAAGTTATCTTGAACTCAACGGCTGTGAAGGCGGATGAAGGCTGCAACAGATCTATCAGCTCCAATCGTCATGGTTCCCTTGCTGTAGAATGAGTTGATTGATTTGCGAAAGACCGTGTGCTTCTTGGAATGCAACATCAAGTACACGTTAAACTAACACACACACGTTCTGTGAGCAGCAAAGCCAGGATTAGACTCATCAGCCACCTGAGAGTTCATAAAAACCACAGACCGTAGACAATCATCCTCGACCTCGAGGGATAGCCACGACGACAGTGAAAAGCTTTTTGTCGCATGTTAACCAGTCAGCAAAAAGACAATACATGATTACAATCAATCCATTCACAGTTTACAGATAGATACACGATAAAGGAATGACGTTTAGTGCAAGATGGAGCCAGCAAAGTGCGGTCAGGGATAGTCCGAGGGACATCAAGGAGGTAGATATTAGTTTAGCACTGCTCTCAGGTTGTGGTAGGATGATTCAGTTGTCTGATTACAGTAACGAGTACCCGCACATTTTTGCAACAGGAGAGGAAACCCACGAGGCCACTGTGAGAAAGTGCAACTCCTCACAGACAGTGGCCGAGGCATGTCTTTAAAATCATCTTCTGCCCACCTACCCGCTCTATCTCTCTCTCTCTCTCGCTCTCTGCTCACAATCTGACTTCCCAGAAGAGCTACTTGTCAGATCTAATCTTTTGCTCGGCAAACTAAATTTAGCTGCTGAACCACTGACTGTACCAGTGCCCGAGTGTCCCTGGAGAGAGAGAGAGAGAGTACATGGTATCCTGCATCTGACTTGAAGCACCCCACATCCAGTGGCACGGAATGATTCCTTAACACCAAATATTTTAATTTGACTTTTCTTGTCTCTTTTAATAAAATTAGTTTCAAACAAAACAAAAACAGCACACAGAGGAAAATCTTCAAACACCTCATAAAGTGCTGGGTATGAAACGTTGATCTTTGGGCTTGGCTTTTGAGACACAACACTGAGCTCTACCAAGTCTTACTTGAAAGCTTGATAAGTAATTCCCTGGAGTGACTGATGACAGATTCAAGACTGATTTGTGATGCAGCAGGTAGAGCCGCTGCCTCACAGCATCATAGACCCCGGTTCGATCCTGACCTCGGGTGCTTTCTGTGTGGAGCTTGCACGATCTCCATGTGTTTCCTCCAGGAGCACCGACCACCTCCCGCATCCCAAAGACATGCGGGTTTGTAACTTTAGTGTAGTTTTGTTTAAGAGATACAGCGTGGAAACAGGCCCTTCGCCCCACCGAGTCCGTGCCGACCAACAAAACTACTTCTATCCTACACCCTAGGGACAATTTACAGAAGCCAATTACCCTACAAACCTGCACGCCTTTAGAATGTGAGAGGAAGCTGGAGCACCTGGAGAAAACCCACGCAGTCAGAGGAAGAACGTGCAAACTCCGTATAGACAGCACCCATAGTCAGGATTGCACCTGGGTCTCTGGCGCTGTGAGGCAGCAACTCTACCACTGCGCCACCGTAACGTAGAACTAGTGTGAATGGGTGATCGATGAACAGCATGGACTCGGTGGGCCGAAGGGCCTGTTTCCATGCCATATCTTTCAATCAATCAAAAAGAAAAGTAGTCAATTGAGTTTGAGGTCCAAAAGTACCCTGTGTGGTAACGCTTTGACACTCAAGATGCAATCTACTTATTTGAAAGTGTATTTTCCTCATTAATTGGAGAGGAAGCCATCGTTAGCGTCGTTGTGGAGGAAATAACTCATCTCAAAATGATCACTATCAGAAGTGTTACTTCCTGAACTCAATCAAAGGGTGCTGCATCATATTATCGTTTGATGAAGCCCTTGTAAGTTTATATTTGCACATTTGGCGTAGTGTTAGGTTATAATTCTAAACGTGTGTGCTGGTAGAGACACATGTACAACTGGAAGAGGGTGAAGGGAGTTGGGGTATACCAATGTAAAATGTCCCTAGTTTGTGTAGGATAATATTAATATGTGGGGATCACCGGTCGGTGCGGACTCGGTGGACCTAAGGGCCTGTTTTCACGCTGTATCTTTAAACTAAACTAAACTAATTAAGACACAAGGTGCTAGTGTAATTCAGTGGGGCAGGCAGCATCTCTAGAGAAAAGGAACAGGTTATGTTTGTGGTCTGAGGAAGGGTTCCAAGATATGCCTGACCCACTGAGTTGCTCCACCGCCTCGTGTCGATCTTTGGTATGAACCATCAACTGTAGTCTCTTTTTGCGCAACTCAGCAATGAGCCCGTCCCTCACAGAAGACACAAAGATAGGTCAAAAAGTAAGTAGTGGAAAGGATACAAGGAGGCTACAAAGGGATATGGATAGGTGAGATTTTTAAGAAAGAACTGCAGATGCTGGAAAATCGAAGGTAGACAAAAATGCTGGAGAAACTCAGTGGGTGAAGCAGCATCTATGGAGTGAAGGAAATAGGCGATGTTTCTAGGGGACCATTATTTGAAAGTAAGGTAGAGGTGAGGCAATATGTTTTCTCTAATAGAGTCAGGTGTGTTTGGAACACTCTTCCCGAAAACAGATTCCTTGAATGTTTTGAAGGCAGAGGTAGACATGTTCTTGCTAAACAAGAGGATGAAAGGTTACTTTGAGTAGACTGGAATGTAGAGCTGAGATCACAATCAGGTTGGTTGTAATTTTTTTAAGTGGCAGACTATGCTTCACAGGTTCAATGGCCTGCATCTGCTTCTCGTTTTCCACCAACTAATTAAATGCTGTCCAGCAGATACTAATGAGTAGATGGAACGCCTAGCAAAGCATTGGCAGCAAGGCATGGGAAACCTTCACTTTCTGTAGCTACAAGACATAAGGTAATTGTGCTGTAGAATAGACATAAGGATGCAGGGAGAAAGCAAGAACTCGAGTTTAGTTTGATTTAGTTTAGTTTAGATCTACAGCGCGGAAACAGGACCTTCGGCCCACCGAGTCCGCACCGGCCAACGATCCCTGCACATTAACACTATCCTACACATACTATGGACAATTTACATTTATACCAAGCCGATTAACCTACAAACCTGTACGTCTTTGGAGTGCAGGAGGAAACCGAAGATCTCGGAAAAAAAACCCACGCAGTCACAGAGAGATCGTACAAACTCCGTACAGACAGCACCCGAAGTTGGGATGAAACCTGGGTCTCTGGCGCTGTGAGCATTGTAAGGCAGCAACTCTACCACTGTGCCACCATGCGCCCTAATTGAGATTGAGATACACACTGAAAACATTGGACAGGTCGCATCGACAGGAATCTCAGGTTGAAGATCTTGACTGTGAGTGGAGTTGAAAGAAACAAACCTCCTTGTGAGACACAAAGTGCTGGAGTAACTCGGTGGGTCAAACCGCATCTCTGGAGAAAACATGGATAGATGACGTTTTGGGTTGAATTACTCCAGCACTTTGACCCTTTTATTGTAAACTAGCATCTGCAGTTCTGTGTTTTCACACCTTATCCTTCCATACCTCTCTCTCTGTCTCCCTCTCCCCTGACTCTCAGTCTGAAGAAGGGTCTCGACCCGAAACGTCGCCCATTCCTTCTCTCCAGAGATGCTGCCTGTCCCGCTGAGTTACCCCAGCATTTTGTGTCTACTGCAATTATTTGTTTCTACTCGTTCAATGTGAGAACAAGTTCTATCAGGTGAATGAATAAGTGGAAGGGAACTCCAGGAACTCCTGGGCCCTTATCTTGGGATTTAAGTAAATTGGGCAGTGTTTGGTCAAGGAATAACCAGCTGGTTGATCACCAGCTTGTTCATCATGACAGCTCCTAGAAAGATCCACCCGACTAGGACTAGAATTAAGCCTCTTTTGCCAGAATGCAGCAGAGGGAGCTATAGTTGGGGAAAAACCTAACCACTGTCCAAGGAGTGCCTGATGGGACATTGTAGAGGACTCGTTACTCTGGATGTCATATATACAGCATCTATCCTATTGTCAGTCAGCATTGGAAGCCGATCATGACCTATTGGAAACAAAATTCAGCACATTGATCCAGGATCAATGTAGGGCCGAAGGGCCTGTTTCCACACTGTATCACTCTATCATAAATTTGAGTCTCAATATAGTACCTTGTTTAGTTTAGTTTGGAGATACAGTATAGAGCGGAAAAAGGCCGTCGGTCCATCGGGTCTGGGCCGTACCCTACCACTATCCTACACACTCGAGACAATTTACAATTTGACAGAAGTCAATCAACCTACAAACCTGTACGTCTTTGGAGTGTGGGAGGATACTGGAGATCCCGCAGAAAACCCATGCAGGTCACGGGGAGAACGTACAGACAACACCTGTGGTCAGGATTGAACCTGGGTCTCTGCCGCTGTGAGGCAGCAACTCTACCACTGCCGCCTTCTGAGGAAACCAAATAATTTTAAATTAAAAGCTAGTATCAGAAACAGTCATTGTGAAACCACAGGATTGTTGTAAAAAAACCCCATCATGTGCATTAATGTCCTCCAAACAAGATAATTAGATTTGACATCCATTCCTGGCCAGGACTGGCAACGTGAGTCAGAACCACTAATGTGGTCGTTTACAGATGGAGTATAAATGCTGCACGTCCCGTAAATGAATAAAAGCTCAACTCTCTCTTTAACCCATCACATGCTCATTGAGGGAGTTTTAATGGGAGAGCCTAAAAGGAACTTTTATCTCTATCTGACCCTGCACTGTATCAGCCCTGGAAGGTTTGGTTGGAGAGAATAGGGAGGGTGCTGAGAACAGAGAGGGAACCCAGAGGGGGGTCGACAAGAACAAAGGGGGGCCCGTCTGGGGGGCCGCTGAGAATGGAGAGGGACCCGGCGGGAAGCTGACGGGAACTGATCGGGTCTCTGCTCCAAGAAGAAGTGGTTTGGATTAAAGTAAATTGGCCTGTGGTAGGTCAAGACATAATAAGCTAGATGATGTCCAGCTTGTTCAGAATCTTTCCATCACGACAGCTCCGAGAAAGATCTACTGGAATGTGAATTAAAGCCCCAATGTCAGAATGCAGCAGAGGGAGCTACACTTGGGGAAAACATGCACTCTGTCCGAGCAGTTTCTGATGGGGCATTGTAGAGGAATCGTCACTCTTGGTGCCACATGTACAGCATCTGTCCTATACCTTAACTTGCCATCATGTTCGGCACAGACATTATGGACTGAAGTGCCTGTTCCTGTGATGTACTTATGATTTAATTTAGTTTAGTTGAATTTAGTTTAGTTTAGTTTAGTTTTAAGATTCAGCGCGGAAACAGGCCCTTCGACCCACAGAGTCCGTGCTGACCAACAATCCCTGCACATTAACACTATCCTACACACACTAGGGACAGTTTCCAATTATACCAAGCCAGTTACCCTCCAAACCTGCATGCCTGGAGTGCTGAAGGCAGACACAAAATGCTGGAGTAAGTCAGCGGGTCAGGCAGCATCTCTGCATAGAGGAATGGGTGACATTTCGGGACGAGACCCTTCTTCAGACGGCAGTCTTTGGAGTACTGCCCTGTTCTATGAGCTGGTCTATTCTGGATCTAAGCCATGCTTCCCTTGGGCACCAGATGGGATTGTTGATATCTTTACACAATGACTAAGACACCCTTTGTGCCCAGATCCACCATCTTGTCTGATTCAGCACAAAGTGATTGGGAGGGGTTGTCTGAGCAAGGACAAGCAGCCAAGAGGAAGCATTTCTTTAGTCAGACGGTGGTGAATCTGTGGAATTTGTTGCCACAGAAGGCTGCAGAGGCCAAGTTAGTGGATATTTTTGAGGCAGCGATAGATAGATTGTTGATTAGTGCGGGTGTCAGGGGTTATGGGGAGAAGGCAGGAGAATGGGATTAGGAGAGACAGATCAACCATGATTGAATGGTGGAGTAGACGTGATGGGCCGAATGGCATGATTCTGCTTCTATCACTTATGAACTTGTGACCTTATGATCAACAGACAACAGATGAAGTGGAAAGCTGGAGCCCGTGACTGCTTGAAGGTATCCGGTTTGATTATGTCTGGATAGGTTGATACTTGTTTGTTTGGGTTGCCTGTCACGGCTGCTTTAACTGCGAGTCATTACTCAGTGGCGAGGATGATTGCAACAGCGTAGGTTTAAAGATCAGTGAATTAAGATGTCAGAATCGCCGAGTGTAAACATGGCAGAGTTGGACAATCCCATTGTTACAACAGGCAGGCCGGAGACAAGGCCCAGCTGGTGATTTTGGCCGCTCGTACTTCAAGTGATGCAAATGGAACATGCAAGCAATCTCGCCAAACCATCCTCTCAAAATGTTTCCCATTCCTTTAAACCTCCCAGGATCTTGTTTCTCCCCAGAGGGAAGAGCGGCCAGTGATCTGGCTCCAGCCAGAGGTTGCAAAGTGGTGACACTGACCAGCCTAAAACAGAAAACAACGTGCTGGAGGAACTCAGCGGGCCATAAGTTCATGGGTTCTAGGAGCAGAATTAGGCCATTGAAGACTATTCCCTCATTCAATCATGGCTGACCTCTCTCTCCCTCCTAACCCCATTCTCCTGCCTTCTCCCGTACTCTGTCACCCGTACTAATTAAGAATCTATCTATCTCTGCCTTAAAAATATCCAATGACTTGGCCTCCATAGCCTTATGTGGCAAAGAATTCCACAGATTCACCACCCTCTGGCTAAAGAAATTCCTTCCCATTTCCTTTTTAAAGGTGCATCCTTTCATTCTGAGGCTGTGGCCTCTGGTCCTAGACTCTCCCACTAGTGGAAACATCCTCTCCACATCCACTCTATCCAGGCCTTTCACTATTCGGTAAGTTTCAATAATGTAAGTTTCAAGTCCCCCCTCATTCTTCGAAACTCCAGCGAGTACAGGCCCAGTGCCATCAAACGCTCATGATATGTTAACCCACTCATTGCCGGGATCCAGGCAGCATCTTTGGAGGCAAATGAACAGGCAACCAGCACTGAACACTAGAGGCTCAGATATCAGGAATAAAAAGGTTTCCATTCTCTTTTTAGTACAATATTTCTGTTGCAAGCAGATTTGGCTGGTGAATAATAATGTGACGTTAGTACTCTACTGCGATCCGTTGGAGAACTGTGTCGGCAGCAGCTTTAATGGACACAAGGTTAAAAGCCTTCAGGGAACTGTGCAGAATAAGCAATGTGAAGACTTCCCGTGTTCTCGCCCATGACCCGATGACTCTGTAAATGTTCCAGCTATTCTCATGTGTCGGGATGTTGGCTGCTTGTTCTTGCTCAGATCACGCGATGTATCCAAGCAGAGACAGCGGAGTATGAAGTCAGCCGTGTGCTAGAGCCTCTCTGCTTCATGTCCACATTGAGTGCACAGGCAGGCCATAGAGTCATAGTGATACAGTGTGGAAACAGGCCCTTCCACACAACTCGCCCACATGGAGGCCACATCAGTGGATATATTTAAGGCAGAGATAGATAAGATTCTTGATTATTACGGGTGTCGGGGATTATGGGGAGAAGGCAGGAGAATGGGGTTAGGAGGGAGAGATAGATCAGCCATAATTGAATGGTGGAGTAGACATGATGAGTCGAATGGCCAAATTCAGCTCCTATCACTTATGAACTTATGATCTTTGCTTGTTTAAAATGAAATTGTGTTCGGTGGATGCCGGTGAAGTGCAGACTTTATATTTGATGCACCAGACTCTTTGCAAGATGTCAACGTCTGCAATTGTGGGATTTAATTGCTGCATTATACACGCTAAGTGGAGTGTGCAAGATGTTCATATGAGATGGGTGAATTGCCGTCTCCTTTTGCATGGCAGGCAGTGTGATGCAGGCTGTAGATAGTATCGGCGAGACAGCTCCAGCAGCACACATGCATGTGACTTTAGTTTAGTTTAGTTTAGAGATACAGTGCAGAAACAGGCCCTTCGTCCACCAAGTCCGCACCGACCAGCGATCCCCGCACACTAACACTACCCTACACACGCTAGGGAAATTTAGCTGCCCCTTTTACATTTGCTGCCCCTTAGGACAATGCAGAAAAGTTTCTTACTGTCAGTCCCTTCTATGATGCTCAGCATCTGAAGATTGTGAAATCAATGATGTTGGAAAGGCACAGTTGGTTGGTGATGCAGAATTATCTCTTGTCTCAAAGGTTGCCATCTGACACACTGTGTATTTACAGCTTATTTGTTTTTTGCCTGGCAATATAACGCAGGGTAGGGCATTGGGCCAAAGGGAGTCAAGACATGTTTAATTGCCAACAGCTGCCAGCACTTTCTTAGCCTAAGCTCTGGACTAAGAGTGGCTCCTCCCAAACCTACAGCAAGTGAAAGTGGGTGGAGAGAATGTTTCCACTAGTGGGAGAGTCTAGGACCAGAGGTCACAGCCTCAGAATTAAAGGACATTCCATTAGGAAGGAGATGAGGAGGCATTTCTGTAGTCACAGGGTGGTGAACCTGTGGAATTCATTGCCACAGAAGGCTGTGGAGGCCAAGTCAATGGATATTTTGAAGGCCGAGATAGATTCTTGATTAGTAAGGGAAGAAAGCAGGTGAATAGTGTTAAGAGGGATAGATAAGTCAGCCATGTTTGAATGGTGGAGTAGACTTGATGGGCCGAATGGCCTAATTCAGCTCCTATCATTGATGAGCTGATATTTTAAGATGGATTTTTTAAGTAAAAATAAGCTGCTCCCAAATTTGGCAGCGTTTCCACATGCTCCCTTTAGGTTTTCTGTGACTATTTTTTCATATTGACAAAGTTTCCTCTCCAAGTTTGGCATGTTCTGTCATGCACAACGGTGCATTCTGGTGGCTCGAGCAGAGTAAACTCCTTTCACAAACATATGATCAGACGGCAGAGATGTTGAAATTGCTCTCCTTGCAGCAGAGAAGCTCAAGAAAAGATCGAAGAAGGGTCTTGACCTGAAACGTCACCCATTCCTTCTCTCCAGAGACGCTGCCAGACCCGCTGTGTTATGCCAGCGTTTTGTGTCTAACTTAAGAAAAGTTATTCGGTGTATGCCAGCATCTGCAGTTCCTTCCTACACTCTATCCAAGTGATCGTTGTGTTCTGGGATGGATCTTGGCCAAGGTCTTCCCGTGTGGTTCTCAACATTTCTCTGATGCAATCCTTATTCTCCCAAGTCATCCGAGTCTGAGAAAGAAACATGGACTAGCCTCGACTTGGACCTTCCCCATTAAACAGCAAGATAGTGCGTTTCTGACCAAGCTGTTCCGGCAAAAATCAAACGACCTCCTCATCAGATTAATGCTATTAAATCAGTCTGGGGCCAGAACAGTAAGCAACCACATCCAATTGTAATGAACCTGATCCGTCACAGCACAGCGCACTAGCATTCTTGGCTCCTGGTCTTGCATGCCTCTTTTTGACCATTTATTAACTTTCTTCTGCAAGGATGTAACTTTTGAAGAAAGTTGCTTCCTTTCATTGGCCCGTGAGTCTGAACCTAACGCAAGGTTCTTCATATTCAATCTTTATCAAACACTGGTTACATTGGAATATCGTGAGCAATCCTGCCTGCACCATCAGAGATCGGTTGTGATTATGCTGGACATTGTGTGGAAGAGGTTCATCAGGATGTTGCAGGAAGGAACTCCAGATGCTGCTATGGACACAAGATGCTGGAGAAACTCAGCGGGACTGGCAGCATCTCTGGAGAGAAGGAATGGGTAACGTTTCCGGTTGAGACCCTTCTTCAGACCCATCTCGACCCGGAACGTCACCCATTCCTTCTCTCCAGAGATGGTGCCTGTCCCGCTGAGTTACTCCAGGATGTTGCCTGGATTGGAGCTTTAGACAAAAGAAGGGTGGATGGATTGGGTTTGCTTTCCCTGGAGCTCTGGAGGCTGAGGGGTGATGTCTCAGAGGTGCATCAAATGATCAAGGGGATAGAGAAGTAGATACTAAAAATCCTTTCCCCCTGGTGGGGGTATTTGTGACAAGAGGGCATAGCTTTAAGATGCTGTAGGTTTAGAGGAGATTTGTTTCTTCTCTTTATCAAACCTTCGAGATCCCTCGATACCAGGTTCCCTTGTTACATGTTCCCTTGGCTCTTCACCCTGAGAGGAATATATTGGCCCTTGAACTCTCACTGTTTCACCTTTGAATGCTCTCTGCTGTACAGATGTGGACTTACCTGCAGGGAGACAGACATTCCCAGTCTACCTTTGTCAGCTGGTGTTTTATTTTAATGATATAGTTGTGTCTGGGACCTCCTCGGATGAAAGAGCCTGAGGGAAGCAGACATGCGGGTTGGTGGCTCACTTTGTGTTGACCCTCATTAGTCTCTCTCCTCGCCAACAATAAGTAACCTGAGCACATCAGGGCAGCGTCACTCACCAGAACGCCACCAGCCGCAGGGACTCCCAGCAAACAATTACACCCAGAACAAAGCGGCGGAGAACAAAGGCTGATCCCTGGCTACACGCCACTCCAGGCACATTCAACTAGGTCAAGGGTGAACTTGAGCCATTTTGCCAATGTATGTGTAGCAAGGTAGACAAAAGTGCTGGAGAAACTCAGCGGGTGAGGCAGCATCTATGGAAATAGGCGACGTTTCAGGCCGAAACCCTTCTTCAGACTGATGTGAGGGTGTGTGGGGGGCGGGAAGAAGAAAGGAAGAGGTGGAGCCAGTGGGCTGAGGGAGAGCTGAGAAGGGGAGGAGAAAGCAGGGACGACCTGAAATTGGGGAAGTCAATGTTCATACCGCTGGGGTGCAAACTGCCAAAGCAAAATATGAGGTGCTGCTCCTCCAATTTATGGTGGTCCTCACTCTGGCCATGGAGGAGGCCCAGGGCAGAAAGGTCGGATTTGTAATGGGAGGGGGAGTTGAAGTGCTGAGCCACCGGGAGATCAGGTTGGTTATTGCGAACTGAGCGGAGGTGTTGGGCGTAGCAAGGAACTGCAGATGCTGCATTGGCCTGGGTGCTGGTACTGGGTGAAGCATCTGTAGTACACCATGTTCTTGCCCAGGTTTAGTTTAGTTTAGTTTAGAGACACAGTGCGGAAACAGGCCTTTCAGCCCACGGAGTCCGTGCCGACCAGCGATCCCCACACATTCTTCTTGCGTATGGTGTGCACAGCCTAAAGTTGTAGGACAACTTGTTCTATTTGATCTTATTTGATTGTGCATGCCGGGTTGATTGCATTGGTTGAAACAGGGCGGACCACGTGAAGGTTGCAATCTCCCCCCCCCCCCCACACACACACACATTAACACTATCCTACACACACTAGGGACACTTTACACTTATACCAAGCCAATTAACCTACAAAACTGTACGAATTTGGAGTGTGGGAGGAAACCAAAGATCTCGGAGAGAACCCATGCGGTCACGGGGAGAATGTACAAACTCCATACAGACAGCACCCGTATTCGGGATCGAACCCAGGTCTCTGGCGCTGTGAGGCAGCAACTCTACTGCTGTGCCACCGTGGCTGCCCTCAGGTATTGGTGGTACTTTTGTGGTACTGGATGTTTGTGTTGGTACCTGTGTGGTACTGAATTTGTGCCAGGGTATGTGACGGGCACAGCAAGTGTGCCCAGGTGTCTGTGCATGGTGAATGTCCCCAGTAACTAGGCCAGACTCTTACACCACAGTTTTCCACACTGGAAAGCTTGTACTGAAATGTTTTCTCAGACTATTAATAGCATCAACTTCCTGCTTGAATATAAACTCAGCCGATTATCCAGGGCTCCTTTGTTGGTTAAGGATATTTCGGGTGACCTTGAAGTTCCGTAAAGTCCTTTTAGAAACTCTCTCTCGGCAGATTCCATACAGATGTATATTTTTCATTCATTGTATTGGTCTCCACTCTGTGACAGTTTGTGGTTCTGGGTTATTTTATACGGAGTTTATGTTTTGCTTCATACAAATCCTTCTGTCTATTCCCGATGCATCCCCGCGTGTTAACTCCATCATCCCTGACCTTGGTCACCACAGCACACACAGAGTTGTGAGTCTGTGGAATTCGCTGCCTCAGAGGGCGGTGGATGCGGGTTCTCTGGATACTTTCAAGAGAGAGCTAGATAGGGCTCTTAAAAATAGCGGATATGGGGAGAAGGCAGGAACTGGGTACTGATTGGGGCTGATCAGCCATGATCACATTGAATGGTGGTGCTGGCTCGAAGGGCCGAATGGCCTACTCCTGCACCTATTGTCTATCAGTCTTTATATCTGTAGTTGCCTCTCAGCTCATCATCTCACTCAATGGGAACTTGGCACCATCATTTATGAAAAGGGAAGGAACTGCAGATGTTGGTTTACAAGAACAACACAAAGTGCTGGAGTAACTCAGCAGGTCTGGCAGCATCGCTGGAGGACGTGGATAGGCAACATTTCCGTTCTGGACCCTTCTTCGGTGTGTCACGAAAGGTCACGGTCTTGCCATGATCACTTATCTCCTCCCTCCACCTCCCATCCAAAGTTCTCCCTCACCCGCCTGTCCAGGGTCATTTACCATCCACCACTCTGCCTTCCCTTGCTCTGGCCAAAGTTCCATTCACCCAGTGGCCCAGTTCCTGTGAATCACCATGGGAACGGTGTTCTCCTGCGCTCTGATCTCAAAACCATACAAGACATCACTTAGGGTGCAGCGGTAGAGTTGCTGCCTTACAGCGCAGAGACCTGGGTTCGATCCGGACTACAGCTGCTGTCTGTACATAGTTTGTACGTTCTTCCTGTGACCGCAGGGGTTTTCTCCGGGTGCTCCGGTTTCCGTCCACCTTCCAAAGATGTACAGGTTTGTGGGTTAATTGGCTTCTGTAAATTATTCCAAGTGTGTAGGATAGAACTAGTGTCGGGGTGATCGCTGGTCGGGGTGGACTGGATGGGCCGAAGGGCCTGTTTCCACACTGCTTGTCTAAACTAAACTAAACTCTAGATGCCAAGTTAAATTAGTCTTCTCTGCCGACACGTAATCCACATCCCCCCCATTCCTTACATACCCTTTCTAAAAGCCTCTTGAAGGCCACTATCGCATCTGCCTCCACAATCATTCCTGGCAGGGTGTTCCAAGCACCACTATCTCAGTGCAAAAAGCATTAAAAACTCCAGAGATTGTTTTGTCTGGAGTGTTGGAAGCTGAGGGGAGACCTGGCATAAGTATATAAAATCACGAGAGGCAGGGAGAGGTTAGTCAGAATATTTTTCCCAGGGTGGAAATGTCAAAAACGAATGTGGTACTAACTTTAAGATAGACACAAAAAGCTGGACACAACTCAGCGGGTCAGGCAGCATCTCTGGAGAAAAGGAACAGGGGACGTTTCGGGTCGAGACCTTTCTTCAGACTGAAAGAAACGGGAAACACAGATGGTCCGAGAGGGACACATTTTAAAGGGGATGTGCGGGGCAAGTTTTTTTATGCAGAGACTGGTGGGGGTCTGGAGCATTGAAGGAAGGAATTGCAGATGCTGGTTTAAACCAAGTAGATGCTGGAGTAACTCAGCGGGACAGGCAGCATCTCTGGATAGAAGGAATGGGTGATGTTTCTGGTCGAGACCCTTCTTCAGACGTCTCGGCTCGAAAGGTCACTAATTCCTTCTATCCAGGGGGCCTGGAACACACTGCCAGAGGGATGGTGACAGGTATAATAGTGATGTTTAAGAGGCACATGGATATGTAGAGAATTATGGATCATGGATCATGGACATGCAGGCAGAGATTAGTTTAGTGCATCATATTTGGCGTGGAGATTGTGGGTTAATGGGTGGGTTCCTGTGCTTTAGTGTTCTATATTCTAAACAATGCTGCTTCACCCTGTCCTCCCATACACACCCACATCTACAGCTCATTCCTGCCCTTCCCTCACATATCCATCTGCTTTTAATCCCGACCTCTGGTGCTGACTGTGTGGACTGTGCAGATTTCTCCCGGGAGTTTTAATTTCCTGCCATATCCTAAAAGTTGCGAGGCTAATTGTCTGGCGTAAATCATCCGTGGGTGTAGGTCCCTGAGCAGAAAAGTAGGGCGAAGTGTGTCGGAAGGAACTGCAGATGCTGCTTTAAACCAAAGATAGACACAAAGCGCTGGAGTAACTCCAATCGGGACAGGCAGCATCTCTGGAGAGAAGGAATGGGTGACGTTTTGAGACTGAGCTGAAGTGGCTGGGTTTGTGAGGGAATTTGTTGGCAGTTAATATGGGGGGTTGGAACACTCCGAAAGTCAGCTTAGAGTTGAACGGTTAAATGCTCTACATCTACATTGTGAGAAAATATGAGAAACATAGGAAACATGATTCTCTGTTCTGCATCGTCCCTTCCTTCCCCATGCCCTGATTTCATCAGTAGTGGAACAGCTTCAAGTGCTATGACTGCACTGACTGAACTTAGGGCGGCCCGGTGGCGCAGTGTAGAGTTGCTGCCTTACAGCGCATGCAAAACCGGAAACCCAGGTTCAATCCCGACTACGGGCGCTGTCTGTACGGAGTTTGTACGTTTTCCCTGTGAAAGCGCAGGTTTTCTCCGACATCTTCGGTTTCCTCCCACACTCCAAAGACGTACAGGTTTGTAGGTTAATTGGCTCAGTATAAGTGTAAATTATCCCTAGTGTGTGCAGGATAGTGTTAATGTGCGGGGATCGCTGGTCGGTGCGGACTCGGTGGGCAGAAGAGAAGGGCCTGTTTCGACACTGTATCTCTAAACTAAACTTAACTAAACTGACCAGAACTGAACTGACTAGAACTGGACTGACTACCATTCACCTTAAAAGGCCTGCTGAAAACTTATTTCAACTCGTCTTGCCTTCCATATCTCATCTATCACTCTGCGAGTGTCAACAGTCTAGCTTGTTTGATTAAACATGCAATAAAGTATAAATTACATCTAATACTGGCCAAGGTACAGAGTGGGAGAGGCAGCTGAGACGATAAGGAAGAGAACTAAAGCAATAGAAAGGTGCTGGAGAATGGATTACATTAATGGTCCCAGCTCAGTGCTAAAGAGCGTACAACGTCAGAACTGCCAAGATAAGCTTTCAGAGTCGGGAGCGTTTTACGTGGTTCTGAGTTAAGTACTTGCAGATGTTAAACTTTCTATATTCAGCAAGTCAAAGAACACATAACTCAGCTGCTCAGAACAAAAGGGCTGGGAAATGATTGGGACTAGTTTTAGAAACGCTGGAGATTTAGGTTGAATCTACAACTGGGAGATAATGGAAAGGTGGGAGTGAATTGTGTACATTGGTTCAGACAGAGCGGGCAGGCAGAAAGTCTCACACCCCCACTTCCTGTCCCCACAGCTCGTTAGCCTCATAAACTCAGGAGATTGGAACTGAAGACAGATGTTGAACATTGACCCTGGGGCCCAGGTCCTGCTGGTGAATTCTGGTGAACACTCACAATATCCCTTTGGTAAAGGGATATGGGCCATACAGGGGCCAGTGGGACTAGCATACATGGGGCATCTTGGTCAGCATGGGCAAGTTGGGCTGAAGAGCCTGTTTCCCTGCTGTAAGACTCTCTATCATTCTATCGCAGTCTTGATCAGATATGGGGAGCCAGACACAGTTGTTACGTTCTGCATCAGTAATCTCTGAGAATGAATTCTAAGAAACCAACTCACTCGACAGCAGCTATGTGGAAGGCACCTTCTGTAGAAAGCGGCTTTAATCAAAATTCATTCAAAATACTAAATCTTTGATGGCAAGTTCCTCTTTTTTTCAAAGGAGCTGTACTTTCTTGCCTGGTGGTTAATAACATCAACCCATTTTGTTGAATTTTATACTTGAAGGATAGAGTTTGATACATGCTCTCACTGGTCTAAGGACACATACATTATTTGGCTTCTCGTTTCAGAGACTATCACTGGGATGTTTTTCACAGGCACAGACTAATACTTGAGTTCCTCAAACATCGACTGACACACGCTATGGAATAAATAGCATCAGAATGTCACTCTCTACGTGGGCAAAGTACCACTTGCATGAATTCTCTACAATACAGTTACAAACACTGCGGCTCACACGCACGTTGTTCCACAGAGAGTGACTCTCACTGGCTAAGTGTAGAAACTAGGAACTACGGATGCTGGTTTACAAAAGAGGACATAGAATGCTGGAGTAACTCAGTGGGTCGGGCGGCATCTCTGGAGACGTTACGGGTCGGGACTCTTCTTCAGACTGTGCTCATCTCTGAATCTATCCATGATCTCCAGAGATGGTGCCTGACCCGCTGAGTTACTCCAGCACTTTGCAATCCCTTCTGACTCTCATTGAAACATATAAGATTGTTAAGGGTTTGGACACGCGAGAGGCAGGAAACATGTTCCCCATGTTGGGGGAGTCCAGAACCAGGGGCCACAGTTTAAGAATAAGGAGCAAGCCATTTAGAACGGAGACAAGGAAACACTTTTTCTCACAGAGAGTGGTGAGTCTGTGGAATTCTCTGCCTCAGAGGGCGGTGGAGGCCGGTTCTTTGGATGCTTTCAAGAGAGAGCTAGATAGGGCTCTTAAAAATAATGGAGTCAGGGGATATGGGGAGAAGGCAGGAACGGGGTACTGATTGGGGATGATGAGCCATGATCACATTGAATGGCGGTGCTGGCTCGAAGGGCCGAATGGCCTACTCCTGCACCTATTGTCTATTGTCTATTGAAGTGAGTTTTACAACCGTTGACTTACTCTAAATCTCTAAACTAAACTCAACTAAGGCAGGAGAATGGGGTTGAGTGGGAAAGATAGACCAGCCATGGTGGAGTAGACTTGATGGGCTAATTCTGGCCTAATTCTGCCGCTACAATTTATGAACATGCCGCCCACTGGGCAAGACAGTTTCAAGGACACACGACACTCTGAGAGAAAAAGAAGCAAGCGGGGATCCATGGATTTATAAACCAGTTCCAGATTCTCCCACAAGGGGAGATATCTATCTTTTCCACTTCCACCCCTTCTCAAGATCCTACAGGTTTCAATCAATTCCTCTCTCCTTGTTCTAAACCCAACAGGAGACAAGCCTAGCCTGCCCCAACTTTCCTCATAGCCTAGCCCACCCATAACAAGAATTAGTTAAGTAAACATCCTTTGAACTGGGCCCAATATATTTGGTATCCTTCCTCAAATAAAAAGTCCAATGCCGTTGCAATAGTTCAAGTATGATCTCACCAATGGTTTATATAACTGAAGCATAATTTCCCCACTTCTGTATTCAGTTCCTCTTGCAATAAATAGCATTTTGTTTGATTTCTTAAACACGTGCCTTACCTGCATACTCGCCTTCTGTGATGTTACACTGGGAAACCCAAATACTTTGCATCTCTGTTTCTCCTCTCACTATTTAGATGATATGCCTTATTTTTATATTTCCTGCCAAAATGGACCCACTTCTCCACGTTGTAACTCACGTAATGGATATCTGTCCACTCAACCTAAAAACAAAAAACTGCTTTGTTCCACGAGCAGTAGCTCTGCTCAATAACCAAAAGTCTGTGGCCTCCTTTTGCTCTGGTATTTTATTTCATTCACATGTTTAAACTGTAATGTTTTATCATCAGTTTAATGTTTTATGTCATTCTTAATTGTTACTGTATGTCGTGTTGTTACTTGCGAGTGGAGCACCAAGGCAAATTCCTTGTATGTGTACATACTTGGCCAGTAAACTTATTTATTCATTCATTCAACCATTCTATATCCCATTCCAACTTTATGTCTTATTCCTAAAATAGACACAGAAAGTTGGAGTAACTCAGCGGACAGGCATCTCTAGGTAGGATGGATGGGTGACAATTTGGGTCGAGACCCTTCTTCAGTCCCTTTTTTTTCCTACCTGCCTACGTGTCATCGGCAAATGCTGTAACTTTACTTTTGAACTCTTCACCTCAGTGCGGCCCCCAGTACATGTTGCAACGACACGATTCTCTTTACATCCTGTGACCCAGAAAAAGCGTAGTAACTCATAGACGTATTTGTGCATCAGCTTTACTGTGGAAACTTTGTAAGGCAGAAGGGTTAGTACAACCAACCAAGTCACCTTGCGCATTGTTACAGAGGGCTGTTCGCTGTTCCCATACTGTCACTGTGCAGGGTAGTAAACTATCTGTTAACAGTCACGAGTGTTTAATTGTCACATACACCGCAATGTGAATAAGGCCATTTGGTCCATCAAGTCAACTCCGCCATTCAATCATGGCTGATCTATCTCTCCCACCTAACCCCATTCTCCTGCCTTCTCCCCATAACCCCTGACACCCGTACTAATCAAGAATCTATCTATCTCTGCCTTAAAAATATATCCATTGACTTGGCCTCCACAGCCTTCTGTGCAAAGAATTTCAGATTCACCACCCTCTGACTAAAGAAATTCCTCCTCATCTCCTTCCTAAAGGAATGTTCTTTAATTCTGAGACTATGATATCTAGTCCTGGACTCTCCCACAAGTTGGAATCATCCTCTCCGCATCCACTCTATCCAGACCTTTCACTATTCGGTACACTTCAATGAGGTCCTCCCCCTCATTCTTCTAAAAAAAGTGTAAAGACAGCTGGCTCCAGTAGGTCTTGGCTGTGAGGGGGTAGGAAGCAATTTAATGTATCTCTTAGTGGAGTGACTCAACACACTGGGCAGAGACAGTAAGAAGTACAATTCAGCGTCTGATAGCTGTTTTCAACTGCTATTCACGAACAGTCTGTTCTGTCGGCTCACTGACCCTACAGTGGGGTCTGGATGTGGTGTAACCCGACACAACACTAAACGCAATCCACCCTGTGGAAGTGTTTATAAAGTCATTCCACATCTCCAGTGTCATCGCAGAAAGCAGGTTACACTCCATCGCACAGCTCCCTCACTTGTTCTGAGAGTGGCTTTAACTGGAGGTCGTCGTGAAATGGCGGCCAGAAATGATTTGCTCTTCGGTTCAGTTCCAACACTGTAGCCAAAATTCCGTGCATTTCAGATTACTGAAAGCATCTGCCAGTAAAGCCACAAAGCACCTTTCGTCAATCTCTGACCTGGTCCCTCGAGCACTTGCAGTGAATCACAAACCACGTCTAAGAATAACTCTGATCCCATTTCTGATCCAATAATGGTTCTCATAACGCCTACGGTTCCTGCCTGAAGTCCACCAGCGGAGCATTAACTGGAGCAGGATGGAGGGGGTAGAATGGGGGGGGGGAATCATATTTGCTGGGATGTGACCACCTCCCATCAGAAAAGGTACATCAATCTCAGCGTTGAGCATAGAGTGAACAGGGTATGATCACGTCAGTGTGAGATCATCGTGTGTTAACACCAATGTAACATGGGGCGGCATGGTGGCGCAGCGGTAGAGTTCCTGCCTCACAGCACCGGAGACCCAGGTTCAATCCTGACTATGGGATTTACAAAATTTACAATTTTACCGAAGCTAATTAACCTACAAACCTGTTTGTCTGTGGAGCGTGGGAGGAAACCGGAGCACCCGGAGAAAACCCACGCAGGTCACATGGAGAACGTACAAACTCCGTTCAGACAGCACCCATAGTCAGATTCGAACCCGGGTCTCTGGCGCTGTGAGACTGCAACTCTACCGCTTACTGAGCTTATTGAAGGCCAGGAATTTTAACCTGGTCTCTTGGCTTAAAAGGAAAACAATTTCCTGAAAGCTTTTTTGCCAAGTTATAAAAACCCAAACTGTCCCACACCCATCCTGCATTCAGCTGAAGAAGATTTTTCAATCATGTTCCTTATTTACACGATGTTTAAGCTGCATGTAATGTCCTTCCCTTCATCCATGAGCAGGGGACCTCTGACCTCCCCTCACCCTCCTGCCCTCACAGGTTAGTGAGAGACAAAGGATGGTGCGTCTCCCTCAAACAAACACATCAATGCCCCCCCCCCCCCCCCCGACATGTTGCTTGTCCAGTTCCTGCCATCAGAGTTGGCCAGTCACTCGAAACGCAGTCAAATACAAAACAGCTGCAAGTGTTTTAGACAAAAATAAATAAATTTGGGAAAAAATATGTTTCCTGTCCTCGGGTCTGGAAGTTTAACTTGGCAAGGTGCCATGCCTTTGTGCTTCATTACTCAGTCCTGTGGCAATTCAGCGACAATACATGAGCAAAAACAAAGTTAGAGATTTTTAACAAAACTGACCGGGATATTAAAGATAGACACAAAATGCTGGAGTAACTCAGCGGGACAGGCAGCATCTCTGGAGAGAAGGATTGGGTGACGTTTCGGGTTGAGACCCTTCTTCAGACTGACCGGGATATTAACTGACCGTGGTGAACTATGCTGGAGGCTGTCTGGGAAAGAACTGCAGATGCTGGTTTACACCGAAGATAGACACAAAATGCTGGAGTAACTCAGCGGGACAGGCAGCGTCTCTGGAGAGAAGGAATGGGTGACGTTTCGGGTCGATACCCTTCTTCAGACCGAGAGTCAGGGGAGAGGTAGACACTGGGATAAGGAAGTATAAGGTGTGAAAACGAGATATCAAAGGGGATGCAGTTCAAGGAGAATATAGAATAGATAATTGTTAACTAGGGGAAGGTGACAATGAAGCATACAGAGATAATATTAATTAATAATAATCAGGAGGACAGACTGGCCGGGGAACCAGGTTGGGGGAGGGATGGAGAGAGAGAGAGGGAAAGCAAGGGTTACTTGAAATTAGAAGTCAACATTCATACCGATGCTCAAGCGGAATATGAGCTGCTGAATCTATGTCCAGTCCCTTTCAACACAGACTCTTCAACTTCACCTCTATTGTTGAGCAAGAGGCAGTGAGGGCCAACACTGGTCAATGGCTGCAGTGACACAGTGGGCCGTGTTTGTCAAAGGGTTAGTCTCAGCAGGCCAGCTCATGATAGTCTCAGCAGGCCAGCTCATGATAGTGAAAACCAAAAACTGAAGATAGAATATAGAACAGAACAGCACAGAACAGGCCCTTCAGCCCACAATGTCTGTGCCCAACATGATGCCATGACCATCACTTATCTACCTGCATACAGCCCATATCCCTCCAATCTCTGCAGATCCATGCACCCATCTACAAGTCTTAAATTTTAAAGGTAAACGTTTTGATGCGTGATTTCTCTGTGAAAAGCTAGCACGAATGGGAGAAAGTTCTAGACCACATGCATGTAATCAAAATCATAAAGATAAACACTGAATAACATGGAAATTATCCTTAGCAACAAACTGCCAAAGAGTCATTAGTTCAGAAGTTCAGAAGTGAAAGGAGCAGAATTAGGTCATTCGGCACATCAAGTCTACTCCGCCATTCAATCATGGCTGATCTATCTCCCCCTCCTAACCCCATTCTCCTGCCTTCTCCCCATAACCCCTGACACCATAGAGTCATACAGCACGGAAACAGGCCCTTTGGCCCAACTTGCCCATGCCAACCAACATGCTCCATCTACTCTAGTCCCACCTGCCTGCACTTGCCCCCATATCCCTCTAAACATGTCCTATCCACGAACCTGTCCAAATGTCTTTTAAATGTTGTTTAAATGTTGAAAACATTTGTTTCTGTCTTAATCACTAGCCTTTATCTATCCGTGTTTATATGTTACACCAAATCCTGTCTCTTCTCTTTCATTTAAGGGCTTGTGCCACTTGTCGATTTTTCCGGCGACTGCTGGCATCATTGACTGATGTATCAGGTCACCGAAAAATTTGCGCGGTGATTCGGCGTGACGTGGCAGTGACGCGACGTGATGACGTATTGCCGTGTGTTGTTTCAAGTGTGTCGCAATATTTATTTTGTCGCCGCTGGATTTTGAAATGTTCAAAATCTTTTGGCGACCCTGATATGAGGCCGGCAGTCGCCGAACAAATCACCAAGTGGGACAGGCCCTTCTGTGCATTGGTCTGGAATATTTAATTCACATCATGGTCACCACAAAACCACCTTCCTGCTATAATCACATCATTTGTGCTTTCAGTTCATCTATCTATCTTATAATGAATTCTTCCCAGACTCGCATGCAGCACCTTTAATTTTAGACACTAACCGTTGTTTTCTTTGAAAGGAAATGAAAATAATTAGTAGTAAAAACACTCAGCAGATCAGGCAGCATATGTCATAAGGCAACAAACAGAATTAATCTTCAAGGAAGATGTGATTTCCACTGAATTTAACATTAATTCTGTTTCATTCCCCACAGACGATGTCTGACCAGCAGAGTATGTCTCACATTTCCAGTTTCAATTGTCACCTTCCAGCAACTGCAGTATTTTTTATTTCTTGGAACAGATTAAATTTACAAATGAATTGTCCACGTTAAACTCGTTATCACTTTCTGTTTCGCTCTGACGATCATTATGTAAAACGCCACTTCCCCTCCCCAGGTAAAACAGGGTTCAGCTGCTATGAGGAGCTCGGAACTCGTTCTCCCCGAGACCGTGAGGGTTTTCTCTGAGAACTTCGGTTTCCTCCCACACTCTAGACATACAGGTTTGTGGGTGAATTGGCTTGGTATAAGTGTAAATATTGTCCATGGTGTAGGCTAGCGATAATGTGCGGGGATCGCTCATCGGTGTGGACTCGGTGGGCCGAAGGGCCTGTTTCTTCTCTGTATCTCTAAAGCAAGGGTTCCCAACCTGGGGTAAATTTACTGCCAGGAGTACATTTTGCCTACCCAGGGGGTAAATTTGTTGATTCTGCATTTGTACTCCCTCAACCTTCTAAACCCCAGCGAGTACAGCCCCAGTGCTGTCAAACGCTCATCATATGCTAACTCATGCATTCCTGGGATCATTCTTGCAAAACCTCCTCTGGACCCTCTCCAGAGCCAGCACATCCTTCCTTAGATATAGGGCCCAAATTTGCTCACAATACTTCAAATACTTCCACTTCCTGAGGAAGCTGAGGAAAGCCCACCTACAGCCCCCCATCCTCACCACATTATACAGAGGGACTATAGAGAGCATCCTGAGTAGCTGCATCACTGCCTGGTTTGGAAACTGAACCAGCATGGACCGCAAGAACCTGCAGCGAGTGGTGAGGACAGCCGAAAAGAACATCGGAGTCTCTCCCCCCCCATTTCTGACATCTACACCACACGCTGCATCCGCAAAGAAACCAGCATTGCGGAGGACCCCACACACCCCTCACATAAACTTTTCTCCCATCTGGCAGAAGGTACCAAAGCGTACGGTCCCTCACATCCAGACTATGCAACAGCTTCTCCCCCTAGGCTATCCCACTCCTCAACGCTCGGGGACTGATCTGAATACACCTCCCTGCAAACTCTGCTGCTACATAAACTCTGCACCGCACCCTGGGCACACTTGGTTTGTGTACACTGCACTCTGTTGCACTGTTGTCTACTGCCCTGCGTTGCTGTGTTTGTACATTTTCTATCTACTTTGTTGCATTTTAGTAAGGAAGGTTTTGCACCATGTGTATAGTGTAGTATATCTATATATGTAGCATGTTGTCCAAATGTAGCACCGAGGTTCTGGGGAAACGCTATCTCATTGCACAGTGTACTGTGTATAGGTTGTGATGACAATAAACCCTCTTGAATCTTGAAATGTGCCCTGACCAGCGCCTTATAGAGCCTCAGCATTACATCTCTGTTGGTGACCTGGGGAAGGAAGGCCACCTGAAGATTTTGTCCTCAGGTGTCCTTGTCTTTGCCTCATCTTTGGTGTCACAAAGCAACATCAAAAATGAGTGAAGAAGATTAGACTTTATTGCCTTCCATCACAGTGGGGAATGTGGGGAATCTGTTGTGGTGGATGTTTATGTTAACTTTTATGTAGTTGTGCGTCTTGTTGCTTTTTTTAAGTATGGCTGTGTGGTAATCTGCACATCACCGTACCTTAATTGGTACACGTGACAATAAAAGACCTTTGAAACCTATAAAACCTTTAAAGCTGCCCTGTAGTCTTTAACATTTCCGCACAAAGGACAAACTTGTCACTGGTTCAAGTAATGGGGCCAGGGGGACATGCTGCACGCCTCTGCTGTGCAAACCACCAAGACCTTCTTCAGAACCAACCCTCCCCACTCAGTTCAGAGATTCAACAACTGGGATCAGGGCTTCACTTCGAAGCCATGATCATTTTGAACACTGTTTCCTGCTGGGACTCAGCGGATGATGGATTTACCCTCAAGATGAAAGTGCCCCTGCATCTCCATTAGTTCATTCTGTGCAACAACTTCCTCATTGCTTAAAAGTTGCACACTCTGAAACAGCAACCTCGACAAAGTGTCCCACAACATCACTTCCTGATCCATTCCTGTACTTGAAGCAGCTTCAAGCTGTTCTAGATAGCTGCTGCCAGCAATCACTGAAATGCATCCGTACACAATCTGCCTGTCCCACTGAGTTACTCCAGCATTCTGTGCCCATCTTCAGTGTAAACCAGCATCTGCAGTTCCTTCCTACACAACACAAAATCCTTCCTGTGCAGCAGAATAAAACTCAAATTGGCAGGGAAAGAACGGACATTAGTTTCTCTTGTTATTCACAATAATGGTCATATCGTCCACATTAGTCCAGCCTTGTGGACATAGTCCCACACCCATAAAGCTGTTAGAGCTGCTGCCTCACAGCGCCAGAGTCCCAGGTTCGGGTGAGAAGTAACAGATGACGTTTCTGGTCGAGACCCTTCTGCAGACTGAGAGGCAGGGGAGAGAGAAGCTAGAGAAATGTGGAAAGGTACAAAGAGAATGTAAGATGTGATGTCCCTCCTCCCAATCTTTAATTTCCCTCTCCCCTGACTCTGTCTGAAGAAGGGTCGCGACCCGAAATGTCACCCATTCTTTCACTCCAGAGATGCTGCCTGTCCCGCTGAGTTACTTCAGCATTTTGTGCCTATCTTCAATAAAATATGGCATCTGGTTTTCTGTTCCACTGGCACATTGGCGCAGTGGAAGAGTTGCTGCCTTACAGCGCCAGAGACCCACATTCAATCCTGACCATGGGTGCTGTCAGTATGGAGTTTGTCCGTTCTCCCCGTGACCTGCGTGGGGTTTCTTCGGCATCTCCGCTTTCCTCCCACATTCCTCCCACATTCCAAAGATGTACAGGTTTGTGGGCTGATTGGCTTGGTATATTTGTAAATTGTCCCTAGTGTGTGTTAGAGTGGTGTTAGTGTGCAGGGATCGCCGGCCGGCACGGACTCGGTGGGCCGAAGGGCCTGTTTGTGGGTTGTATCTCTAAACTAAACTAAAGTAAACTAAAACCTTCTCTGGAAGCAGTGTGCAGCTATAGGGAGTGAGGGAAGCAGTTCTCCGCTGTGAGATGGGGGAATTGTGGTATGGAAGGAGAGGCCCAGCATTGCCATTTCAGGCCCATCAGCCAGGAATGCATGAAATTGGACTCCACATCAATCACAGTAAGACGGGCTCCCTGGAGGAATGATCCAGTTACTCAAATGAGGCCAGAGTCTGGGAAAAGCACAGCTGCCTTGTAAACTGGGTTCTCGTCCCTCTTCTCATTAAGTGTAGGAAAGAACTGCAGATGCTGGTTTAAACCGAAGGTAGACACAAAATGCTGGAGTAGCTCAGCGGGACAGGCAGCATCTCTGGAGAGAAGGAATGGGTGATGTTTCGGGTTGAAAACCGACTGAAGAAGGGTCGAGACCAGAAACATCACCCATTCCTTCTCTCCAGAGATGCTGCCTGTCTTGCTGAGTTACTCCAGCTTTTTGTGTCTGTCTTCGGTTTAAACTAGCATCTACAGTTCCTTCCTACACACGCAATGCATTGAGCTTGCTGGGGGCGGAGGGGGATGTGTTGTGATCAGCGATTCTGCCGCTGTGGGAGATTGCAACCTTCACGTGGTCCCCCCTGTTTCGATGCTGAGCTACTCCAGCTTTTTGTGTCTCCCAGCTCCTCATTAGAGTCCCAGTTAACGGAGATTTGAGCATTTATTGCAGATTACGGTCCTTTGACACTGAAACACACACAAGCCGCTCGGTGACGAGTTATCTTTGAAATCTAGTGATGTAATTTCAGACGGGAAAAGCACAGCGTGCATTGGATGTTTGTTTATTTCTGCGCTGGAGATTTACTGAAACTGCTGTTTATTTATGGGCAGATTCTGTCCAATTCCCCCCCCCCCCCTCCGCCCTCTCTCTCACATCCACTGAGTCACTGAGCATCTGGAGATCCCCACCAATATATCACCGGCATATCCAGGGGCCTCTTTCCCTGCACCCTTTCATGGTGACAGGGCCATGAGAGACCGACCCAGCTGTAAAAATGCAGAAGGGGAGGAGTGTACAGGAACAACAGCAACATGGACGTATTCAAGAGAAAGTTAGATTAAGCTCTAAGGGCTAATGGAATCAAGGGATATGGGGAGAGAGCAGGAACGGGGTGATCAGCCATGATCATATTGAATGGCGGTGCTGGCTCAAATGGCCGAATGGTCTATTCCTGCACCTAATCTCTATGTTTCTATGGTTTTGTATGGATGGGGGGGAGCATGTGAAGCTCGTGAGGAACACCTAAAGAGATTTTTACATGAATGATCCTAGGAATGAGTAGGTTCACCTATGATGAGGGTTTTTCGGCACTGGGCCTGTACTCGTTGGAGTTTAGAAGAATGAGGGGGGGGGATCGTCACAGAATAGTGAAAGGCTTGGATGGAGTGGATGTGGAGAGGATGTTTCCACTAGTGGGAGAGTCTAGGAGTTCCCAGGTCGTGTAAACTAATTGAAAAAAAATATGCCTGCAGGCCAGATGATTTTGGGTTAAGGGCCGGATCCGGCCCATGGGCCGTAGGTTGTCGACCCCTGTCCTAGATGTTAGGCTTCATTGTGTGTCCCCAATGTTTTAAAAGCAATTTCTGCCCAAGGGCACCACTATTTTTGGTGGCATTATTCAAAGTCCGGTCGGTCCTTGTGCTCGATGTACAGGAGCAGTTGATGTGAACCAATGTCCCTCTCCTCCCCTTGCCCGGCTAGCTTTGTATCCCAGGGGCACCTCCTGCGGCCTACCAGCTCTGCTCCAGTAACTTTCCCACCACTCACATAAGGCTCACTGGCCTGTAGTTCCCTGCAGCATTTTGAAATGCTGAGGTTTAGCTTAATGTGCTGGGAGAGAGCCACAGTAACAGGGGCATGTCCCATGGGGAGAGGTCAGTTCAAGTAGAGATTCAATAGAATTTAGATCTTAAACTTTAGAGATACAGCGCGGAAACAGACCCTTCGGCCCACCAGGTCCACACCGACCAGTGATCACCCCATACACTAGAACTATCCTACACACTAGAGACAATTTACAAGTTACAGGAATACAGGACCCAAAATAACCTACAAACCTGTACGTCTTTAGAGTGTGGGAGGAAACTGGAGCACCCGGAGAAAACCTACGTGGTCACAGGGACAATGTACAAACTCCATACAGACAGCACCCATAGGATTGAAGCCGGATCTGGCGCTGTGAGGCAACAATTCTACCGCTGCACCACCTGAGATTAGATGCGACACCAGATATGACTAGGTAAAATTTACCAGTGACAAATTCAGAGCTGAATTAAGTTCATAAGTTCTAGGAGCAGAATTATGTCAAGATTTGTTATTTGTGAAGTACTTTGTGGTATTGAGAAGGTCCCTTGAGAACTTTGTAAATTACCCTTTAAATATAAGTTAATTTGTTTATCAGGAGTATTCTGTTCATGTAATGGGCTGTTAACTCGATAGGTACAGTAATGGGTGTGAATGGGTCGCTGCTCGATTATCCATCGTGCTGTATTAATTACAAAATAAATGCATATAAATTGAATGGAAATACAAATCCCACACGTTCTCAACACAAAGCTCCCAGATTCATCAATTTACAGTTACGTTGTATTATTATGGAGCTAACACCCTCTGCTCTGACCACACGTGGGGAAACATTTATACTGGTGTCCAGAATCTCAGTGATTGAAGGTTATCAATATAGGTCATAAGGTTATAAGGAATAGGAGCAGAATTAGGCCATTCGGCCCATTAAATCTACTGCACCATTCAATCATGGCTGACCTATTTCTCCCTCCTCACCCCATTCTCCTGCCTTCTCCCCATAACCCCAGGCACCCGTACTATCAAGAATCTATATATCTTTGCCTTAAAAATATCCACTGACAGCCTCCACAGCCTTCTGTGGCAAAGAATTCCACAGATTCACCACCTTCTGACTAAAGATAGGCACAAACATAGAGCAAAGGATGAGCCGGTGTGTGGGGACCGTCGTGGGGGGGGGGGGGGGGGGGGGGGGGGGGGAACAAAGGAAGAGCCGGCGCGGGGTATTTTACAAATGTATCAGCACCCTTTACATAGCAACTATTTGCATGCCTTGGGTGTGCAGGCAAAGAATTTCACTGTGACTTGTCACAGGTGACAATACGGTATTCAATTCAAATTCAATTACAATACAGGCACAGATAGGGAGAAGCAGTTAGACGCATATGAAAAGAGAGAAACACACGCGCACACACGCATATCTAACACAAAATGACCCCACGTCCAGTGTTACCACTTAATGTTCTTCTGCATTAAGGAGGAGGGAGGCTAATCAACTCTTGAAATCGTTTTAATATGATGAGCATTTGCTTTAATAAACAAGTTTGTAAAGAGATGCTTTCAGTGGTTCATATGCTTTATTATTTAGGGCTCTCTGACCTGCTTCTGCTGAACCTTTTGCCAACTAGCTACCTCCCACACAGATCGCTGACACAAGACCCTGAATGTACCCCACCGCTTAAAGAGAAGCAGATGGCGAACGTTTTAGGCGGGGGATTGGCCAGGCTGGAGTGGAAGAATGATGTTTACGTGGGCGACTGTTTTACTGTTTGCAGCTTTCCTCTGAGTTGTCGGCTCAGAACAGAAGTGAAGGAACTGGGTAGCGGTTACGGTGAGGGTGAAGGAAGAAACGCGAGCACGGTAATCGGGGAAAGAGGAAACTAAAACAAGATGGGAGAACGTGAGAGGAATATTGGAGATTGTGAAGGGAAGGCTCACTACCACCTGAGATGAGGGAGTTGTGATGAAGCAGGTTGGGTCGCTGCTCTCTGAGATTGATAATGGGAGGTGATCTACTTGAAACATATAGCTGGAGTAACACACCGAAGATGGACTCAAAATGCTGGAGTAACTCAGCGGGACAGGCAGCATATCTGGAGAGAATGAATGGGTGACGTTTTGGGTTGAGACCCTTCTTTAAACCTGAAACATCACCCATTCCTTCTCTCCAGAGATGCTGCTTGTCCCGCTGAGTTACTCCAGCATTTTGGGTGTATTTGGTTTAACCCAGCATCTGCAGTTCCTTCCTACACCTACTTGGAACATATGATACTGTTTGGTTTTACAGGGTGGATCTTTCACCTGATGCTGGGAGTCTAGAATGAGGGACCAGCCATAGTTTGAGAGGTTGAAAGTAAGACTGAAGCGATAAGGAATGACTTCTGTGAGAGGTTGCTGAACCTTTGGGATTGTCTACCCGTGATCGCTGAGGATGCTACATCAATGCACATCCATGTTCCTAAAGTAAGTCCATCCTCCCTTGGATACAGAGACTAAAGCTGGACACGGTAGTTTAGTTTAGTTTAGATACAGCGTGGAAACAGACCCTTCGGCCCACCGAGTCCATGCCGACCAGCGATCACCCCTTACACCAGCACTATCCTACACACATTAGGGACAATTTACAATTTTTTACTGAAGCCAATTAACCTACAAACCTGCACGTCTTGAAAGTGTGGGTGTAAACCGGAGGTGCTCAGGTTTCCTCTCACATCCCAGAGACCCGTGGGTGTGTAGGTTAATTGGCTCTCTGTAAAATAGCCCCTGCTGTGTATGGAATGGATGAGAAAGAGGGATAACATCGAACTAGTGTGAATAGGTGATCAATGGTCAGCATGGACTGGGTGGGGCCGAAGGGCCTGTTTCCATGTTATATCTCTACACTAAACTGCAATAAACTAAACAACTCAGAGTCCGCTACTGATTCTAAAAATAACTCACATGCGATTGCATTCTCCTACTTCTTCATCAACAATAGATGGAGATCAGAAAGTGGACTGACCTCCTTTAATGGCCACTTTATCTTTATAGTTGGGATCCGGAAACACGGCATGATTCACTGCTTTGTAATCTGATCTCAAGCTCAAGTCTTGTGCAACATGATCCCTGTTTCTCAATGCTGACTGAGACACAGTCACCTGTAATCACCTCTATCTGTCGCATCTTGTAACTCCAACTTGTATTGACTCAACAGACAGATAGCTTCACCTGAGACACGCCATCAACTAGATAATGGTCTGTTTCGAGTTGAGAGACACAGCATAGAAACGGGCCCTTCGGCCCACCAAGTCCATGCTGACCCTCAATCACCCATTCACACAATAGGTCTAATTTGTCCCATATTTGTATAACATTAATTACTCCTGCACATCAGGGCCAATTAACCTACTAACCCACGCGCTTTTGGGATGTGGGAGGAAACCGGAGCACCAGGAGGAAACCCACACAGTCGGAGGGAGAACATGCAAACTCCAGGTGGGGATCGAGGCAGCAGCTCTACCTGCTGCACCACTGTGCAGCCAATCTGACCGTCCCCCATGCTGTACGCCATCATGTGTTATGAAGAAGACTGAAATACACTATAGAAAATAGTTTCTTTAACTTTGCCAACATTACATTAGTCAGCCACTGACATCATTTACCCTTGGTCCAGAGCAAAGGAGAATTAAGTGAAACTGATCTCATCTTGGACCTTTGCTGTACCATTATTCCAGATAGATCAGCCAAGAAAGTTTCATCACATGAATGGATGATTGGAGAGCCCCCATACAAATACGAATGAGATCTACTTTCCATTCCCCCACACCAGATATCCCATCACTGCTTGGGGATGGGTTTTAACCCAACACCCAATACTCAGACAAAATGTGTAGGAAGGAACTGCAGATGCTGATTTACACCGAAGACAGACACAAAATGCTGTAGTAACTCAGCAGGACAGGCAGCATCTCTGAAGAGAAGGAATGGGTGACGTTTCGGGTTGAGACCCTTCTTCAAGTTGAGAGTCAGGGGAAAGGGAGATGAAATGTATAGGAGTGTGGAGTAACTCAGCGGGACAGGCAGCATCTCTGGAGAGAAGGAATGGTTCGAGAGTCTGAAGAAGGGTCTTAACCTGAAGTGTCATCCATCCCTTCTCTCCAGAAATGCTGCCTGGCCTGTTGAGTTACGCCAGCATTTTGTGTCTATTTCCAATAACCAGAGGCCTCCAGACCATGGGGGGGATAAAAAGGAACAGAGGTGGGTTTGTGTGGAGCTGGACAATTATCCAAGAGCAGTGTTTCACACGTAGGATGCCCACAGCTGAGAGAGACACATGTTGTGAGGAGCGTTTGATGAAATGTAAAACACATGGAGCATTATCCATTAGCCAACAATAAAACAAAAGCAAGCTGTGTCACCATGGCGATTCACGACTGCAAATATTATACAGTTCCCTTGACACATTTAATGCATTTTATTAAACATCCAGGAATTTTTAATGTAAACTGTAAGTTACAAAATAATACATTTTTTCAACTCACTATCTCATATTTATTGGACAGTAGAAGATTTCTGGGAGAAAACACACAGTTCTGTCCAGCACTGTGTCTTATTTTATAAACCAGAACCTGCAGTTCCTTGCTTCTAAAATATTTCCCGGAGATTTTTTTTTAACTCCATTATACTAGTTAATTCTTAATTACGGATGACAGGGGTTATGGGGAGAAGGCAGGAATTGAGAAGGGAATCAGAGTTGAGAAGGAAAGATAAATCAGCTATGATTGAATAGCGGAGTAGACTTGATGGGCCGAATAGCCTAATTCTGCTCCTGGAACTTATGAACGTAATTCAGCTCTGAATTTGTCTCGCTGATAGTCATAACTGGTAGACAAAATTGCTGGAGGAACTCAGCGGGTGAGGCAGCATCTATGGAGCGAAGGAAATAGGCAACGTTTCAGACTGAAACCCTTCTTCAGAATGTAAACCCTTCTAAAATGTAAATACTGGTCTATTCTATTCTGTTCTGTTCGATTTGCACAATCCGCAGGCATCGCCACTTTCATTTCACTGCACATGTTGTATGTGTATGTGACAAATAAACTTGACTTGACTATGGAGAGACGAATAGGTGATGTTTGAAGTACTGATGAAGTAGTCCTGTTTCTGTGCAGTATCACTATGACTGTATGATCTATCACTGCAGTGCCTTCTATGGTGCAGCTTATAGATTTGTACTACGGCTATTTAAGAAACTAAACTAAACTAAACTAAACTAAACTAAACTAATTTAAACTAAACTAGATTAATTCAAACTAAACTAAACTAATCTAAACTAAACTAAACAATACTAGTTTAAACTAAACTGATTTAAACTAATCTAATTTAAACTAAACTAAACTAAACTAAACTAATTTAAACTAAACTAGTTGGGGTACTGTTTGAGGATGATCAGCCATGATCACATTGAATGGTGGTGCTGGCTCGAAGGGCTGAATGGCCTACTCTTGCACCTATTGTCTATTGTCTATTGTAAACTTAACTAATCTAAACTAAACTAAACTAATTTAAACTAAACTAAACTAGTCTAAACTAGACTAAACTAAGAAATATGACTTTAAATAATGTTTATCCTCTGATTGTAAAGTGGCGTGATTGTCTAGATGTCCGCAGAGACATGTTCACGGATCATTAATGTGTTGTGGACTGGAACACAAAATAATCAAAACAACTGGCTGAATGCTGGCTTTTATATCCAGAGACTGGAGAAGACGGAGCTAGAACTTATTCAACAATGCAATTTTAGATGCACAAAGTCCTGCCCAGAGAAGATGAATTGAGAACCGAGGAACATGGCAAACAAATTTAATTGGAATCTGAGGGGTAACTTTTTCACACAAAGGGTGGTGGGTGTATGGAACAAGCTGCCAGAGGAGGTAGTTGAGGCTGGGACTATCCCAACATTTAAGAAACAGTTAGACAGGTACATGGATAGGACAGGTTTGGAGGGATATGGACCAAATGCTGGCATGTGGGGCTAGTGTAGCTGGGGCAAGTTGGGCCGAAGGGCCTATTTCCACACTGTATCACTATGATTCTAAGCAACGATATAAACCTTGCTTAGAGCACACCTGGGACTGACACCACATCTTGGATACATTGGCACAATGTTGATGGGCTCCAAGGGTTAAATTGCAAGGAGATTTTAGATTTGTCTATATCTTCATGAATTTAAAAAAATGGGAATTTGATTAAAAATTGCAGATATTAAGAGGAATTTATAGGGTAGGTTTTTGATCTTTACATATCTAAAAATTGAAAGCCAGCTTTTCAGAGGTGGTTAGTAAACCTCAACGTGGTGAGAGGTAGAAGTTTGCCATTTCCTTCGACAAAGATCACTTTGTACTGAATCATTAGTTCATTTTATTTAAATATAACAACGATAGATTTTAAATAACCAAAATGTCAATGGGCTGGAGGAGACCATTCAGCCCATTGGGTCCATGCTAGCTCCTAATGAACATCCCACCAATTCCATCCCCCCTCTTATTTTACTATACCCCATGCTACCCTTTACCCAGTCCAATTAAAGATAGTTTGAGGGTCTCCAATGAAGTAGACAGTAGCTCAGAACCGTTCTCTAGTTGTTATGGGATGGTTCAGTTGCCTGACAACAGCATGGAAGAAACTGTCCCTGAATCTGGATGTGTAGATGGGATACCTTATAAACTTACAAAATTCTTAAGGGTTGGACAGGCTAGATGCAGGAAGATTGTTCCCGATGTTGGGGAAGTCCAGAACAAGGGGTCACAGTTTAAGGATAAGGGGAAGTCTTTTAGAACAGAGATGACAAGAAAAAAAATTCACACAGAGAGTGGTGAATCTGTGGAATTCTCTGCCACAGAAAATAGTTGAGGCCAGTTCATTGGCTATATTTAAGAGGGAGTTAGATGTGGCCCTTATGGCTAAAGGGATCAGGCGGTATGGAGAGAAGGCAGGTACAGGATACTGAGTTGGATGATCAGCCATGATCATATTGAATGGCGGTGCAGGCTCGAAGGGCCAAATGGCCTCTACTCCTGCACCTATTTTCTATGTTTCTATGTTTCTACCTTGGTGTGCATGGACAAGTTGGGCAGAAGGGCCTTTTTCTGTGCTGTATGTCTCTGTGACTCTATGACGCTCTAGGGCAGTGAGCGCTCCCGGCCAGTGAAAGGGTTAAATAATCTCCTTGCACGCAACAACATGAACTTTAACATCCACTCAGAACTGACAGCGACTTGGAAAACAGAATTGCCAAGATGAAGCAATTATTTATGTGTGGGCGCACAAATTGTTTTAGTTTAAAGCCTCATGAGATCAGACTCCTGAGAGGGTGTTCAGATTAAAATACAGGCAGTCATGGTGGATGCAAGCCAACAAATAGTCCAGAACGTCATGTGTTTCATACTGAATTCTTCCAACTCATGAGGGACACTTCAGTCACGGTGTTGAATGTAGTGGATGAGGAGTCTCTACCTCCCATTTGCTTCTTCAGAGACCTGACCTTCCACCATTTCCCCCAACCTCAGCATAATCCATTGACAATCTGTTGTGAAGTAGGTGGAATTTGGAAAGTAAGATTCTACTCAACTTGTAACATTTGTCACACCTTTCAGTATCAAAGGACTTTCTTTTAGGAAGGAGATGAGGAGAAATGTATTTAGTCAGAGGGTGGTGTATCTGTGGAATTATTTGCCACAGAAAGCTGTGGAGGCCAAGTCAGTGGATTTTTTAAGGCAGAGATAGGTAGATTCTTGATTAGAACGGGTGTCCAAGATTATAGGGAGAAGGCAGGAGAATAGGGTTAGGAGGGAGAGATAGATCAGCCATGATTGAATGGCGGAGTAGACTAGATGGGCCGAATTCCACATTCCTCATGACCTTATCATTTCAGTCCGCCTGGACCTACTTGATCTCCCGGTGGGTTTTCTCTTAGATCTTTGGTTTTGTTCCATACTCCAATGACGTACAGGTTTGCAGGTTAATTGGCTTGGGTGTAGGATAGTGTTAGTGTGCGGGGATCGCTGGTTGGTGTGGGCCGATGGGCCTGCTTCTGCGCTGTAACACTAAACTAAACTAAACTAAATCCATGAAATGAGGTGCCATTGTAATGGACATGGACTTCCGTATGAAATGTATGGAAATTATTTACCAGGTAATCACGATTGAAGCATTCGATACATAGTCGATGAATGTTTAACAAACAAGTAAAAAAGAAATGGGAAGTATTATAATTTTAATTAGGATGACTCTGTCCCAGCTCAAACCTAATCCTGTTCACCTTCCCCTCTTGTCTGAGTTGGCCTATGCTGCAATGCCTCGATTTTAAAATGCTCGCTTTCAAATCTCTCCACGGCTTTGTTCCTCTCTGTGCTTGTAATCATTGTGAACACTTCAACATCTGACTTCTCTGTGCTCCTCTCATTCTGGCCTCTTGCTCAACGCTGAACATCACTCTCCCACCATCAGAAATACATCCAGCTGCCAAGGTCCTCAGCTATGGAATCCGTCCCCTAAACCTTCCCTCCTCCTTACCTCTCTCTCTCTCTCTCTCCCTCTCTGCTGTTTGCAACTCCAACCGCTTTGACCAAACCTTTGGGCATCTGCCCAGGAATTTCCTTATGTGACTCAGTTTCAAGGTATTTTGTTTAATAATGACTCTCTAAAGCATCATTAAATTTGAATTTTAAACAATAAATTAATGTCATTATCACCAATTAAATCCTTCCTGCTGAGTGAAAAGGTTAGTAGCTTGACGACTAAAATGTTATATTACTTCACCAGCTCAACCCTTCAAGCAAAACAATGCTGGAGTAACTCAGCGGGGCAAGCAGTATCCAATATCCATTAATGGCCACCACAGCTGTCTGTGGCAATGAATTCCACAGATTCGCCACCCTCTGACTCAAGAAATTCTTCCTCATCTCCTTTCTAAAGGTACGTCCTTTTATTCTGAGGCTATTGCCACTGGTCCTTGACACTCCCACATTTCACTTAGATCTTTTGAACATATTAGGACCAAGAGTGTACTGTGATTTGGTGAATGGCAAACTGATCACTGGGATCAGGGTGGTGAATCAGTGAAGCTTGATAGTGCTGTTGATGACAGGATCTATTACTTGTTCATGTTCGAGAGTAAAATGATGGGGCAGTAACTTGTCAGTTTGAGTTTAGTTTAGAGATACAGCATGGAAACAGGCCCTTCAACCCACTGAGTCCACATCGACTACTGATCACCCATTCACGCTAGCTGTACGTTTTCCCACTTTCCCATCCACTCCCCACTCACCGGGGACAATTTACCGAGGTCAATTGACTTACCAACCCGCACGTCTTTGGGGTGTGGGAGGAAGCCGGAGCACCCGGAGGAAACCCATGCAGTGACAGGGAGAACGTGCAGACTCCACACAGTCAGCACCGTGAGGCAGCAGCTCTACCAGCTTTAAACATATTAGGACCAAGAGTGCATTGAGATCTGGAGAGTGTCCAACTGAACACTGGTAGCAGGAAGGTGAATAAATGGTGCTTGATAGATCTGTTGATGACAACTTCTATCACTTCATTAAGTTTGAGACAGAAGATTGATGGGCCAGTAATTTGTCAATTTAATTGGCCGTGCATTTTGTTGGCAGGATACAATGGATTGTATTGTTAGTTAAGTCGATGATAGACACAAAATGCTGGAGTAACTCAGCAGGACAGGCAGCATCTCTGGAGAGAAGGAATGGGTGACGTTTCGGGTCGAGACCCTTCTTCAGTCTCATCCACTGAGTTACTCCAGCATTTTGTGTCTATCTTCGGTACAAAATAATAAGTTCATGACAAGCGCTTCTATGTTAAGGACCATCATATTGAAAGGGATGAAGGAACAGTTTTCCCATGTGGTGTCTGTTAATATTCTCTTCACCATTTACGGTAATCACAAATGTACGAATGAGGACTCAATCCCTGGACTCTGCTGTGCCTTTAAAAAGAGTAAGGTTGATCTGATTGTAACCTCAACTCTGCATTCCAGTCAGCCTGCAGTAAGCTCTCACCCACTTGCTCATAAAACATCTATTACCTCTGCCTTAAATGTATCCAAACAAACCCTGCACCCTCTGTCCCCTGAGAAAGAGAGTTCCAAACTCTCAAACCGCTGGGAAAATAACAATTTCTGATTCATCTCTGTAGTTAAAAAATCATTTTAAAATGGCAACTTTTCATCTTAAAACGATGCTGTTTCCAGATTCTCTCCATATCCTCAGGATCTTATGTTTCAATCAAATATCCTCTCACTTTTCTAAAAGACAGCGGATACAAGCCTGGCTAGTCCATTCTTTCATCATAAAACAGCCCATCCACAATGAATGCACAGGCCCTTCGGCACACAATGTCTGTGCCGAACATGATGCAATATCTAAAAGTCTGTTAAATGCCACAAACCCCCTGGCTATACGTTCCCGACACTCACAACCCTCTGTGTAAAATACTGTAGGCAATAAGTCAAGTTTACTCTGAACTTATTCCATCACATTCACTTCTTTTTATCATATAGTTGTTCACAAATCCTAGCGATTGCTCATTCACCAACATCACTGAGGTAGGTTCGAGGCAACATGATGTTGGAAGTTTCAATTGGTGTGGGAACCCATGTTGTTGTACAGATACAACAGATGCAACATGGAAACAGGACCATTGGCCCACCAAGTCTATGCCAACCATCGATCACCTGTTCACACTGGTTCATATGTTACCCTACTTTCTTATATCCACTCCGTGTACACTAGGGGTCATTTAGAGAAGGCCAACTAACCTACAAACCCGTACTTCTTTGGGATGTGGGAGGAAACCGGAGCACCCAGAGGAAACCCACGCGGTCACAGGGAGAACGTGCAAGCACCACACAGATAGCACCCGAGGTCAGGATCGAATCCGGGTCTCTGGCGCTGTGAGGTTTACCAGCTCTACCAGCTGTGATACGAACATTGGACATAGTGGGGAAACTACCATGTGAAGTAGTAACTGACTGAGAATGTTTAGTTTAGTCTAGAGATACAGCGCAGAAACAGGCCCTTCGGCCCACCGAGTCTGCACCGACCAGCGATCCCTGGACTTTAACACTATCCTACACATACTAGGGACAATTTTACATTTTATACCAAGCCAATTAACTAACAAAACTGTACGTCTTTGGAGTTTGGGAGGAAACCGAAGATCTCGGAGAAAACCCACGGGAAGATCGTACAAACTAGTTACAGACAGCACCCCTAGTTGGGATCGAACCCGGGTCTCTGGCGCTGTGAGACAACAACTCTACCGCTGCACCACCGTGCCGCCCTAGAGACCAGTATTGTATCTTGGTAGAACTATCCCTGCAGTGTAATCTTAGACGCAGATGTCCCATGATAAGATAGAATAAAAATTACAAAGAAGAATTACAAAGATACGGGATCTACAGATGCGAGACAACTCAGTGCCTTGTGGAATGTGGAAAATGCCTGGCAGCTCACTATATGGGTTAGGCCCCTGTTCAAAACGCTGCATCCTGGATCCTAGTATTCTCTTTTCTTTGTCCCTTACTGGGAGTTACAATTTGTGGACAGATGTTTCATGTCGAGGCTAGTCATTAAATTGATTGATTGAAAGACACACCTTGGAATCAGGCCCTTCGGCCCTCCAAGTCCAGGCTAACCATCGATCACCCTAAAGATAGAAACAAAATGCTGGAGTAACTCAGCCGGGCAGGCAGCATCTCTGGGGAGAAGGATCAGGTCGAGACCCGAAACGTCACCCATTCCTTCTCTCCAAAGATGCTGCCTGTCCCACTGAGTTACTCCAGCATTTTGTCTGGCTTCGGTTTAAACCAGCATCTGCAGTTCCTTCCTACACACACCATCACACTAGTTCTATGTTATTCCTCTTACACATCCACTCCCTACACACCATGGGCAATTTACAGAGGCCAATTAACCCTAAAAACCTGGACGTGGGAGCACCTAGAGAAACAGGAGAACACACAAACAACACCTTCGGTCAGAATGGAACCTGGGTCTCTGGCGCTGTGAGGCAGCAGTTCTACCAGCTGCACCAGTGGGCTGCCCTGTGCTTGGTGCCTGATTCCAACCCAACACCAGCCCTTCAGGAATAACAAGAGCCAGCCTTTGGTAACTGGGATACAATGTGAACAACTGTAACACCACTGATATTGATCAGTAAACCAGCAGAGACTTGTGGGTAGAACGCTCACAAATGTTGCCTCTAGCAGTTTAGTTAACAGAAAATGATCTCTTACATCTGTGAATAAAGTTACCCCTCCCCCCCCCCCCCCCCCCCCCCCCCCCCCCCCCCCCCCACATGGCGACCAGAGGTCAACGTCAGCAAGCCAGATGTAAATTCTTCTTGCCGCGGGCTTTTCCTGCTTGATGTTCCATTCCACAGCAACATTTCATCTTCCTGAGTGAAAAATAAAAGCCCTTTTGCGTGGCACCGGGACTCATTTCATTTAGAAGAGTCAGTATAAAAACTGGAACAGCAAAGAGAAGGGGGGAAGATATTTTCCAACGTTTCTCCGGTTGCCAAGTCCTCTGCTCCCTGCATCACGGAGTTTGAACCGGTGAAGTAACATCATGCTCACTTGTGTGTCTGAAAGAAGGAGTCTTCCAAAGGCAGAGACTCACTCAGTTCACACACGCACAGACAAGCAAGCCTTATCCCTTTTGGGCCCTGCCTCTCTGTAATAAGTTTACTTATTGTAAACTGCAACAGCCAACAGGTAGTAGGGGGGGAGATTGGTGTTGAACAGGCATTCATTTAACACAGTCATCAGCAGCTTTGCAAAGCAATGGGAACGAGGGGTTGTTATTGTTTGCTGTATAGAACATAGATCTTGTGCCCAGATTAAGGGGATCATGGATCGGAGGAATAGGTTTACGGTGTGAGAGGAAAGAACCTGAAGGGCAGCTTTTTCACACAGACGATGGTGAATGTATGGAATGAGCTGCCTGAGGAGGTAGTGGAGGCAGCAGGTACTAAAACAATATTTAACATATATTTTGAAAGGTGCATGGATAACATATAAAATTCTGAAGGGAATGGAGAGGCTAGATGCAGGAAAAATGTTCCCCATGTTGGTGGAGTCCAGAACCAGGGGTCACACCGTTTAAGAATAAGGGGTAGGCCATTTAGGACTGAGATGAGGAAAAACGCTTTCACCCAGAGAGTTGTGAATCTGTGGAATTCTTTGCCACAGAAGGCCAATTCACCGGATGTATTCAAGAGAGAGTTAGATATAGCTCTTAGGGCTAACAGAATCAAGGGATATGGGGAGAAAGCTGTAACGGGGTTATTTTGGATGATCAGCCTTGATGGGGTGGGAAGATTGCAACCTTCACGTGGTCCTCCCTGTTTCGACGAATGCAATCAACCCGGCGTGCACATTCAAATAAGATCAAATAGAACAAGTTGTCCTACAACTGTAGGATGTGCACACCATACACAACAAGAAGCAAAAGAGGAACATCAGCCAGGATCATAATGAATGGCGGTGCTGGCTCGTAGGGCCAAATGGCCTACTCCTGCACCTATTCTCTACGTCTTGGTGTTCCTATGTTTCTATGAGAAAGGTTTAGAGGGATATGGGGGAAACACAGGCTGGTAAGACTGGTGTAGATGGGGCATCTTGGCCAGCAAGGACAAGTTGGGCTGAAGGGCCTGTTTCCATGCTGTATGACTGTGACAAGATGCAAGTGGTTGGACCACAACTGGAAAGAGGAAATCTTCCAGCCACATCTTTCCTTACCTCTGGCACAATGGTGATCTCCATTCCAATCATTAACTTCTCTCACCTCCTGAATATTTAAAATTCTGCTTGCCTTTGAAATATTTGACAACCCAGACACAACTCAGAGAGACATTGTTCTCTGCGCTTGCAGAGTCGACCTTTGGCTTACCCGTCCCGCCAGCTTCCTGCTCATACCTGCTATTAATTATTGTGACTGAACCGAGTGGATTTAATTTGAAGCCAACTTGTTCAGATTGACCTGAGAGCAGTAATCAGCCACAGATGGGTGAAGGAAGAGATAACCTTTGGGTATCCACTAGCTTGTGACAACCATGAGTACAATCAAATTGAGCATCTTTGTAGAGTAGACAATAGACAATAGACAATAGGTGCAGGAGTAGGCCATTCAGCCCTTCGAGCCAGCACCGCCATTCAATGTGATCATGGCTGATCATCCCCAAACAGTACCCCGTTCCTGCTTTCTCCCCATATCCCCTGAGTCCGCTATCTTTAAGGTACTGTATGTGGACCTTTCTTCACCATGAAGGGATCTTAGTTCCCAGAGTTTAGTTTAGTTTAGAGATCCAGCGCCAAAACAGGCCCTTCGGCCCACTGGGTCTGTACCGACCAGCGATCCCCGCACACTAACACTATCCTACACTCACAAGGGACAGTTTACACTTATACCAAGTCAATTAACCATCAAACCTGTACGTATTTGGAGTGTGGGAGGAAACGGAAGATCTTGGAGAAAACCCACGCAGGTCACGGGGAGAACGTATAAACTCCGTACAGACAGCACCCGTAGTCGGGATGGAACCCGTGTGTCTGCCGCTGTGAGGTAGCAACTCTACCGCTGCACCACCGTGCCACTGCTAAAAAAAAATAATTATCAGAGAACAGCAATGTAGGGTTCAATTGTAAGACTCTACTTTGCAATGAAACATCTGAATACTTAGGTAGATGGGAACAAAGGGCATGTGAGAAATGTTCTTTGTGGGTGTAAGCAGAAAACATGTGAGTGGAAGGCAGCATGATTAACAAACCAGAGACAAGGGAAGAGACAACTGTGGTATCGGTGGAGATTTCTGGAGGGATGAAGGGGATTGGGGCCAGTTGGATGTAGAGTAATATGCTGCTGAGGGAATAAACATATCAGTTTACCCTTATATATCTTGGGCAGTGGGCAGGTGCTATAGACCTGCACGGGAAGGTAGACGCTCCCGCCCCCACGAGTCTCGGGCAGATGGGGCTCGTCAGCCTGGGAAGGCAGTCCATCTATGATGGACTGCCTTCCCAGGTGAGCAGTCCATCTAGGAGAGGGAAAACTCTGATTTAAAACCTCCACTGCCTTGTGGCCATATCCAGTCATGGAAAAGGCTCCAGGAGTAAACCTCAAGACAATCCGGAGTCGGAGCCCCTGAGGCACTTAGTCGTTGTCTACAACTTCTGGCAGCTCCTGCGACGGCGCTGGTTCCAAACTGTAACGGCCCGGCTGTTCTTTTGGATCGATCAGCGATGTGGAGAGGGGGGACGTGCTGCATGGGCAACAGCCTGTCCTCCATATGACATCGATCGCCCAGGCTTGCATCCCACCAGGGTGCATCACCCATGGTCAGTCATGACCGAGAGGGGCCTACTACTACTACTTACCCTTATACAAGGATCATGTGCTGAGGGACGCACTGAAGCTCGGTGCAGCCAACCCCAAGGCTGGGTGGGGGAGGATCATAATCTAGGGGCCTTCCGCTGCTGGGCATGGGGGGGCAGGGTGTGGTGGAGACACCCCTCAAGAATAAGGGAAAGGATTTCACGCCAGTGAGCCACATGAGTGGCAAGGGTGGGGGGTAAAGTTGTGTAATTTGTGTAAACAGTATTGAATGTATGTATAACCTCCGAGGATGTTGGATGGAGTCTTGTAAGGATCATGTATGTATTAGATATATTTATATCTCGAATAAAGTATATTTTGAAATAAAAAGGATCCAAGTAATATAAAAACTGTGACCACAGTTAACACAGCAGCCTTTGTTCCAATACGATACGATAGAACTTTATTTATCCCAGGAGGGAAGTTGATCTGCCAACAGTCATAAAACACAACAAGACACATGAAACATGAAATTAAAGAGACAAGTGGAAAGTCCAGGATTGGGGATGTGCAAAGATTAGGGGTGGTGGAAGGAAAGTCAGTCTACCCCACGACAGTTTGATAGCCACAGGGAAGAAGGATCTCCTGTGGCGTTCTGTGCTGCATCTTGGTGGAACCAGTCTTTTACTGAAGGTGCTCCTCAGGTTGACCAGTGTGTCATGGAGGGGGTGAGCTGTATTGTCCAGGATGCTCCGCAGTTTGAGGAGCTTCCAACTATCCTTGGCTGCCTTCCACTCTGTACAATACAGTCCTGCACCCAGAACACAAGCACTGCACTGGAAACCGCCAACGGAATCAATGAAGCATGGAAAATAGGTGCAGAAGTAGGCCATTCGGCCCTTCGAGCCAGCACCATCATTCAATATGATCATGGCTGATCATGTAAAATCAGTACCCTGTTCCTGCTTTCTCCCCATAACCCTTGATCCCGTTAGCCCTAAGAGCTAAATCGAACTCTCTCTTGAAAACATCCAGTGAATAGGCCTCCACTGCCTTCTGTGACAGTGGAGGCCAGTGGATTGTGGCATTTTACCAAATGTCTCTCATATGTTACACTGGGGCTGAGCAAGGGAAGGGGAGGTGAGATAGCTGACTATGGATGCTGCCTGACCTATTGAGTCTTTCCAGTTTATTTGAGTTTTATTGACATTCTGCTAAAGCTATTGAGGGATTAATGCTGGCGCCTTGACTGAGATCAGCTGGAGCAAGTAGAACAGTTGAAAGGGGCCCCTGTGTCTGCACGGCCCCAGGAGTGCCTGTACACTCACAGAGCTGTCAGGATAGCTGCTCTGCTCACAGCTATTAATGCCACAGATGCTGAATCATCAATAAACCTGCCTGAAATGCTGCACTGTCTATTTGTGATTAATTATCTCTACATTGTTTAATCACATTTCCAGGTTAGACACAAAATGCTGGAGTAACTCATTATTCCCTTATCATGTACCTATGCACTGTAAATGGCCCGATTGTAATCATGAATTGTCTTTCTGCTGACGTTAGCACACAATAAAAGCTTTTCACTGTACCGGTACACGTGGCAATAAACTAAACTGAACTAACTCAGCGGGACAGGCAGCATCTCTGGAGAGAAGGAATAGGTCTGAAGAAGGGTCTCGACCCAAAACGTCACCTATTCCTTCTCTCCATAGATGCTGTCCTGAGTTACTCCAGTATTTTCAGATTCAGATTCAGATTCAATTTTAATTGTCATTGTCAGTGTACAGTACAGAGACAACGAAATGCATTTAGCATCTCCCTTGAAGAGCGACATAGCAAACGATTTGAATAAAAAAACGTTTGAAACGGGGGGGGGGGGGGGTGGGGTGAAGGACAGCAGTCACCGAGGTACGTTATTTAGTAGAGTGACAGCCGCCGGAAAGAAGCTGTTCCTCGACCTGCTGGTTCGGCAACGGAGAGACCTGTAGCGCCTCCCGGATGGTAGGAGGGTAAACAGTCCATGGTTGGGGTGAGAGCAGTCCTTGGCGATGCTAAGCGCCCTCCGCAGACAGCGCTTGCTTTGGACAGACTCAATGGAGGGGAGCGTGGAACCGGTGATGCGTTGGGCAATTTTCACCACCCTCTGCAATGCCTTCCGGTCGGAGACAGAGCAGTTGCCATACCATACTGTGATGCAGTTGGTAAGGATGCTCTCGATGGTGCAGCAGTAGAAGTTCACCAGGATCTGAGGAGACAGATGGACCTTCTTCAGTCTCCTCAGGAAGAAGAGACGCTGATGAGCCTTCTTGATCAGAGTAGAGGGTATTGTGGGTCCAAGAGAGGTCATCGGAGATGTTGACTCCCAGGAGCCTGAAGCTAGAAACACGTTCCACCTCCGTCCCGTTAATGTGGATGGGGGTGTGCGTGCTGCCTCTGGACTTCCTGAAGTCTACAATGAGCTCCTTGGTCTTCTTGGAGTTAAGGGCCAGGTTGTTGTCAGCGCACCATGCTGCTAAGTGCTGGACCTCCTCCCTGTAGGCCAGCTCATCGTTGTTGCTGATGAGGCCAATCACCGTTGTATCATCTGCATACTTGATGATGGTGTTAGTACCATGTACAGGTGTGCAGTCATAGGTGAAGAGGGAGTAGAGGAGGGGGCTCAGCCGTGTTACAATTCTCATTTTGTGATCCGTCTTTGGTTTAAACCAGCATGTGTACTTTCTTCCTACACGTTTGATAGTTTACAGTGGGGAGTAACAGAACCCGACAACAGAGAGAGAAGAATCCATCAACTGTTGTCACCCCTGCAGCTACCTAACCTCCCCGTACAGTAACTAGATACAAGCGACTCCTCATTATGGGACGCGGTTTGCATGCCGAGAAAACAGACTGTGTTACAATTTTCATCAATGAAAGGAGACATCTGGGCGGCAAGGTGGTGCAGCGGTAGAGTTGCTGCCTTACAGCACCGGAGACCCTGGTTCTATCCTGAGTACGGGTCCTGCCTGTACAGAGTTTGTACGTTCTCCCTATGACATGCGTGGGTTTTCCCCGGGCGCTCTGGTTTCCTCCCACGCTCCAAAGACGTAAAGGATTGTAGGTTAATTGGCCTGGAAAAAATGTAAATTCAAGTCTGCACCTCATAGCTGATGAACCTCAGGAATATTTTCTCCACTGTCTTTCCCTCTGCCCAGCCTTCCTTCATACTGAAGAAAGGTCTCGACCCGAAACGTCACCCGATCCTTCTCTCCACAGATGCTGCCTGCCCCGCTGAGTTACTCCATCATTTTGTGTCTGTCTTCCAGGGAGAAAGAGAAGTGAGGTTTCACGTCACCAACCCATCAGCAAAACTCGCTGTACTGTTGGCGTTAAGACAACGCCAGGTGCTGGTGTGAAACTGGTGCAGATTGTGAGCTTGCAGATACTCATCAGCTGTGAGCAGGAATTGAGGCTTGATGTGGCAAAGAACGACCTTTCACAGACTCAGCCGTGAGTCATGAGCTCACTGCACTTCGGAAACAGTGGGTGAAAATTTGCCAGGTGTATTCTTAAAAACCCTTCCAGAATGCTGTAAGCTTATAGATGTATAGTCTGTCAGGAAATGTGGGGTATGCTGAATAAAATTCCCCGTCCCAAGTGAACACACACCAGACTCTCATTGTGAGTGTCTATGACAAAGGTGCATAGAGCTCTTCCCACACTGTCTGCTCTCAGCTTCAGAGTTCAGGTTCTGTAATAGCAAGCATATTTGGGCTGGAACCAGAGAGTAAAGAAGGCTTTGCTCTGCCAACGTTTACCCCGCTGTGACAAAGGCCATCAGTGTGTTCCACCCTGGACACGGTTCACAGCCTCAGGTTAAATGAGAATCAGAGCAGCACAGAGCACGACTTGACTTCTTAAACCAAACCAGACCGGGACAAAGGCCAGGGTTCAGTTAAAGGCTGCAATTGCATTTGCACGATTTAGAATGAGAAGAAAAATACTCAGCCTCTCAGGCAAATTCCTTCCCCATCCCATCAGCACTCAGCCTTGTCATAGATTCCAAAGACATGCATATTTGTAGGTTAATTGGCTTGATATCATTGTGTGTGTAGGATGGTGTAAGCATGCAGGGCCGCTAGTTTTAGCAGACTCGGCTGGACCAAAGGGCCTGTTTCCTCGTTGTATCTGTAAACTACAAGACTCTACCTGTACATATAAGCTCCTTGCCAAACTCACATTCTCTCTGTAAATAGACCACTTGCAACTGATCAAATGAGTACAGTTTGAAAGTACAAAAGGGAACAAGGGTTTCGACCCAAAGTGTCACCTCCGGGAACCTCACGGAAACCTTGGGTGGGGCGCAAGATCTCCAGAGGTTTCCGTTCAGGTTTCCTAAGTGGGACAGGGGCATTACAGTACACATTCACCAGAGATGCTGCCAGACCCGCTGAGTTGCTCCAGCACTTGGTGTCCTTATGTATATACAAAAGGGGATCAAAATAGTCATTAAAGTCATCATCATCTCAATGGCACTTTCCCCATATCGCCCCCACACCCTACTGCTGAGTTTTCCCTCTCTGGTGGGTGTCTGGCTGGAGATGTGGTGTGTGTTTGAAACATTCCAGCTTCTTCAATTAGTCCCTCATGGATGACTCAAAGCAGAACCTGTCCAAAGCTAACAGCTCCTACTACATGGGAGCTGTGCTTACCCAGTACCTCACCGAGTGTGGCTGCAGCAGCGTATATTGACCTGGTATCTCGTGTGTGGCGGATGCGAGTGGTGCAGAATGCCTGGAATCTTTTCCAATACCTTGGACTTCTTGGCATTTCTATAACACTGAGAAAGTTTTCAACAGAATTCTCTCCTCTGCCCCCCTCATTGTGGCCTCTTACACATTCCAGACCTGCTCTTCACTAACTGCTAACTCGACGTTGAGCGCCTCAACCTTTCCGCTCCAGGTTCTCAGTCTGACTCAGTCTAAGATCCATCCCAGACATTGTCATCAAAACACATCAACAGGAGCAGGTCTGCTGTGCTTTGACAAAGCTGACCTCTATCTCACAGAGGCTAAATGTCATCTTTAGTTTAGTTTAAAGATACAGCGCAGAAACAATAGACAATAGACAATAGGTGCAGAAGTAGACAATAGACGCTTCCATCACTCCATAGATGCTGCTGCGCCCGCTGAGTTTCTCCAGCACTTTTGTCTATCTTTGATTTTCCAGCATCTGCAGTTCCTTCTTAAACACTACAATATCTGAGCTGGGTATATCAATGGACTGAGGGTCCCAGTGCTGAATGTGGAGCACAATACACCAACCTTCAACTGACTATCAGTAAGAGGACAATGTCCCAGCATTGACACACAAAAAGCAGGAGTAACTGTGGATTAGAGAGCATATATTTAGAAAAGGAAGAGGTGATGTTTCAAGTTGAGACCCTTCTTTAGACTCTGAAACATCACCTATTCCATCTCTCCAAACATGCTGCCCGTCCCACCGAGTTACTCCAGCACTTTGTGTCTTCCTGCATCAACACACTCATTCACCTGAGCAAACATTCCCACTCATGCTCCTTGCCACCACTTTCTCCAGCACAATGACAGCTAAGTTGGCGTTGCTGCCTACACCCTACACCCACACACAGCTGAAACATGTGGTTACTTGTACTGCAAAACCTCCGCCCTGTTTTCACCTTCACATGGTCATTGAGTCATGGAGTCGTACGGCATGGTTTACACACAGAGTGCTGGAGTAACTCAACGGGTCAGGCAGCATCTCAGGAGAAATGGATAGGTGATGTTTCGGGTCTGAATCCTTCTTCAGGATCGACAATTTCAGGTGTTTTCTGTGTTTGCATCCAACTGGCCGGATCTACTTGAAGTTATTCATGTCCTTGTGATAGCAGCAGAATTAGGCCATTTGGCCCATCAAGTCTACGTCGTTCAATCATGGCTGATCTAGCTTCCCCTCTTAACCCCAATATACGGGATGTCCCAACTAATACGGGACAGTTGGCACCCTAGACTGGTGTTATCCACTTGCATCTGGCCAGCTATAACAGCCATCACACACATTGCTGCAGTACGAGCTGTGCTTTTAAGGGCTGGAGGTGTTCACTGGTTTATACTGTACATGACAACATATTGAGTGAGGTTAATCTACTTTGCAGCATGCATTATTGTCAAGCCGTTAAGAGAAAGGAGCTACTGATGAAAGTTGCCAAAGTTGCATTGGATATGTGACTCTTATCCAAGGAGTTTGTCTCTCTGTTCGCTACAACCATTTGAAGCAGAATAAACAACTGGATAATATAACACCAAACACTCAATTTTGAACCGGTTTAAAATATTCTTGTGATCTGGGACATTATTGTCCATACACCTAATTTGTGTAAACAGAAAGAGAAATGGAAATACTTGCCAAATTTTATGTAACCTAACCTCAAATGATCATACACCAGATGAGACATGTGATATTGATTCATGCAAAGGTGCAGAAAGACAGACTGAGGCAGACACTTAACTTGTACACACAGAGAGACACTTATACAGACATAAGCACTCCAACACGTGTGCATGCACCCACACATGCACTTTTACCTACACACGCACTCACACTCACACACACACATGCGCACACATACACATGCACATGCACATGCATACACATACACACACAGACACACACACACATGCAAATAAATATACAAACACATACACACACACATTGTTTGTTTGATTAAGAAGGCAGATTGCATACAAAATATACACATTTTGTATGCAATCTGGGATTGCATACAATACACAGTGGGAGTGCGCTGCTCTGGCAGCAGCCATGTCAGCAGCGCGTCAGTTTTTTTCAACTTTTTCTTATTTTTTAGTATGTTTTAAAGTATGTATTTTGTGTTTCTTTGTGTGTTTTGTGTGGGGGGTGGTGTGGGGGGGTAAGGGGGAAACCGCTTTGGTCGCCTCCTCCATGGAGAGGCGACTTTTTTCCAGGTCGCCTCCCCCGTGGCCTAACATCAAGGATCGGCGCGGCCTTTCCCGGAGACGCGCCCGGGGCTTCAGCGGCGGGCGCAGCGTGGACTCTCGGCGTGGAGCGGGTGAGCCCTCGCTGGGGCTCGCTGGAGGGGAGCGCTCCGTTTCGCTGGCCCGGGGCAGCCAGCCTGAAGTCGCAGCCTGAAGTCGCGGTCTGCAGAGCTCCAGCTGGTGCGGCGTCTACAGCCCGGGATCCCTCGTGGGGGACCCGGGGGAAGAAGAAGCCATCACCGCCGGCCCGCGGCCAACTTCTACCGCGGGGCCGGCATGGACTTACCATCACCCCTGGAGGGGAGCTTCGACCGCCGGCCCTGCAGTCTACGGTGCTTCTGGCTGCGGCGGGGACTTTAAATCTCGACCGCCGGCCTGCGGCCTACAACAACTTAAAGCCGCGGTCTCCAGTGAGGAAAAGCCGATCCTGGACAGACTCTGGACTCTGGTCCGGTCCACGGGGGGGAAATGGAGGCGGACTGGCCACATTTTTGTGGATGTTTGTGTTACATTTTTTTATTGTGGTTGTGTGTTCTTTATTATTGCATCGCTGCTGACAACCCAAAATTCCACCAGCCTGGCTGTGTGGTCATTAAAATACAATACAATACAATACAATACAATTTGCACCTTGAACAGCACTTGAGCAGCACAAGAAAGGCGTGCATGGATCACAGGTACAAACAATCGTGGGTGAAAGTGGAGAAAATCTAGTAATATATGCACACAGGAAGTCTGCTTGCCTGGGAATTTGTGCCAGTTATAGTCACATGGTGGTTAGATATTGCTTCAGCAGTGATGCTAGGATAAGTTGTGGTCAGGTCAGATTGTGTAAGTCAACGGTCTGTTCACTCTGCTCCAGCTCAGCGAGAGAGTCAGCGAGCAGACCAAGCCTGTCCATTTTCATCAGAAGTAATTCAGTGATAACAAGCCAGTTGTGGATTTGTGCGTTGTTCGGAAGAGTACAATCAGAAGATGAACTCTGGGCCAAGGAAGGAGCCGTGAGCAACCGCGACCAAAGACTTGGTCAGAGGTGGGTTTGCAAAATTGTTTTCAAATTGGGAGGGAAATTGGTGGCTGGAAGTGGAATGAAAGGATGAATGAAGGGCCATAGGAATCCAGGTGAGGCCAGGATCTGGGGAATGGAATGATTGGGTAGAGGAAGGGCTGAGGAAGATTACAGTGAGGACATATTCTGGTGAGGACCATCAAGTCAAATCAAAGGTAGCATGTGGCTCCATTTAGACCTGTGATATTGGTCTCGGACTAGTATTGTTACTATTTGAGTTTATTGAGATTAGTTTTATTGTCACATATACCGAGGTACAGCCCGCTGCTGGGGGCATTGTTTCAGATTAAGGGTTTGCCCATTTAAGATGAAAAAGGGGAAGAATTTCTACTTTCGGAGAGCTGTGACTTTTAAATTCTCCGCCCCAAAGAACAGCGACACATCAAAATTTAACAGGACCAGCAGTGTATCACAGATGAAGATTGACACATGCTTGAAGCACAAAGGAAGGGTCTCGACCCGAAATGTCACCCATTCCTTCTCTCCAGAGATGCTGCCTGTCCTGCTGAGATTCTCCAGAACCTTTGGACCTTTATCTTCAGTGTAAACCAGCATAAACTGCACAAGGAATGAAGGAGTATGTAGAGAGAGCAGGGAAGTGGTGAATAGGCAAAGATCATGTTCTTATTAAATGGTAGAGCAGTGTGGAGAGGCCTACAGTCCAGTCCTGCTCCTGCTTATTTATGTTTTTGCTGCATCGGTTTTTACTGTAGCTGTTGATAAAAGGTCAGCAACTTATCTTGGGGTCTAACAAGACTCAAGAGCTGGCATCATCTCACTCAGCCAAATTAGTTGTTCCCAGTGTTAAATTGAAGACATTTGCTGCTCATGGAAGTTTCAGTCTGACGTTGCAGAGGCATAGGAGTCATTGATTGAGGGGCACGCATAAAGGCACAGCTAACGGCGCTGCTGTCTCACATCCCCAGCAACCCGAGTTCAACCCTGACCTTAATGCTCTCTGTGTGGAGCTCGCATGTTCTCCCTGTGGCCATGTGAGCTTTCTGCAGTTTCTTGGGGCCTCTTGCTCATATCAAAGACATGCGGACTAGTAGTTTCAATGGACACACACAAAACCACAATAGACAAGAGACAATAGATGCAGGAGTAGGCCATTCGGCCCTTCGAGCCAGCACTGCCATTCAATGTGATCATGGCTGATCATCCCCAATCAGTACCCTGTTCCTTCCTTCTCCACATATCTCCTGACTCCACTATCTTTAAGATCCCTATCTAGATCTCTCTTGAAAGCATCCAGAGAACCTGCCTCCACCGCCCTCTGAGGTAGAGAGAGGCAAAGAGAAAAATATTAAACAAGTCTTCAAGGATAAAGAAGAACGGCGGCACGATGGCGCAGCGGTAGAGTTGCTGCCTTACAGCGAATACAGCGGCGGAGACCCGGGTACAATCCCGACTACGGGTGCTGACTGTACGGAGTTTGTGCGTTCTTCCCGTGACCTGCGTGAGTTTTCTCCGAGATCTTCAGTTTCCTCCCACACTCCAAAGACGTACAGGTATGTAGGTTCATAGGCTTGGTAAATGTAAAAATTGTCCCTAGTGTGTGGAGGACAGTGTTAATGTGCGGGGATCACTTGTCGGCGCGGACCCGATGGGCTGAAGGGCCTGTTTCCGTGCTGTACCTCTAAACTAAACTAAGAGGTCTGAAGAAGAGTTCCGACCCAAAACATCACCTTTTCCTTTTCTCCAGAGATGTTGCCTGACCCGCTGAGTTACTACAGCATTTTATGTCTATCTTTGGTATAAACCAATATCTGCAGTTTCTTTTTGTTACATAGGGTTTTTAGGTTAATTGGTCTCTGTAAACTTCCCCTAGTGTGCAGGGCATGAATAACATAGAACCACTGTGGATAGGTGATCGATGGTTAGTGTGGACTTGGTGAATCCATGCCTGTTTCCATGCCTGTTCCCATCTCTAAAAACTGGGGGGGAAAACGTCAAATGCAGCCTAACCAAAGTCCTATAAAACTGTATATGGGGGGATTGGTAAGAATGTGGTGAATGAATGAATAAGTTTATTGGCCAAGTATACACACATACAAGGAATTGCCTTGGTGCTCCGCCCGCAAGTAACAACACGACAAACCATTAAGAATAAAGCATAACACATTAGAACATTAAGAATAAAACATTATAGTTTAAACATGTGAATGAAATGAAATACCAGAGCAAAAGGAGGCTACAGACAAAAGAAGGATTAGATTGGGCTAAGTATAACAGGTCTGAACATTGACTCTCTCATTTCAAGTGATTGCGGCATTCCCTCCCCTCCCTAGTCATCCTGCCAGTTCTACTGTTCACATCGTTGTATACCTCTTGTTGTCACATTATCCCCTGCCAACAATGTGCCATTGTTGGCTCCACCCTTCCTCAGGTCATCTGTTTCTGGTCCTGATTTGTTCTGGCCTTTCCCCGCCTCCAGTTTATTTCCTCCCTCCCCACCTCTACTCTCAGTTTGAAATAGGTTCCACCCCGAAACGTCACCCATTCTTTCTGTCCGGAGACGCTGCCTGACCCACTGAGTTACTCCAGCATTTTGTGTCTATCTGCAGTTCCTTGTGCCTCCATGCTTACAGGGTTCTTTGGTTATTTGGTTCTTGTGCTGATTAATATCCTGGCTTGTGGTGGATGGGAGTGGGATGCGTGCAGTATTTGTCCTTTCTGTCGCTCTGTCACTGCATCTCAAGCAGGCTGGAACGTGGACTATAAACAGGATGAGCTTTTGACCTCTGCAGTTGTCCCACTCGAATCTCTCTGCAGCTCAGGGGTCATGTCTGGGACAGCTGTTCGCTGAGCGGTTTTTGCTTCATTTCTATGGATTCTAACAACTGAAGGGCAAAACTGTTGGGATGTGGAATGAAACATCAGCCTGTAGCCAGTGCCATCTTCTTCGTTGCCGTGTGTTGAGGCAGCAGGGCGAAGGCCGTGGATACCAATAGAATCAACAAAGCTCACGGGGAAGGCTGGCTCCGTCCTGGGGGCAGAGTTGGAGTTGGATTCACTGGAGATTGGTCTTGGAGGGGAGGATGCTCCTCAAACTGCGGAGCATCCTGGACAATACAGCTCACACTGGTCAACCTGAGGAGCACCTTCAGCAACAGACTGGTTCCACCAAGATGCAGCACAGAACGCCACAGGAGATCCTTCTTCCCTGTGGCTATCAAACTGCACAACTCCTCCCCCTTCTGTCGTGGGGTAGACTGAGACTGACTCCCCCTCCGCCTTCCCCCCCCAAGCTTTACACATCCCTAATCCTTTACACTCTAATTTCATATTTCATGGATTTTGTGTTTTTATGACTGTTGGCAGATCAATTTCCCTCCTGGGATAAACAAAGTTCTATCGTATTGTATCGTATCGTATCCCTTCACCTTCCAGGTTATCCACAGTCAGATCCTGGGAGCCCAGGTGGCATGTGAAGTGTTTCCATAATTCCTAATGACAGAGAAGGAGGCCATTTGGCCCACTTGAGTCCATGCCAGCTCTCAGTCGCATTCCTCCACTTAGATTCCCTACATTTCTATCAAGTATCGCCAAATTCTAACAAAGACATAGAGTACTGGAGTAACTCAGCGGGTCAGGCAACATCCTTGGAGAACCTGGATAGGTGAGTACAGAGTGCTGGAGTAACTCAGCGGGTCAGGCAGCATCCTTGGAGAACATGGATAGGTGATGTTTCGGGTCTGGACCATTCTTCAGAATTCTGAAGAAGGGTACCGACCTGAAATGTCACCTATCCATGTTCTCCAGAGATGCTGCCTGACCCGCTGAGTTACTCCAGCACTCTGTGTCTCTTTTCCGTGAATCAGCATCTGCAGTTCCTTGTTTAATCCAGATTCTAACTCCTACCTAGACACTTGAGGCAATTTACCTGCACACTTGTAACCAATTAATTTACCAATCTGTGCATCTTTGGGATTGGGGAGGAGCCATGCAAACTCCACGCTGACAGCACCAGTTTAGACAATGCCAGAGTACTTTCCTACGTGGCGGAAAAGGTGCAGGAAAGTTATACCCCGACCACACCAGGAATGCACTGGCAGAGAGCTCTAAGAAACACACTCGCATTCCCAATCTGGTTAAAGAAAAAAAAATAGATTGGAAAAACCCAGATTGAGAAGATTTCATTTTCATATTATGAATGAAAATAATTCAGCGCTAAACAAAAAGAATGAAGTTCTTCTGAGGGACTTTCCAAAATTCCACGTGATTTATTTCTTCCTCTATCTACCCAGGGGTTGGTCTGTGGCGCAGTAGATTTAGGAAGCAACTGCAACTGCCTCTGTGTTCGTCTCAATTCAGTGGATGTAGATTTCTTTGTGAACCGGCACTCAAATGCTGGGCCTCATTTCACACAGGCACAGCTGGGAGGCCAGTGGAGGAAGCACAAATACCAGCTCTTCCTCCCCAGAATTATCCGACTTTATGAAAGAGAACTCTTTATTCACTTCTGTTTAGTTCAGTTTATTGTCACGTGTACAGTGAAAAGCTTTTGTTGCGTGCTAATCAGTCAGCGGAAAGACAATACATGATTACAATCGATCCATTTACAGTGTATAGATACATGAGAAGGGAATGTGTAGGAAGGAACTGTAGATGCTGGTTTAAACCGAAGATAGAAACATAGAAAATAGGTGCAGGAGGAGGTTATTCGGCCCTTCGAGCCAGCACCGCCATTCATTGCGATCATGGCTGATCGTCCCCAATCAATAACCCCTGCCATACCAGGAATGCACTGGCATTCTCCCCATATCCCTTGACTCCACTAGCTCCTAGAGCTCTATCTAACTCTCTCTTAAACCCATCCAGTGACTTGGCCTCCACTGCCCTCTGTGGCAGGGAATTCCATAAATTCACAACTCTCTGGGTGAAAACGTTTTTTCTCACTTCAGTCTTAAATGACCTCCCCTTTATTCTAAGACTGTGACCCCTGGTTCTGGACTCACCCAACATTGGGAACATTTTTCCTGCATCTAGCTTGTCCAGTCCTTTTATAATTTTATATGTTTCTATAAGGTCCCCCTCATCCTTCTAAACTCCAGTGAATACAAGCCCAATCTTTTCAATCTTTCCTCATATGACAGTCCCGCCATCCCAGGGATCAATCTGGTGAACCTACGCTGGACTGCCTCAATCACAAGGATGTCCTTCCTCAAATTAGGAGACACAAAAAGCTGGAATAACCCAGCAGGTCAGGCAGCATCTCTGGAGAACATGGGTAGGTGACGTTTTGGGTTGGGATCCTTCAACAGACCAGTCTGAAACATCTGCAGTTTTTCTGATTTCTACTTACGCCCAATAGGTTTTGCTGGAACATCATAAACATGGTGGTTGGGTCACACTGCAGGATTCTGGTGACCACACCACTGGAGGGATGTGAAAGTACTGGTTAGAGGACAGAAAATATCATGAGGGAGATTGGATCATTGCGGTGCTTAATTGGGGAATAAAGAAATAAAAGTGTAAAGGATTAAAGAGGAGGTGAAAATGTTTTCACACAGAGGCTGGTGGGGGTCTTGAACTCACTATGACTTGGTACATGGATAGGATAGGTTTAACGGGATGTGGACCAAAAGTGGGCAGGTAGGACTAGTGTGGATGGGGCATCGTGGTCGGCATGATCAATTTGGGCCGAAGGGCCTGTTTCCATGCTGTATGACTCTAAGGCTCCATTCTATGACTGTCTTCTGTTGAAACCATTTACACCTCACGTTGCCTCGGCAATGCCAGCAGCATAATAAAGGACAAGTCACACCCTGGCCACTCCATCTTCTCCCCTCTCCCATCGGGCAAAAGGTTTAGAAGTGTGAAAACGCACACCACCAGATTTGGGGACAGTTTCTGCCCAGCTGTCCTGAACTACTATCAACCTTGTTGATGACCCTCGGACTATCCTTGATAGGACTTTGTTGGGTTTTATCTGGCACTAAACGTTATTCCCTTCTGCATCTATACACTGCAAATGGATCGATTGTAATCATGTATTGTTTTTCAGCTGACTGGTTAGCACGCAACAAAAGTTTTTCACTGTTCCTCAGTACACGTGACAATAAATGTAACTAAACTAAACTTAACTTAACTAATTCAGGAGGAAACCTTTCTATATTTGGCTGAGCTCCTGATATGCCACAGCATACAAGGCTATAGGCCATACGGAATTAGTCACAAAGCACAAAATGGTGGGCCAAATGGCTTCCTCTGCATTATCAATAGCTAATTGTGTGATCCAATCTCACAGAAAACACAGAGACGGACTGTCTGCCAATACATTTGGAATAGATAGAGTAGACAGTTAGAGCCTTTTACCCAGGCTGGAAATGTCAAAGACCAGAAGGGAAAGCTTTAAGGTGAGAGGACATGTGTGGGGTAACTTTTTACACAGAGACTGGTCGGTGTCTAGAATGTGCTGCCCGCAGTGGTGGTGGAGGCAGATATGGTGGTGGTATTCACAAGGGTTTTAGTTAGGCACATGGATATGCAGGGAATGGAGGGATGTGGGTGATGTGCAGGCAGCTGAAATTAGTTGACCTTGGCATCATGTTTGGCACAAACACCATGGCCTGAAGAGCTTGCTGTTCCTTGTTGTGTGCTCCATGTTCCACACAAAATCCCATCTTATTCTCTTCACATCCCCACCAACTTTCCCCCGCCCCTCCACATTCCACCACTCACCTACACACCAGGGGATATTTGGTGTGTGAGTGGGTTGTAGAATCTGGGAGGAATTGAGAGAACAGTCAATGGAATTAGTGTTGGATTGGTGTACATTGGTGCTTGACAGTTGGTGCAGACTAGATGGGCTGAAGGGTCAGAGTCTGGGCTCAACATACCTCTGAACATCAAGCATGAAACTGTTTGGCTGAAGCGGATGTAGTTGATTTCAGCACTGTCACCCATATTGAAGTGTTGCAGATTCTTGCATGCAGCACCACAGGTGTGATCTTTGCAGATGCACATCCTGGCACAAGCAACTCTCTTCCAGTTACATTGACAATTTACACTTATACCAAGCTAATTAAGCTACAAACCTGTACGTCTTTGGAGTGTGGGAGGAAACCGAAGATCTTGCGGCCATGGGGAGAACGTACAAACTCCATAAAGTCAGTGCCCGTAGTCAGGATGAAACCCGGGTCTCTGGCGCTGTAAGGCAGCAACTCTACCGCTGTGCCACTGTGCAGTGCCATCTTGTTTGGGCAAACCGCATCACCTCACACTGATGCTGAATCATATCCTCTGATACTAACCTGATTATGTCTTGTGAACTACGTTTCTTGTTCTGGCCTTAGTTACTAATTTTGATCTAAGTGTCGGTGTCAATGGAACAGTGGCCCAGGAGAAAGTCAGTTTTTATGGGACTTCTGCACGGCAAGGATTGGTATCTGTGTGATGGCACCTCAAGGTGAGTCAGGGTCTGTGGGACTGATGCATGATCGGAAGGGTCTCTGACTGGGCTAATGTTCCCCAAGGATGGTTGGTGACTGTCGGCCCATACTGCAGTGAGGGCCAGTCTCTGTGGGACTGCTATCCTGTCCAGAATTATTCTCTTTGGGACATGTACCCGGTTGAGGGTCAGCAGCCTGGAGGCGTAGGACTGACAAAAGAGTTATAAAGTCCAATAGGTAGGTATTCGAAGGGTTTCAACCCGAAACGTCAGCCATTCCTTCTTTCCAGAGATGCTGCCTGTCCTGCTGAGTTACTCCAGCATTTTGTGGCTATCTTCGGTGTAAACCAGCATCTGACGAAGACTGTGGATAGTGCGTCTCACATTAAGAGCACATTTCTATTTCACTGTGCGCATAGATGGTTGGCAGGAACTGACATCACCTTCGCTATCAATTTTGAAAGCTAAAAATGTGTCTTGCTTTTCATCAGACGTGTTGCCAGCTGTGTGCAGAAGTGAACACAATGAGAGACTGTGTGATAGAGTCCACTTTCAGTATTATTTCACAGTCAGCCTCGTGGTTTAGTTATCTCTGTACAGTTAGGGCCTTTCCTTATTGTACTAATATCATATGCAAACTGAGAACACTTAATAAACATGGTTTACAGAAGACCTGATTAATTATACGTCATAGGAGCAGAATTAGGCCATTCGGCCCATCGGGTCGACACCCCCATTCACATAGCTGATCTATCTTTCCCTCTCAACCACATTCTCCTTTTGACACCCCTAGACAAAAGACATTAGACAATAGGTGCAGGAGTAGGCCATTCGGCCCTTCGAGCCAGCACCGCCATTCAATGTGATCATCCCCAATCAGTACCCCGTTCCTGCCTTCTCCCCATATCCCCTGACTCCGTTATTTTTAAGCCCTATCTAGCTCTCTCTTGAAAGCATCCAGAGAACCTGCCTCCACTGCCCTCTGAGGCAGAGAATTCCACAGACTCACCACTATCTGTGAGAAAAAGTGTTTCCTCATCTCCGTTCTAAATGGCTTACTCCTTATTCTTAAACTGTGGCCCCTGGTTCTGGACTCCCCCAACATCGGGAACATGTTTCCTGCCTCTAGCGTGTCCAAGCCCTTAACAATCTTATATGTTTCAATGAGATGCCCTCTCATCCTTCTAAATTCCAGAGTGTACAATCCCATCTGCTCCGTTCTCTCAGCATATGACATTTCCGCCATCCTGGGAATTAACCTTGTAAATTAGAGTTATATCATAACGGGTAGAGTTGAGAGGCGTGTCCACTGGGTGGAGGTGCATCATGTCCCCTGACGTGCAGGTGAATGATATGCTGGACATGGAGCTACATGGAAACTGGAGGAACTCAGTGGGTCAGGCAGCATTTCTGGGTCGAGACCCTTTTCCAGTCTGAGAGTCAGGGGAAAGTTATCTCTGGTAACTCGGGACGACAGATGGCGCAATGGGCTAAGTGTTCGGCTGGCGACCGGAAGGTAGCCGGTTCGAATCCCGCTTGGAGTGCATACTGTCGTTGTGTCCTTGGGGCAAGACACTTCACCACCTTTGCCTGTGTGTAAATGTAATGAAATTATGTGAAGCACTTTGGGGTCAATGCAAGTTGCCTAAAAATGTACTATATAAATAAGATTTAAAAAAAAAAAAAAAAAAGATCGAGGGCACCTAAGTGGTTTGTGCCCCAGAGATGCATTCAGAATTGCAGGGATCAAATGGGGCAAAGGGTAAGCCTCGTGCCCTAATAATCTCCGTGTAGGAAGGAACTGCATAGACTGGTTTAAACCAAAGATAGACAGAAAAAACTGGAGGAACTCAGTGGGTCAGGCAGCATTTCTGGGTTGAGACCCTTTTCCAGTCTGAGAGTCAGGGGAAAGTTATCTCTGGTAGACAAAAATGCTGGAGAAACTCAGCTGGTGAGGCAGCATCTATGGAGCAAAGGAAATAGGTAATGTTTCGGGTGAAACCTTTCTTCAGACTGATGTGAGGGTGGGAGGGGGGGGGCGGGAAGAAGAAAGGATGATGTGGAGCCAGTGGGCTGAGGGAGAGCTGAGAAGGGGAGGGAGAAAGTAGGGACTACCTGAAATTAGAGAAGTCAATGTTCATACCGCTGGGGTGTAAACTGCCCAAGCGAAATATGAGGTGCTGCTCCTCCAATTTACGGTGGGCCTCGCTCTGGCCATGGAGGAGACCCAGGACAGAAAGGTTGGATTCAGAATGGGAGGGGGAGTTGAAGTGCTGAGCCACCGGGAGATCAGGTTGGTTATTGCGGACCGAGTGGAGGTGTTGGGCGAAGCGATCGCCAAGCCTACGCTTGGTCTCACCGATGTAGAGCAGTTGACACCTAGAGCAGCAGATGCAATAGATGAGGTTGGAGGAGGTGCAGGTGAACCTCTGCCGCACCTGGAAAGACGGCTTGGGTCCTTGAATGGAGTTCAAGGGGGGAGGTAAAGCGACATGTGTAGCATTTCCTGCGGTTGCAAGGGAAAGTGCCAGGAGAGGGGGTGGTTCGGGTGGGAAGGGACAAATTGACCAGGGAGTTACGGAGGGAGCGGTCTCTGTGACGGCTGGTAGTTATCTCTGTGCAGTTTGGGCAACACAGTGACACAGCGGTAGAGTTGCTGCTTTCCAGCACCAGAGACCCAGGTTTGGTCCTGACTACGGGTGTTGTCTGTACGGAGTTTGTACCCGCTCCCCGTGACCACGTGCGTTTTCTTTGGTGCTCAGGTTTTCTCCCACACTCCAAAGATGTACAGGTTTGTAGGTTAATTGGCTTCAGTAAAATTATTAAATTGTCCCTAGTGTGTTGGATAGCGTTTGTGTACGGGGGGATCACTGGTCGGCACAGACTCGTGGGCCGAAGGTCCTGTTTCCACAATGCATCTCTTAAAATCTAAAGTTTAAAGTCCCAAGTGTCTGTTTTCCCACAGGGCAGGCAGGCTCAGGATGCTGGGCTTTCTCTGTCTTCATTTAGAGGAGCAGATTCTCTCTTCCCTTCCCCCAAGGCTACAAGCTCTCTGTTCATTCAGTGTTCATCTTCCATTGAAGGACTCTAGGCTGCATTGTCCAGTGTGTAACACACTACAGCCTGTGTGCTCCTTTGTGTATAATGCATCCTCTGTGTAATACTTTCCAAATTCAATGTTCCTTTATTAATATCTCAGAGAATACGAAATCTATATGAATGGCTGTGGGATATTTAACATTCAGGTTGATGTTATTATCATTGGTCGTGTTGCGGTCTATTTATTTTTGCCCCGTTTGCTTTCTGTTGTCTGTGCAATTAAAACGCTGAGACTCTGTGGTTTGTACAACCTATATGTGTATTAGCACGTGGAGCTGACCTATTTTGGTTAGCTTGCATTAGGGGTTACGAGTAGTTCACGTGTGAGAAAGACTCTTTCAGTGCAGCAGAGAAGGACCTATTAATTCAATAACATGTGGTATTGAAAAGGCTGATTCAACGTTTCGCTGTCCTTGCCCCTGTGATCCAGCAGCGTGGGAAAGATGCTGTGTAAGTAATGGAAGAGTGAACATGTGTCTGACAATATTTTATCTTGTCGGCCCGAAACGTTGCCTATTTCCTCCGCTCCATAGATGCTGCTTCACCCGCTGAGTTTCTCCAGCACTTTTGTCTACCTTCGATTTTCCAGCATCTGCAGTTCCTTCCTGAATATCTTGACTTGCGGGACAGTGAAAAATGGAGTAGGTGGTAAATATTCTACTGGAGTAATCATTTTCCCGATTAGTTCAATAATAGGAAGGTGATATTAATGTAATAGACAAACAAATCTTATATCATAACACAAAGTGCAGGAGGAACTCAGCGGGCCAGGCAGCATCTGGGGAGGGAAGACATCGCGGATAGGCATCCTTCTTCAGACCAAAGATGCTATAGCTATAGGATATTTGCTTCAGATTGTCTGAAGAAGGGTCCCGACCCCAAACATTGCCTGTCCATACCCTCCACAGATGCTGCACGACCCGCTGAGTTACTCTGGCTTTTTGTGTGTCTATCTTTTCACATTAACAGTGGGCTGTCCCTTTAAGAGCGAGCAAGGAGGGGGGTGAAAGAAACCGAGCGGGAGGTTGGGAGCGGCAATTAGGAGTCACTGGTGGGGCCTATAATGGGAAAGCTACAGAGACCGAGGCATGGGAATTGGGTGGATTCATCTTATAAATCTACTCAAATGTCGCCAACCAAAGTCTGATAGTCTGATTTAATCCTGAGAAATATTTTTTGTTGATGGTTTGGGTTTAATCCTATAAATAAATAGAAGTTGTATATTCATGTAATGCAACACCACTGTTGTGTCTTAGAAACAATTTAAATCTAAACATTTAAACTCCAGTCTGGAGAGGAAATTGATACAGAAATTTCCATGTATTCGTGTTATTATTACAAATATCTGCAAGGTAAGTACTTTACGAACCCCGCCTTAGAGTAACAACAGAAAATGTTGGGAGATACTCGGTGGGTCAGTCAGCAACTGTGTGCGAGAACAGGAGCAGGCCACTCGGCCTCTCAAGCCCGCCCTGCCATTCAATATGAAGATAGGCACAAAATGCTGGAGTGGGGGGAGGGGAGGGAGTGGGGGGGAGGTGAAGAGGGAGAGAGGGGGAGGGGGGGGGGGGGGGGGGAAATAGGAAGAGGGTGGGGGGGGAAGGAAGAGGGAGTGGGGGGGAGAGGAAGTGGGGAGGAGAGGGAGTGGGAGTGGGATGAGGAGTGGGAGGGGAGAGGAGAGGAGAGGGAGGAGGGGGGAGGGGGGGGGGGGGAGGGAGAGGGAGTGGGGGGGGGGGAGGGAGTGGGGGAGAGGGGGGGAGAGGGAGGAGGAGGGGAGGGGGAAGGGGGGGGGGGGGAGGGGGGGGGGGGGGGGGAGAGAGGGAGTGGGGGGGGGGGGGGGGGGGGGAGGGAGGGGGGGGGGGGGGGCGGTGCGTGTGGCGGGGGGGGGCCCCCAGGGGGGGAGACGGAGGGGGGGAGAGGGAGGGAGGGGGGGGGGAGTGGGGGGGGGGGTGGGGGGGGAGAGGGGGAGGGGGGGGGGGAGGGGGGGGGGGGAGGGGGGGGGGGAGAGGGGAGAGGGGGGGGGGGGAGGAGGGAGGGGGGGGGGGGAGGGGAGGGGGGGGGGGGGAGGGGGGAGGGGGGGGGGGGGGGGGGGGGGGGAGGGGGGGGGGGGGGGGAGAGGGGGGGGGGGGGGGGGGGGGGGGGGGGGAGGGAGGGGGGGGGGGGGGGAGAGAGGGAGGAGAGGGGGGAGGGGGGGGGGGAGAGAGAGGGAGGGGGGGGGAGGGGGGGGGGGGGGGGGGGGGGGGGGGGAAGAGGGAGGGGAGGGGGGGGGGGGGAGGAAGAGGGAGTGGGGGGGGAGGGAGGGAGGAGGGGGAGGGAAGAGGAGGAGGAGAGGGTTTGAGTGTGGGGGTCAGGGTGAGGTTTCCAGGTGAGGGCGGTGTGGGAGGAGGAGCGACGGGGAGGAAAGTTATACGCGGGCGGCCAGCTGTAGCGAGGGACTGGAACTGATCTGCTTCCCACCCCCGCAAGTCTGGCTGTCCAATCCCAATCCAATCTGAACGAGACCGCCCTGATTTACTCCGCAGACACTGTATATCTGTGATACTCCAGAAACCCCTTCCTCCTAGCCCCTCTCTGACACACTGCCTGTGGGGAGGGTCCGGACAAACTACAAGCCGAGCTGCTCGAAGGCAGCAGGAACCTTCAATGAGTCCAGCGGCGAGCGCCAGAGTAGATTGACGGTAAGTCACTCTGTTACTGATTGTCTCGCAGTTCCTCCACACACTAGACCATGACAACCTCCCCTGTAAACGGCCGAGGTCCATGAAACCACTCTCCATTGTCCACAGTTGAAACATTTCACGTTGAAGGCAGCGGGCAATGTTCAACACAATGACAGTGTGGAATGTCTCAGTGGGACAAACATCTGGACAGTTTACACCCAGTTTAACAACTGCTCACAGCCTGGCGCTGTCTGGACTTTTCTTTTTGTGAATCGCTTTAGTTTTGGTAATCGGTTGAGAAGGTAAAACAAATAAATGTGAACGTGAAAAGAGGTTAGTGGGATAGATCTGTTGTGTGGAAGGAGAGATTGTAGGCGAGTCGGGGACCGACCTCCAGCTCCCCCTCCCCCCCCCCTCCTCCCCCCTCTCCTCCCACCCCCCCCCCTATTCTACCCCCCTCTCCACCCCCCCCCCCCCCCCCCCCCCCTCCCTCTCTATCGGTGTTGACCGTCGGTTCCAGTCGCTTTCGCCCCGGTTAGCCATTGAGTGGAGAGTCCGCGCCCATAGTGAAGCCTACAGCGTGAGTAGAGGGAATGGAGGCTCTACAAGGGAATTGAAATAATGGCCAAAGATGTTCTTTAAAAACACTTGGAGCATTAGATGGGATGGGATGGAGGGGGGAGGGGAGGAGGAGGGGGGGGGTCCGGTGTGAGAATTCGAGCTCCGGGGGGTTTCACCCGAAGGAAATCAAATCGGGTTGGTTGTCTTCCCTGCGTGAAGTGATTTGGTTCGAATCTCCGATAAGTGAAGGCGGATCGATAGCTGATGGGGCAAGAACCTATCCCACCGTCTGATGGTGGCTCGGGATGGGGTGTGTGTCTGTTTAGGAGGACAATAAGTCTATAAAGCCAGGCGTTTGGGAAGTTTGGAAGGACTCCACGCCCGGCCCTGCCCCACTCGCTTCCACTATGATGTCAATGGTTAATATTCAACCTCAGGTTGGCAGCTTTGTGTTGGACCAGGCGAGTAATCGGCCCTTGTAAAGCGGTAATTGAATGAAGAGTCGGCCAGTCTGGTGGAGAGGTAGTACGGGTGGGATGGGCTGAACGGGTTCGCAGTGTCTGTGTTCTGTGTGCGCTTGGTCACAGGAGGGTGGAGATGAGAATGATCTCAGACAAAGACCCCGCCAAGTGGGGAAGGCTGCGCGGCGCTGGAGAGGGACATGGTGGTAAATCTCGGAGACGATTCGCCACATCTGGCTTTTCGTCAGAGCCAGCTCGTTTCCCCAGAGCCCTGTGGACTCACAACTTGGAATGGGATTTAAAATCCAGAAATATGTAACTCGCCTTCACAGGCAATTAGAGGAAAAGGTCCATTATCCAGACTCTAGTTCTCGCAGCGAGGGCACTACCCCGGGGAGGGGGGCGCTCTGTTAGAGAGAGGGGCGTTCTTGAAGCGGTGCTACACTACAAGCAGAGACAGAGGGGAGGGATGGCACATATTTGGAGGGGCGGCGCCGCGGTGGGGAGAAGAGGGGAGGGGGCGAAGAAGCGCCGTGTGCCAAGAACAACGGCTGAGGAAGGAGCGTTGTCTACAAAGGGGGCGAAGCGAAGCTTGGGTGACCTTGCAGCGCTCTTGGTTCTTGGTCCTCCAAAATATTCCAGATGGAATTTAAACTGGAGGTGGTGGAGGGAGGGCTTAAGCCAGAAAGGGGTTTTGGGAAGAAAGAGCTACCATAAATTTATTGCATCTGGTTGGGTAACTATAGTTGGGTGAAGATTATTCTTCATTTCATTCAAATCGTTTGCTATGTCGCTCTTCAAGGGAGATGCTAAATGCATTTCGTTGTCTCTGTACTGTACACTGACAATGACAATTAAAATTGAATCTGAATCTGATTCCATGTTTTAATTGTGTGGGGGAAGAACGAATTGCTGTACACATCTGTCTTGGTAGCTGGATGATGTTGGTGAGCCGTTCGAAATGGAAGATACAAAATAAACATTGTGCCTCAATAGTGACCACACCAGACCATGATGTTATGTGCAGGAAGGAACTGCAGATGCTGGTTTAAACCGAACATGGACACAAAAAAGCTGGAGTAACTCGGCAGGACAGGCAGCATCTCTGGAGAGAAGGAATGGGTGACGTTTAGGGTCGAGTCCCTTCTTCAGACTGATGTCGGGGAGGGGGCGGGACAAAGATAGAATGAAGGTTCCCATTGAGAGTGAAAGGTGCCGGGGAGATATGCAGGAGATTAAAGGCCAAGGCTGATAACTGGGGTCAGGGAGGAGGAAAGGTCATGGGAGGAATTACCCTGCTGTTCCCATGGACACCCTGAAACTCCTCCCGAGAGGTCAACCTAAATCTGAGTGTTTTGAGGTTAGTGTGTCACGAGTGAGAATGGAGATTGGTGGCAGAATTCAGCTACACAGGTGCTCTGAATGTAATGTGTAAAATTAGCAGTAATTTGAAGACTTAAAGGGGGAATTTCCATGTCCTAGATGTGGTTATGTGTCAATTATATGTAATTACTAACTGATGCGTTAGCAGATTGCTACTACTTATTAAAGATACCAGTTGTAATCATGAGAGAAGCCATGACTTGATGGCCCTCATCCAGCCCTCTCAAACTGATGTCCTTTTGCACAAGGTGACCAGAGGCACAGGGCACACTTGAAGCAACCCTGTATACTGATCAGTGTTCACTCCATGAGATGGAGGCTTATTCCAGCGCTCAAATACTCAGCGTGGAACAGCCACCTCTTAATATCTAACTTTTGATCTGGCCTTTTTAACACTTCAAAACCTGACTCTTCTATTTGACTGAAACCCATTTAATTTCATGGAAAAAGTTCTGCAGCCCATGAAGTGTCATGCCTCTATAGTGCCTGAGATAGTTTTTCCTATGACAGTGTCTAGAGAGAATGAACAGGGGATCCACCTACAGAAACCTTCATGACTGAAGCATAAGAGTGAGGAGTGAGAAATGTGGTGGTGGAAGTGGGGTGTATCAGAACATTTTCAATGAGGGGCATTTGGGAACATGAAACTGAACTTGTAATTAGACCCTGCTTCTACATTTAATTTAATATTTAGCTAGTTCATCCTTTCAGTAGATTAAGTCTATGCTGGTACTTGGAATAATCCCAATCCCCCACTCATTTCCTTTCAGCCTATTCGTTTTCACACACGCATCAATTCTCCCCTGATTCTCCCACCACTTATTCAAGAGTGATTTACTGGTGCCAATTGACCTACCGATCCTTCAGAAACGCCTGTGTGGAAGTTGACTGAGAGCAGATTAAACTTTCACAGTTCAGCTCAATCCTAATATTTACTTGATTTGCAGGAAATATTGGTGGCAAACTATCTATGAACCATGAAAGAGCAAATGATCATGAGCAGTGTTTCGCTAAGAAAATGTATAGGCAACTGAGATACCTTTGTAAAGGGCATTCTTTGTGGCTTATTGCATGCTTGTATCTAGTTTTCTTCATGTTCCCCATCAATTGTATACAAGATACTTCTGCATGGCAACGCAATTGCAGTCTGCATGCATACTCATTAGCAAGATTTCAGATTCTCAGTATAATTGATCAGTAAGTGTTAACTTCTTGGGACAGTTTATCAGTCACTTGCTTGATGGTCCCCACTATTGAGCTCCAAATGGCCACATTATCTGTCCTTGTGTGTAGTTTATCACAATCCATAATGTCTGTAATATCTGCACCAAGTGAGAGCAGTTGAGTGCAGTTGTTCTGTTTTGTTTGTTCAGGCAAGGAATTCCTAAAGCCTGCTAGCTGTGTCTCATTTCTTATCTGTAAAAAAGAACAGCTCCAACAGAACAGAAATGGATTTCAGCAAGACCTTGCACATGGTTTAAAATTCTTGTTAACCACAAAGCATGTTAGGACGCATTGTGATTCTGCAGTAGGATATTGATAGATTGATTGATTGGCTGAGAACTTGGCAAATGGAGTTTAATGTGAGGACGATTGAGGTCATACACTTCAAGTAAGGAATCACGAGGTGGCTTATTATCTAAATGGATAATACGGGTGTCAGGGGTTATAGGGAGGAGGGAGAATGCGGTTAGGAGGGAGACATAGATAGATCAGCCATGATTGAATGGCGGAGTAGACTTGATGGGCCGAATGGCCTAATTCTTCTCCTACCACTTATGAATTATGAAATATAATGGATATGAGTGAAGTTTAGAGATATCTAAGTGTTGGAACATGTGGAACAGTACAGCACAGGAATGTGCCCCACGAGACTGTTAAATGAGCCAAGTTAAACTGATCACATCTGTTTGTACATGATCCATATCCCGCTAATCTATGCAATTCCATGTGCCTAACTAAAAGCCTCTTAAACGCCTTGTATCTGCCTCCACCGCTTACAATGCTTTCCAGGCCCCCACCACTGCATAAATAAAAATCGTGCCCTGCGCATCTCCATTTAACTCCCCCTCTCTCACCTTATAGCTATGCCCTCGACTGTTGGACATTTCCACCCTGGCTCAAATATTGACTGTCAACCCTGTCTATGTCTCTAAATATAATTATATCTATTGAGGAAAACCGTTTTTGATTTATTCTATTTCTATGTTCCCATAATATCTGGTGTAGAGATTACTGGAATTTAGACCCAGGGCACTGATATATTTCCAAGACACTGTAGACTAAGAGGACTACGTGCAGTCAATGGTGCTGCAAGGTACTTGTCATCCTTGCCCTTCACAGAAGTTCTAAGCTTGGCTAGTATTGCCAGTCTAGGTGAATAACAGCTTTGCAGTTTGCATGTCAACCATGCTACACTCCTAGTTGAGGGGAAGAATGTTCAATGTGGTGCTTGGGATGACCCCAAGCAGGACAGCTTTGTTCTCCTTAAAGTGTTGATGTTGCACTTATCCAGGTAAGTGGAGACTATCCCATTACTTGTGCTGTACATGTGGTGATGGTGGAGATGCTGTGGGGCAGTTAGGAGGTGAGTTGCTTGCTGCAAGATACCCAACCTATGACCTCCATTGTAGTCTGAAGAAGGGTCCCAACCTGAAATGTCACCTATCCATCTTCTCCAGAGATGCTGCCTGGCCCGTTGAGTTACTCCAGCACCTTGTTTCCTTCTATCACCTCCATTGTTGGAACAGTACTTGTGTTGCTGTTCCTCTTGAGTTTGTGGTCAATGCTGACCTCCAGGATGTATGTTGGTTATTTCCTGACTTATTTGTGGCGAGTATACTACAGGTACTTGCCAGTTTCAGTCAGTATCTGAATGTTGTCTCGGTCCTGCTACGTGCCTGTATAGACTATTTCATTTTCCACGGGGTTGTGAATTGATAAATACTGTGCATTAATGTTTTGTTTTGATGGCAGCATGATCTAAACTAAAAGCAGAAAATCCTGGAAGTACTCAGGAGCCAGGTTGCATCTGTGGGTAGAGAAACACTGCTAAGATTTCAGACCAAAGATCCTTTGCCAGAACATTAGTAAACCAACTGAAGATGGTTTAGATTAGGGCACTGCCCTGAGTAAATACTCCAGTGTGGTCCTGGGACTAGGATGTTTGACGTCCAATAAACACAAACATCTACCTTTATGCAGTATGTTTATTGGCTTCAGTGTTACAAGAGCTCTTTTAATGCCACATTTGGTTAAATGCTGCCTTGATATCAACAACAGTCATATGTTTGGACCAGGGCTATGATTAAGTCTGAGGCCAATTAGTTCTGGGGGAAACCCAAAATTTGGCAAGATTGAGCTTGTTCTTGGTGAACAAGTGCCAATTTGCAGCACTGTCAATAACTTTCCTCTCTCTGCTGGTGAATTAACATAGATTCACTTTGTGCTAAATAGTTGGGTCAGGAATTGTCCTTTTTGTAAATAGGATATACCTGCCTAATTGTTCACATTTTGTTGTAATATATAGGAGCAACCTGGTCAGAGAGACAGCTACATCTATACAGGTTTTCAGTACTGTAGCTAGGATTTAGTTTGATCTCCTGTCATTTGCTGTATCCTGTGTTCAGACAGCAATACAACATGGTAAAAAAACACTGAGTCCACATTAGCAATCAAGTATCCACTGACCCTAATCCTATTTTTAAAAATTCTCCCTGCATCACCGACAACTCCTCCCAGATTTTCCCGTTCACAACACACTAAGGGCTGAGGTAGCAGGTCTACTATGTACAACAGTGGGCTCCCACTATGTTCTCAGTTATTGCCTGACGTTGCATGGAATAAAGTGAATTGGCTGAAGCTGGAATTCCGTGATGAGAGTTGGGAGGAAGCAGATGGATCACCCATGTGGCTGATCCCCTCCAGTTTTCGACTCCCTTCCCATTGGAAAAAGACTGTGACTACCTACCGTACCTTCATGATTTTCGAAACCTCTAGAAGGTCACCCTCAGCCTCCTTCACTCCAGAGAAACATTTCAATCACTCCTTATAACTCAATTGCTCCAGTCCTGCTATCATCCTTGTGAATCCTTTCTGCACCCTCTCTAGCTTAATCACGGCTTTCCTATTGAATGACTACCAAAATGGGGACAAAATATTCCAAGTGCAGCCTCACCAACATCTTGTACGGCCAAAACAAACACGATCCCATGTGCTGCTTAATGACTCGAGTTCATCTGCCCGACCAGTCAGGCTCTTCTGAGCATTTGAATGCAATCTGTCCTGTCTGATAAGTCGAATTCCACAACTTAAAGCATGCATGAGTCACACATTTTGTTCAATCACACATTCTTGCATCTTCAAAGGGATTCTTTATCAGGTTAGCACACATAAGGTACACAAAGTATTACTATTTTACCCACTACCACCAAGTCATGTTACAAAAATAGATGCCTGCTTTGAAGCACAAGATTTTCTTTATTATGTGTAGGAAGGAACTGCGGATGCTGGTTTACACTGAAGATAGACACAAAATGCTGGAGTAACTCAGCGGGACAGGCAGCATCTCTGGAGAGAAGAAGTGGGTGATGTTTCAGGTCAGTTCCAGGCTCAGCGCCAGGCATCTGGTGAAGAAGGGTCTCGCCCTGAAACGTCGCCCATTCCTTCTCTCCAAAAACGTTTCATGTCCCACTGAGTTACTTCCAGTCTCTTGCACCCATCCAGCATAATGTTACAATACAAGCCACACTGCTTGGAAGAATATTTAATTTTGCTCTAAACCCTCAGTAATGTACAAAAGGCAGACCCAAAAGTCTGCTGTGTGAAAGGTCTACTTCTGATTCTGTTTCACATTCACATTCACTGAAATCATGTACAAATCCAGAGATGAATCCCATTGGATTATTTTGGGAACATGTCCTTCACGGTAACTATGGGGGGGGGGGGGGGAGAGCACAAAAAGAAGATGGCCTGAGGGTGATAGAGATGCTGCTGTTCAGACGAGAGAAAGGCTATCAGGAATGGGTGGAGGGGTATGCTGTACAAGGAAGGTAGTTGAAAGTTAGGAGGATCCACAATGCATTGACTGCTATTGCTCATGTCCACAGATTGTAGACACCAACTACTGCCTGAGAGTGGAGGGAAGAGGGGAACAGGATTGGGGGTGGGAATAAGGTACAAACCCGAAACAACTCCAAGAGGTGCCTAATTCCTAACCAATGTGAGGGAAGAGAAGAAGGGTCTCGACCTGAAACGTCACCCATTCCTTCTCCCCAGAGATGCTGCCTGACCCGCTGAGTCACTTCAGCTTTTTGTGTCTATCTTCGATATAAACCAGCATCTGCAGTTCCTTCCTACACAATAGAAGGCATCAGGTACAAGTGATATATTTCACACCTCTTACTCTACCACCCACTCTAATTCTATCCAATACTTTCTGATAAACACACTATAACATGGTAACTGGAGCCATGTTCTGGGATGTGAAATTCAGATCATCCTTGTGTGTGGACGCACAAGCAACTGCAGATGTTGGTTTACAAAAATAGACACAAAGTGCTGAGCTGACTCAATGGGCCAGGCAGCATCTCTTGAGAACTTGAATGGATGACATTTTGTCAGGACCCTTGAAGGGTCTCATCCGAAATGTCACCTATCCACGTTCTCTGGAGATGCTGCCTGACCCATTGAGTTACTCCTGCACTTTGTGACTTTTTCTACTCCATATGAATGTCGGTCAGTGGAGTTGATTCACTGCAGTGCGTTCCTTATAAATATTGAGCTCTGGATCATAAGAGTCCCAGCATTTAATGGCCAGGTTTGCAAAATCAGGTAAGCATTAAGGATATGCCAATAACCTACAGGAACCCCTCCAATCTGGTTTTCGCCCCCTCCACAGCACAGAAACCGCTCTCCTCAAAGTCCTCAATGACCTCCTCACCTCTGCTGACACTGGTTCCCTCAACATCCTCATCCTCCTCGATCTGAGTGCAGCCTTCGATACCATGAGCCATAACATTCTGCTCACCAGACTCAAAGACCTCGGTATCGAAGGTACTACACTCAGCTGGCTCCATTCCTACCTTTCCAACAGATCCCATTTCATCTCTCTCCACAACCACACCTCTGCTACAGCCACAGTCACTCAAGGCGTTCCCCAAGGCTCCGTACTTGGCCCCCTCCTCTTCATCATCTACATCCTCCCCCTTGGTCAGATACTCCGCCACTTCAACCTGGACTTCCACTGTTACGCCGATGACGCCCAGATCTACCTCGGCACCAAATCCCCCCACACTCCCCCCCCCACCCCCCCTCCCATATCAACTCCTATTTGTCAGCTATAAAAACCTGGATGCAACATAACTTCCTCAAACTCAACAGCGATAAAACAGAATTCCTCCTCATAGGCTCCAAATCCACACTCAGCAAAATCAATAACCCCACTCTCACCATCGACGGCACCACTGTCTCCCCATCTCCCCAGGCCCGCAACCTTGGCGTGATCTTTGATTCCACCCTCTCCCTTGAGCCTCACATCCGCCATGTCATTAAAACCTCCTTCTTTCATCTCCGCAACATCGCCAAACTCAGACCCTCTCTCACACCGCCCGCTGCTGAAAGACTCACCCATGCCTTCATCTCCTCCCGACTGGACTATTGCAACTCACTTCTCCTTGGCATCAGCTCCACCTACATCAACCGACTCCAACTGGTCCAGAACGCAGCCGCCCGACTCATCACCCACACCAAATCCTGGCATCACATCACTCCAGTCCTCAAACAACTTCACTGGCTTCCCATCTCCCACCGGATCACCTACAAAATCCTGGTCCTCACCTACAAAGCCCTCCACCATCTGCCCCCCCCATATCTCACTGACCTCCTCTCCCCCTACCAACCCTCACGGTCCCTCAGATCCACATCAGCCGGTCTCCTCTCCATCCACAAATCCAACTTCCGCAGTTTTGGGGACAGAGCCTTCTCCAGGGCAGCTCCCAGGCTCTGGAACTCCCTCCCCCAACTGATCCGCAATTCCGTGTCCCTCACCATCTTCCAGTCCCGCCTCAAGACCCATCTCTTCACCTCTGCCTATCCTTAGCCCCACGTCCCCCTCCCTTTTCATCTGTGCTTGAATTGTTGCTCATTTTTTGGTTTGTTTTGGTTTGTTTTTGTTTTTTTGCCTTGCCTTGTAAAGCGACTTTGAGTCCCTGAAAAGCGCTATATAAATTCAATTTATTATTATTATGTAATTGTATTGCTTTTCTCATTTTAGTCCCATTCTGATCCAAGGTGATGGTCCCCTCTGGGTCCAGAGGGTGGTGGCCACAACCTCCACTGCCCCCTCCACAAAGTCCCCAACCCCAAGATATTACGCCAGCCTTCTAGCCTTCTGATGGGGCTCTGTCTATTTCTAACCATGTCACATGATTGCAAGACATAATTATGACATCAGTAATGCACTGGCCTTTCATTTAGAGAAGTCTGATACAACATCTATAAATATCTATAAACAATTTTAGGGGGAAAAAATCTCATGATATTGTTAGTTCTGTTTTACCGGAGAGCATGAGTCACTTGCTGATAGTGTTTTGCACCCATTGACGCATCTGATTCCACGTTGATGTGAAAGTGGAAGTTATATGAAGGTTGAGAGTCTGGCTCCATATAACACACAACACGTGCTTGTAAAACCCACAGAGTGGCAGACGTGCTCAGATACCAGTATGCCTGGGTTCGGCAGGAAGCTGCATCAATGAAGTGGGGTATCTCAAATGTTAGTTTAGTTTAAGTTGGAGATACAGTAATGGGAACAGGCCTTTGGACCCACCGAGTCCATGCTGGCCATCGATCACATGTTCACACTAGTTCTACATGATCCCACTTCCACATTATGGGCTCTTTCACAATTACACCACAAACCTACACGTTGTTGCGACTGTGGGATTTTGGGGAAGTATTGGACCACCTGGAAGAAACCCACCTGGTCACAAGCAGAACATGCAAACTCTACATACGGCACCCAAGATCGGGATCAAACCTGGGTCTCTGGTGCTGCCCTTATTAAATAGACAGAATGCGGAAGCCAAATTCTAAACTTGCCTTGGTAACACAAGGAACAGTCCTCCATTGTGTGGAATACAGCGTCTAATGCACCCCACATGTAGCAATGTGTCTGAACATAGCAAAAATCAATCCTTTACCAAATGTGACATTAATACTCAAGAGATGATCAAGAGTATTTATTTTGTCATCTGCACGGATCTCGCTGCAGTTTTACAAGCATATTACCTACAACAACAACGGTAATAAATATACAATATCAGTCTTTCTAGGTAAACCTTACCATAATAGTGTAAAATACAAATTACATAGTGTAGGAAGGAATAATAAAAATGTCTTAAAAGGGTAGTAGTTTGTCCAGGGGAGTCCAAGTGGGGGACCAGTGGGAAGAAGGGTCTCAACCCAAACATCACCCATTCCTTCTCTCCAGAGATGCTGCTTTTCCTGCTGAGTTACTCCAGCATTTTGTGTCTATCTTCAAAGTACATGGTGGTTTGGTACTGGGGAAGGGCTGTGGTTAGGGTTGTGTACTCGAGAGAGGCAGGAGTCTTCATCTCAATTCATGTTGAGATAGGGGGCATAATTGGAAGGACAAGCTTGGGTTTGTGCCTTGAGAGTCTCCCTTTCGCAGGGAACAGTCAATGCCGATGGTTCACAGGATGATCGGATGGAGGCAGTGGCTGCAATGGGCCTTTGGCCAGCTGCAGGAGGGACTGTAAAATGGCGCCTCTTGCATATGGATGCTATGGGGTGTTCTGTGCATGCTGTACTGACTGGAGCAATTGGAAAAAATGTATTTCACTGTACCTGGTACACGTGACAATAAAGAAACCATCGAATGAACCACTGAAAGTGGTGAGTCTGTGGAATTCTCTGCCTCAGAGGGCGGTGGAGGCAGGTTCTTTGGATACTTTCAAGAGAGAGCTAGATAGGGCTCTTAAAGATAGTGGAGTCAGGAGATATGGGGAGAAGGCAGGAACGGGGTACTGATTTTGGGGATGATCAGCCATGATCACATTGAATGGTGGTACTGGCTCGAAGGGCCGAATGGCCTACTCCTGCACCTATTGTCTATTGAACAGCCAGACCAGCGATTATCTGTCCCACGCCTGACCTTTATGACTCCTATCAAACCCCTTCTTTCAAGAAATATGGGTGTACTGCATCAAAGTACCATTATGTCTGAGGTCCCCTTAATCTCAAAGCCTCAGTTCTTCAGCTTCTGTGGTCAGATTCATGGGTTGTCTGGTTTGATTGTTGGATTGGGTGCAAATGAAGAGGACTCTTGATCAGCGATGCTTTTAAGTACAAGCTTGCTGTTAGCTGTAATTTCTGTCTAAAGAGGCATTTTACACACTGACCAGCCTTGCCATGGTTACCCTCACCTCTGCACCTCGATGCACATGAATGAGCTTGCCAAGATTGCACTCAATGTTCGGCTTTCGATTCCGTATCAGAACAAATGGCTGATTGTGTTGAATAACCACAGTGCTTGAGCGAGCCCACCAGGCCGAGGGGGAGGGGGCTCGCGTCCCCACAACCTACTGTCTGCAAATTATGCACAAAGAAGCTTTCTGTATCCACTCTCCCAGAGGAGAGAATGACCAGGGAACAAGCCCCTGAAGGCGAACTTGCCTCGGAACAGATGCTGAGACTGAGACTCTCTTTGTGCAGCGAGACAATGTGGGAGAGGGCGAGTCACGCAGTAATCCAGTCTCCCAGCCAGGCAGTGTGAGGCTGGGAGCTGCTATTGACTCCTTCAAACAAGCTGTAATTTCAGAAGCTTCCTGTGCAAAGGGTAACTCAATCCTGCCGGTGCTCAGCCCTGGGACTGAGGGGTGCAGAGGTTAAAATCGAATGGGTCAGAGAGACTAGCTCTTTCCCCCCCCATCCCCCCCCATGTGAAAGGCCAGATGGAGTTTGGTGATGTCAGTCCCTGTGGTGGGCTGATCAGAACCAGGTTGCCTGATGTGAAGCTGACTCTGATCTGCTGTTTCTCATCAGGAGCCTGCCAAACATTATAAATTAACTTAGCAGCTGCACGCCTGCCTGCCATGGGCTGGAGGGAGGGAGGGTGGGAGTGGGGTTTAATCACCCCCCCCTCCCCCCCACCCTGGTAGGGTTAGTGTGGTGGAGTATTCCCCAGACTCCTCCTGGAAGCTTGTACAAGCTTTGGGGGGTCAGGGTGCTCTCCCTCACTGATGGGAATGTTGACAACTTTCCGCAGCTTCCAGCGCAAGTGGAAAAATAAAACACTTTTAGTGGGCATTTGGGATCTTTGCTGGGTGTGTTAGATTTCATTCCTGTTCTTGGGCTCTCATGTACTAGAGAGTCGGTTGTGTGCAGTTTTGGTCCCCTAATTTGAGGAAAGGACATTCTTGCTATTGAGGGAATGCAGCGTAGGTTTTACAAGGTTAATTCCCGTGATGGCAGGACTGTCATATGCTGAGAGAATGGCGCAGCTGGGCTTGTACTCTGGAGTTTAGAAGGAGGAGAGGATATCTCATTGAAACATATAAGATTGTTAAGGGTTTGGACACGCTAGAGGCAGGAAACATGTTCCCGATGTTGGGGGAGTCCAGAACCAGGGGCCACAGTTTAAGAATAAGGAGTAAGCCATTTAGAACGGAGACGAGGAAACACTTTTTCTCGCAGAGAGTGGTGAGTGTGGAATTCTCTGCCTCAGAGGGCGGTGGAGGCCGGTTCTCTGGATGCTTTCAAGAGAGAGCTAGATAGGGCTCTTGAAAATAGCAGTCGGGGGATATGGGGAGAAGGCAGGAACGGGGTACTGATTGGGGATGATCAGCCGTGATCACATTGAATGGTGGTGCTGGGTCGAAGGGCCGAATGGCCTACTCCTGCACCTATTGTCTATTGTCGGCACTGTACTGCCATAGCACCACAGATGCTGCCTGACCTGCTGAATGCTTCCAGCTGTTTTTGACCAGTCCCACCACCCTTCCTTGAACAGTAGAGCAGCTTCACTCTGAGCTGGAACAAACTCCTAAAGAGGTGGACGGTTGGGGCTGTGGCAGTAGGGAGATGACTGAGCAGTCTGAGCTGGGTGACAACGTATCAATCACTTCTGCAGCTCTCTCCCATCAATTTTTATTTCCCCTGTTAAATCCCAGACAAGACTTGTGTTGACATTGCTATTAGCTAGAATATCCAGTGATCTGCTGACCAGGCTGCCTCAGTGCATGACCTTGAGCAATAAGGTCTTGAGTCCAATTTATGATCCCTGTCAGACAAGATTAATGTCTCCTTGCTTCCATGTGTTGGGCAATGACAAGCCTCGTCCCAGTGAGTTGAGTTTAGTTTACACATACAGCGCGGAATCAGACCCTTCGGACCACCAAGTCCACGCTGACCAGCGATCCCTGCACATTATCATCCCTGCTGGGATGTTGGGGGAGTCCAGAACCAGGGGCCACAGTTCAAGTATAAGGGGTAGGCCATTTAGAATGGAGATGAGGAAAAACTTTTTCACCCAGAGAGTTATGAATCTGTGGAATTCTCTGCCTTAGAAGGCAGTGGAGGCTGATTCTCTGGATGCTTTCAAGAGAGAGTTAAGTAGCGTTCTTAAAGATAGCGGAGTCAGGGGATATGGGGAGAAGGCAGGGACGGGGTATTGAATGTGGATGATCAGCCATGATCATAGTGAATGGAGGTGCAGGCTCGAAAGGCCAAATGGCTTACTCCTGCACCTATTGTCTATTGTCCATTAACATTGGTCTACACACACACTGCGGACAGTTTACAATTTTACAAAGCCAATTAACCTACAAACCTGTACATCTTTGAAGTGTGGGAGGAAACCGGAGCACCTGGAGAAAACCCACGCAGGTCACGGGGAGAAGGTACAAACTCCATACAGACAGCACCCGTAGTCAGGATGGAACCCGGGTTTCTAGCGCTGTAAGGCAGCAACTCGGCCACTGTGCCGCCCTTGAACTACAAAACTGAGCATAATTCAGTGCATTTGTTTGCACAATGGAAATCATAGTCCCATTTACTGCCAATAACTACCCTGAGTGTGAGAAATACAAACGTGGGAGCTGCTGTCTGATTTGTACAGCCTGCACATTGCTTGGTGTTATCTGTGAGGAAAGTTGATGATCTCAGTAGGATTTCATTACAGCCAGAAAGAACTGGAATGTTAAACAGACAAGAGATGATGTCTGTCTAGGCTGCTTTATATTTATGGGTCCTTTTGAGTCCCATAATGGATGCACTCAGTTCTTGTTCGACATGTACAAGGGAGACTTAATCAAAACACTAGCATGGACTGTGACCTGACTCAGTGCTGACGTTTTGTTATTATCCACGACATCCTTTTGGCTTTAATCCCAAAGTGTCAATCTTTCCTATACTTAAATTCTTTTTCCTTCCTTTTAACCCACAATTGGAAACTTGTGAAAGTCTAAATGACCAGGAGCTGGGATGCTACTGCTGTTTAGCCCTGAGCACTATGAGCAGGATAAACCAGCTTTGGAGGGTGAGAGCAAAATATGCTGGGATACACCACCACCACACTAGTTTTTAATGTCCCACTCCAGCCTGATGTGGAGGTACATTATGTTTAAGAAAGAACTGCAGATGCTGGAAAAATTCAGCAGGTTAGGCAGCATCTATGGAGCAAAGGAATAGGATGACATTATGGGTCGAGCCCCTTCTTCAGACTATATTGGAGATACTTTATTGTTTTTGTTCATCACAGGATCAAATATTAGTGTAAAGGAGCTGGATCGGTAATCCTGAGTGTTGGGGAGAAGGGAGTTTAGTTTATTATTGTCATGTGTATCAAGGAAGTGAAAAGCTTTTGTAGTGTGCTGTCCAGTCAAAGAAAATACTAAAATTCATGAATACAATCAGCCCATGTACACTGCACAGATAAAGGGTGCAAAATTTAGTGCAAGATACAACGTTGAAGTCCGATTAAAGATAGTTTAAAGGTCTCCAATGAGGTAGATGGGAGGTCAGTACCGCACTCTAGCTGGTGAGAGGACTATTCAGTTGCCTGATAACAGCTTAGAAGAAACTGTTCCTGAATCTGGAGGTGTGTGTTTTCAAACTTCTGTACTTTTGCCTGAAGGCAGAGGGGAGAAAAGAGAATGACTGGGGTGAAACTGGCAGCCCTGCTGAGACAGGGTGAAGTGGAGATGGAATCACTGGAAGGGAGGCTGGGTTGTGTGATGATCTGTGAGTACTGTGGGGATGTTATCATTTTATCCATGTGTTTCATTAACCATCTTATTTGCATTGTCTGCATCCAATAATTTTCCATAGTTGCCATTTCAGCAAAACATGGATCCTGAAGACAGTTGCCAGTGCAGTAACTGCTGACAGTTTCACTTGAATGAGCCAATCTTGCCTAGATCCTTGTAGCTCAGAATGGCAGCTCCCTGCTCATCGAGATGAGTTTTTGAAGGGACCTTTCCAGAAGTAGACATATTTGGACATTTTGACTGATTCTGGGTTGCTAATGTTAAATTATTATCAGAAAGAAATGTATGATTTCAAGCGGAGATGTGAGTCTCTTGTGTCGGCATTGAGAATGTGACTTTATACTTTCTTGAAGACTGAGAGGCCACCATGACCTCTTCAACAAGGAATAGATTTCATGAGACGCAAAACTTTATTTCACTTCCCTTCTAGTGTTGGAATCCAATTCATAATGTGACTCGGATTGTTCTGCCTTTCCTCATCTTTCTGAGCTTTGGTCATGATTTAATTGCTGCTAAATAAAGAAATCACTAGGACCTTGTGATATAGAGTGTATGGTCACTGGGTGAACACAGCCCAGTCTCAACTCTGCGTGATACCCGGACAACGTGTTCATGGCTCATTCTGTGGGTCTTGGGGAACTCCTGACCTGGTCAATAAATTCACTGAAGGGTCAGTTGATCAAGCTCGCAATATACAGTAGTGAGCTCTATCACATTGTGATAAAGCAATCGTTAAAAGTGGAACTCCCCCACTTGCTGACCAGATGTCACCTGTGAGTCAAGATTCAAAGAGAAAGAGAAAGAGAACAGTATGGGTTAGGTTGCCAAGCGTGTCAGCCCACTAACGCCAGCGTCAAAGGGAAGGCTCAGTACACGGACACTGTCTGATTAAGGTAGGAATATCTATTAAGTATGCGTCATTTAGGAGGGAAGATTAAAGCAGCATTTTGTCTTATTCTCAGGAACAGCAAGATTTTTCCCTTGAGCGTTGAATAGAGCATAGCACAATCTGTAATGTGCATGATTTGTTGAGGGAATCGTTTGATTCTCAAGTCTGTGTTTTGACTTTTTCAAACATGCAGTGCGTGTGTCTCTGTTCAATGCAAGTGTGGTTCCAGTGCTCTCCTGATCAACATGGATGTAAACCCTCAGCTGCCCCTATCCCAATAAGCACCCATCACCCTTGTCATAGTCATAGGCACACAGCACGGAAACCGGTCGTTCGGCCCCACTTATCCATGCCAACCAAGCTGCCCCATCTACACCAATCCCACCTGCCATTGATTGGCCCACATCCCCCTTTTGTACAGCGACTGTCTTGGTCTGATGATGCCTTAAATTTAACATTCTCAGCCTTTTTAAATTCTGTATATTCCAGTCCATGTCTAGAAATGAATATGATCCCAGGTAATTTTATTTTAATTTTTTTTTAAATCAAATTTACAATGGCAGTCAAGGTTCAAGGAATTAATTTTGGGAATTTTCTTCATACAATATATTGTAGAATCAACCGCGAAATAAGCTGTTTTATATCTTATCAAGTGTTATAATTGTAGGATGCACTGGGACAGAGTGATCATAACATTATAGAATTTCACATTCAGTTTGAGTGGAAAAACCTAGATTAAAAAATATAAACACAATCACAAAAGAATGAAGGCAGGGTTGCCTAAAACAGATTAGGATAATAGATTAAAAGACAATTGATGAATAGTGCAGATGTTTTAAAAATAAAAAACCCAACTTAATAAAGATTCACAAGGATAATCGATCGACGGCTAACCAAGGATGCTAATTGTGAATTGAATTTGAACTATGATATATAAAATGTTGTTAAAATTGGTGATAATACAGAAGTTTGGGAATATTTTTGAAGTCAGCAAAGAATGATAAAAAAGGTGGATAATGAGAATAAACCATCAAGAAAAACTATTAAGAGTGTATGTACATTATAAAGGAAAAGAGTAACTAAAGTAAATATTGGCTCTTCGGAGGATTAAACTGCGTAATTATTAGTAAATAAGGAAATGAAAGAGATTTTCAACAAATATTTTCTCTGTTCTAATAGTGAAAGACAAAAAAGCATTTTGATGACAAAAAACTAGCAACAAGGAACTTCAATATTGTTAAAGGGAAACGAATGGGACTAAAGATTGATTATTTCCCTGGATCTAATGGCCTGCATCCTTGGCCTTTGCCAAGAAGTGATTGCATTGGTTGTAACTTTCCCATATCCAAGAAGTTTTGAAAAGTTTCCAATGGAATAGAAAATCTCAAATGTAAAGCTACTGGGAAGGGACTAAAAGCAGGAAACTATGAGCAGTATCTCATTGGGAACATGTTGAATCCATTTTAATTATGAATGTTAATCATTCAGTGGTACTTTATTCTCATGTGTACCTAAGTATGGACATTCTTCTTTGCATACAATAGTGACAATCCTGCTATACTTCAGACACACTCACAAGTGTAAGATGGCACACCACACTGAGTCCATACACAAGAGTTGCCACATTTTAGGAGCTATCTTAAACCCTACGTCTGCATTTTTAAAATAAATGTTTGAGTCTTAGCTTGGCCATAAAGGCCTGCAGTTCTGGTGGCGGCACTGGTGTCATTATAGAGTCAAATCAGAGTCAATATAGTTTTATGAAAGAGAAATTGTGTTTGATAAATCTATGTCATCTGAGTCTGTAACAAGCAAGGTACGCAAAGAGATTTAACTGATGTGGTTGATAAAGCACCATATGAAGACAGGAGCTTTTGGCATGGATGATAGTCTATTAGTAGTGTTGGTGGTTTGGCTAAGTAATACAAAACAGAGCAGAGATAAGTCTCAAATTGGCAAGCCATCATTGTTGGAGTGCCTCGGGGATCAGTGCCGGGGCGTTGACTACTATTTACAATCTTAGATGAATGACTAGGTGTACTTGGCCAAAGTTGCTGCTATAGCAGAGAGGTGGGAAAGCAAGTTGTGAGATGGAACATGGAAAGCAACATGGAACCTGCAAGGGGATATAGATAGGTTAAGTGAAGATAGACAAAATGTTGGACACACAGGAGAGGGATTTCAACTATGAATGTCTGAATCTTTGGAATTCTTTGCCCTAGACAGCAAAGGAGCCTGAGGCTTTAAATCTATTAAAGGCTGACAATCTAACAAGTCCTCTGACCATCACCATATCTGGCTTCCTGCATATCCCCATTTAATTGTTCCACATTGGCCACTGTGCCTTCAGTGTCAAATATTATCTGTAAGATCACTCGTTTCTCCTCCCTCCCAGCTTTTCTTCCTTCCACTCTCCCTCTTCCCCCCACAAACAATCATGCCAAAGAAGGATCCCAACCCAAAACATTATCTATCCATGTTCTCCAGAGATGTTGCCTGACCCGCTGAGTTACTCCAATGCTTCGTGTCCAGTAAATGTTGCGAGCAAACCAATCCCCAGTGGTGTAAGAAGGAACTGCTGGTTTAAACCGAAGATGGACACAAAAAGCTGGAGTAACTCAGCAGGACAGGCAGCATCTCTGGCGAGAGGGAATAGGTGACGTTTCCATCAAGAAGAAGGGTCTCAACCCGAAACGTCACCCATTACTTCCCCAGAGATGCTGCCTGTCCTGCTGAGTTACTCCAGCTTTTTGTGTCTATTCCTAGTGGTGTAAATCGGGCAACACCATTTCAGAGTGACCCTTTATCTGCAACTCCTTTAGCACTTCAATTCCCCCTCCCATTCTGAATCCAACCCAAGAGTGAGTCCCACCGTAAATTTGAGGAGCAGCACCTCATATTTCGCTTGGGTAGTTTACACCCTAGCGGTATCAATATTGACTTCTCCAAATGTAGTTAGTCCTTGCTTTCTCCTTCTTTCCCCTCCTCTTCCCAGCCCTCCCACAGCCCACTGTCTCCGCCTCTTCCTTTCTTCTTCCAGCCCCCCCTCATCAGTCTGAAGAAGGGTCTCGACCCGAAACGTCGCCTTGCTCCTTCGCTCCATCAATGCTGCGTCACCTGCTGGGTTTCTCCAGCATTTTTGTCTACCTTTATCTGACATAATGATTTGAGCAGCATAAGAAACTAAGGGATCCATGAAGAACCTGTGAATCCAGTGACTGAGAAATACAAAGAGCAGTTTGTACAGAAGCTATGTGAGATTCCAATGTGCAGTTTGATAAGGTTGTCAAAATACTGGAGATAAATACTAGAACTGAGGTTCTAATTATGAACGATTGCATAACTGAGATTTTTCTCCAGAAACAAGAAAGCTGAAAGGTTACCTAATGGATAACTTTAAGATTAGTCATTTGGTATGATGGTTATGGGATGTTTATTATTCCGAGAAGTCCAAAATTAGGGGCTATAAACAAATGGCATTCACTGATAAATGCGATAGGGAATCTTATCAGATTCAGATTCAGATTCCTTTAATTGTCATTGTCAGTGTTCAGTACAGAGACAACGAAATGCATTTCAGAAAGTGGTGAGAATGAGAGCTCGGTAGCACAGGGAATGATTGAGATGAAAATTATTGATAGACATGTGGGAAGAGTGGAAGAATGAGTGTGTATTCATACCGTGAGATGAAGACCTCAGTACACGTGACAATAAACTAAATTGAAGCTGAACTGAGAGAGGTCGGAGCATGCTTTTAATTGAAGCATAGAAATTGACACAGACATGCTGGGCCTAACAGCCTATCTGTTTAATCATAACATGTCATGGCCACTGAGCAAGCAAATTCACCTTGACAATCTAGCCAGCAACCAGAGGCGCTGGTATACAAGAGAGCATTAAGGAGGGGAGGGTTTAAGAAAGAACTGCATATGCTGCAAAAATCGAAAGAAAACAAAAATGCTGGAGAAACTCAGCGGGTGAGTCACATCTATGGAGCGAAGGAATAGGTGACGTTTCGGGTCGAGACTCATCTTCATCAAGAGGGGAGGGTCACGGTTCAGATTTTGTATCCTGATTGCCTCTCAAATCCTGCTACAGGACTTTTCACCGGGAAAAGATCCAATTACCCTTGGAAAATGCTGATTTAAATCTGCGGGACTATTGCTTGATTGAAAGATAAAGCACAGAAACAAATCCTTCGGCCCACCAAATCCACGCCAACCACCTGTTCACACTAGTTCTATCTTGTCCCACTTTTGCATTCACTCCCTGCACACTGGGGGCTATATACAGAGAACAATTAACCTACAAAACCGCATGTCTTTGGGATGTAGTGTTCAAACACTGCACAGACAGCACCCGAGGTCATGATCGAACCTGGATCTCTGGCGTGGTGAAGCAGCAGCTCTACCAGTTGTGCCACCGTTCTTGGTGAGATTCTCTCAGCCTTTGCATAAAGACTTTACATCACTGCCCTATCAGGTTTGCTGTAGAATCTTTGATCAGGATAAACACACCTAAGATTTATGGGTCGACATGTGTTTGGTTTCTCAAGCAATTTCCTTGAAAACCAAGTCATGTTTGCACCTGCTGCCCTCCGTAAACAGTCCCATTTTCTGGCACCAGTCCTCGTGTCTCAGAGGTTTGTGGCACTGCCTGCAATTGCTTTGCCATATCACGTCCTGTGGAATAACAGCCAGTTCTTTCCACTTCCACTCCTCGCTTCCTCTTGTTCAACGAGTTTTTAATCCACTCCAGACATGTTGGATCACAGCCTTATATTGAAATCTTGTGGGCTCATCTCCTGAGTACATTTCATCAAAAGCTTTGCAGAAATCTAACTAAACAAGATGGGCTGAGCTCTCTCTGCTCACATGGTTCATTAATTTTTAAAGGAAATCCTAGAGATTTGTCAGTTTACATCATTCAATGCATTCCAGCTTGATCAAATCCAGTCCTCCTCGCTCCTTTGAAGAATGCCGTACATTTCACAGAAATGCAAGCACATGCAGTAATTTTTTTAAAGTTTACTCCTCTATGGGATGTATGTGTTGCCGTTTATTACCCTTCACTAATTGCCACTAAAGTTAATGGTGAGTTGTTGCTTTGAGACTTTACACTCAATCTGTTAAAATATGCTGTTCGAGAGTGAATTCCAGATTTTAGTTTGAGTGGTAATTAATGACTAGTGATCGTGCAGAATGGTGCACAACTGGGAGAGACTATACAAGTGGTGGCATGTCCACAAACCTATTGCCCTGTAATTTTTGGCTTCAGAGTTGGGGATTTTGGGAGGGGTTGACAGAGGAACTTAGGTGAACAATTACGTTATACTAAGTGGGTGGGACACCCTGGAAATGAAATGAAATGAAATGATTCAATTTATTGTCATTGTCAGTGTACAGTACAGAGACAACGAAATGCATTTTTAGCATCTCCCTTGAAAGGGAGACACAGGGCGTCGCGGTGTGCCCGCGCCTGCCGCCGAACTATGGTGCGACAGCAATGGAGGGACTGGTGTACAGGATGTAAAGTGCGTATGTTTTGTTCTGGATGCTGTTCAGTTTAAGTGTTGTTGGAACAGCATTCCCCCAGACAGTGGCGAATGTGAATAATTATGGTGGAAAAGATTGGGGATTCAGGCGAGTCACTCCACGGAAGGTTAAATCACTGGACTTGCAGCCAGATTTCTGGACCACAGCTTCAGAGATACAAGTTCCAATTCCACCATACCAATTAAACTTCAACATTTTTCTTTCAAATGGGAAGAGTTGTATCAGTAAGCACATACTGAATTGTTGTATAAACCCTACAGTAGAAAAAAAGGAACTGCAAATGCTGGTTTACAAAAAAAAAGACACAAAGTGCCGGAGAAACTCTACAGGTCAGGTAGCATCTCTGGAGAACGTGGATAGGCAACGTTTCAGGTCGGAACACTTCTTCATTCTGAAACGTCACCTATCCACGTTCTCCAGAGATGTGTTTAAGAAGGAACTGCAGATGCTGGAACATCGAAGGTAGACAAAATTGCTGGAGAAACTCAATGGGTGCAGCAGCATCTATGGAGTGAAGGAAATAGGCAACATTTCTGCCCGAAACGTTGTCTATTTCCTTCGCTCCATAGATGCTACTGCACCCGCTGAGTTTCTCCAGCACTTTTGTCTACCTTCTCCAGAGATGCTGCCTGACCCGTTGAGTTACTCCGGTACTTTGCCTTTTTATTGCTTAAACCCATCTGGTCCACTAGTGTCCCAAGGAGCGAGGACATCTGCTGTCTACACCTGATGAACCTATATGTGGCCCTGTCCACTCCTCCCTTCCCCCCCCCCCCCCCCCCCCCCCCCCCGCGTGGTCAATTTGGGGTCAATGAAAGATAGAGGAGCAATTGCGGATAGAGAGCAATCAGTGACATCCACATCCTGCAAACTGATGAGTAATAAAAGGTTCTGTGGTGCTGCATGTCTGAGACCTGCACGTCAGTGTTTACAGGGTTGGTGTAATTAATATTTTTGAGTCATCGATGAGCCTCTGGCTTGTATCACTGTGGTAATGTGGCAAGTACAGCAACATTTTGCGCACCACCAGCTTCTACAAAGAGTCTTTAACAATTCCCATGCTGGTCATATTCTCATTTGAAAAGAATTAAAATGTTGAAGTTTAATTACATATCCGGTGAAATATTATACCAGGCCAATCAGTCGCATAGAAATTTCAATATTGCCACAGCTAACAGTGATCCAAACTGGAAGGATTTGAAATGTCAGAGTCAGTGAGAAGGGTCTGACAGAGTTTTCACTGTATTCAGTAGCACCACCTAAAGTGAGAACTATTTCCTGCAGCCAACTTGGAAACGCCAAGTCCTGAATGGTGAGCCCAAAGATACTAGAGCAAGATCTTTGGGTGAGTCTTCCTATTGCTAAGAGATCGCCCCTGCCACTCCATCTACCTATGCTCTTGGAGCTGGCTGTGCTGTTGTGTCTGGGGACTATCACTGGAACGATGTGTGTTCACCTCCAGGCTGCCAAGAGATGCTGAGGCAGCTGCTCAGTCAAAGTTGTAGAGTCGTACAGCATGAAAACATCCCCTCCAGCCCAACTTGTATGTTCATGTCATAGGAGCAGAATTAGGCCATTCAGCCCATTGACTCTACTGAACCATTCAATCATGGCTGATCTATCTTGCCCTCTCAACCCCATTCTCCTGTCTTGTCCCCATAACCGTTGACCCGTACTAACCAAGAACCTGGCAATCTTCACTTTAAAAAATACCCAATTATTTTGCCTCCACAGCTGTTTGTGGCAATGATCTCCATAGATTTGCTACCCTCTGACTAAAGAAATACCACCTCATCTCCTTTTTAAATGTACTTTCTTTGATTCTGAGGCTGTGCCTTGGTCGGTCCTAGACCCTCCCACTAGTGGAAAAATCCTTTCCACAACCAATCTATCCAGGCCTGTCACTATTCGGTAAGTTTCAATGAGGTCTCCCCTTATACTTTCAAACCCCTTTGAGAAAGGATGACTCATTGGAAGGATCAGAAATGTGGTCTGATGGCATGAACCAACTTTCTAACATGCAAAAGCATGACGGCAGTGAAAGTATGGGATTCAATTTCCCTAGTTCATTTGGGTTGCAGTCAGTGTACAGTTAGAGGCACCGTGGGCCTCTCCATTGAATCAATAAAGATAGTGGCTGGAGTTATATTTAACATACAAACTGAACTGGTGAGAAATTTAAAGCTATTTGTACCTTTGCAGAAGGAGCACAGAATTTCCAGACAGCAATCTCGAGAACCATGTCAGCAAGCCCAATAATTTGATGGCTGGGTGGAGGTTGAAGTTTGGATTTAATTGTAGGGATGGAAGCTGGACAAGAGGAAGGAGTTTGTAGAAATGGTTTAATTCAGTTTTAGATATTATATGCACACACACACAAATATGTATGTGTGTATATATATATATGCGGTAACAAGGAGGACCAATGAGGGCGGAGAATTTGATGGATCTGAGGGATTTTAGCAACACTTTTTAAAGGACCATGGTGGGTGGCTAGCCAGCCAAACACAGAAAAACTTGTGGGATCCAAATTTAGCAATTGGCAGGAAGCAAACGCAATGTAGAAACAAGGAATTCCAGATGCTGGTTTACAAAAGAAGGGATTGAGTGCTGGCGTAGCTAAGCAGGTCAGGCAGCATCTCAGAAGAACATGCATAGGTGATGTTTCGGGTTGAGACCTTTCGTCAGACTGGTTGTATGGGGAAGAAAGCTGGAAGAGAGGAGGGGCAGGATAATGTCTGGCAGGTAATAGGCCAATAAAGGAGGAGGGGGGTTATTTAATAGGTAGATGCAAAGATCAAAGAGGGTATGATCCGCTCTATGATCTTTGGGTAGATGGTTGGACAGAAAGGAACACGCACTGTTTTCCTTTATTAACGAAGCAAAGAATGTAAGAAGTTGTACAAGAAATGCATATGATACTGGTTGGGCCACATCTTGGTGAGTTCTGTGTTCAGTTCTGGTCACTATTATAGGGATTAGGTGATTGCACAGGAGATGTTGAAGAGATTCATAAGAATGTTGCCAGGACTGGAAAATTGTAGCTGAGAGAGGTTGGGCCTGGGATGCTTTCTTTGGAACAAAGGATTGTGTGGGAGAATTTAACTGAGTTGTATAAATTAAGGAACCTGGATTGAGATGTCAAAAGTCATGGTGCACAAATTTAAAAATAGCTGGTAAGAGTCAGAGGGGAGATGACATTTTTCTTACCCAGAGGGAGTTAGGAGGCTGGAAGATTGTGTGAAAGGCCAGTGTAACTTGCAAGGCCAAAGACCAGTGCTGGAGGGAGGGTTTAAGCTGGGAGCTCTTTCACAACTGGCACAGACGCAGTAGACTGAGTGCCTCTTTCTGAATTCTGTATGATTCTCCCTGTCCCACAGTAGTCGCAGACTGCCAAACCAAAATAAAACCACAGGACAAGCAGATCTTGTCATTGTTCACTCAAATGTGGCAGACCACTGGAACCACTTAAAGTCCAAGTAGAAGCTTGATGAATGGCTTAGTTCATTATAATGAAATTAAGCATGTAGCTTAGAAATGATTCAGTCCTTCACAAATATGTGCCCTAAAATGTATCTCCATTCTCCAACTGTTACATGATTGCATGCAGCATTAATTTAAACCAGTAGATCCATCAGAGGACAATTCTTGGTGCAGACCGGGTCTTAGCAAGGCTCCATCTTGACTGGTTCTTAATCTTTTACACTGCAATGTTGCACTTTGCATTCAAAAAAACTTCTGACTGGAACTAGTCGACTGAACAAGTGGGAAATTGTTCAACCTCTGTTCCTCGGCTCACTCAGTCATTGGGTTGCCATCCGTAGAAGATGTCTGTATTTCTGCACGTTTGGTGGCCAAATTCCAAGGCATCATTGAGTTGTTCACTGAAGAGAATGAATGGCCCTTTCTCTAAACATTTACAAAACAAAAGTCCTCAGTCAGTCAGCTAAATGATGCTGGCTGCCAACTACAAAGAACCTGGATAATACACACCACTGATTTTGACAATGAAATCCCCTGCCACCTGCATTGTCCTTGGGAGTTTGAGAAAAATACTTTGATGATTAAGATCTGCAACGCTGCACGAAGCTCATGGTCTACTAGGCAGCAGTGTACCTAACCTCATATTCATTCTGAGATGTGCACTGCATATAATAGGCACCTCAAAAGCACTCGAGACATACCACTACAGCTGTCTATGCATAATTGCCCAAATGTAGTGGCACGATCTCCAAGGCCATCACTTCATTATGGCTTTAATTACACTCAGCACCTAATTACACCCAGTGAACATGTTCACAAGCCAACACCTGACACCCAAAATAATGTCTGAAGCTGGAACCCGACCCAAAACATAACCCATCCATATTTTCCCAGAGATGCTGCCTGACCCACTGAGTTACTACAGCAATCTTTTTTTTGTAAACCAGCATCTGCAGTTCCTGTGACCTAAACTAAGCACTCTATTTCAAGCTTCACCACAGCAACTGATTATCAGATTGATATGATGATGGTAAAGGCAGGGGAGGGGATGGAAATTGATTCAAGGGTAATCTCAAAGCCTCCTTAGGAAAAGTATAACATCCCCACTGCCTGATGGAAACCTTGGCCCATCACTGCTCAAGAGGAAGCGGGAGCATCTAGGAAGAATTTAGAACCTCAAGTCTCTTAAGGTACACAAAAATGCTGGAGAAACTCAGCGGGTGCAGCAGCATCTATGGAGCGAAGGAAATAGACAACGTTTCGGGCCGAAACGTTGTCTATTTTCTTCGCTCCATAGATGCTGCTGCACCCGCTGAGTTCCTCCAGCATTTCTGTCTACCTTCGATTTTCCGACATCTGCAGTTCCTTCTTAAACTCGTCTCTTAAATCTCTTTGTTGGGAGTGTGAGGAAGACGTGAAAACGGTAGAAAAAGTGGAATCCGTCCCATCCTTCTCTCCACCCACTTGCAGTGTTAAGCTACCTCCTGCCCGACTATTGGCTGACTTGTAGGCCCCCACATTAGCAGCTTAAGCCACTCAACCCACAGAACTGCAGTAGGCAAGTTATCCTCGACCCCGGGGGATTGCCAGGAGAAATATTTTGTTTTGTAGGAAGGATATGGAGGCCGAATTGTTATTTTTGGAAGAATTACCCAGTCACGTGGGGAAATGCTGAATCTGCTATGTGTGTTTGGATCGAGGTAGTCCGTGGTGACTAATCAGTGCTGTCTGCCTTTCAAGATGCTCAGCTGGGTTTGAAAATGATTTTTAAAATAAAATCTTGCCTCACAAGCCTCATCTTTGGACCCCATTCATCAGTACCACCAACCTTTACCCACCCAGCTCACTGACCTTTCCTTCGCCACAACCCACACTGGGCCTATTCTGTGTACCTACTGGACCAGGAGACTTCTGTAGCTGGACGTTACCTGTGATTGAGGTTTGTGCCCCAAGCATTTACTTGATCCTGGTGCTGAGGTCAAACAGAATAGAATCTTTCCATGTGTTCAATGTGAGTGAGATTTTTGACATTAACGGGCAAGTCTGTGCCATGACTGTTGATGTTGGAGCCCAAGGCAGGCCCAACCAACTGGGAATTGATTCTCAGTAAAACTGATGTTTGGTTGACTGTCACGTTTCAAGTGAAACATCATCCACAGAGACTTGGTGAATTCCCTTAAAACATTCAGAAACATAGTGATAACAGCTTGTATTTGGATGGAGGCTGACAACAGGCTCCTTGGGATCTGTCACAGCCAGCGATGGACAAGAGAGACTGTGACTGTGGCACAGTGACAACAGTTGGAGTAGCAGGGACATGTCCCTCTTCTGTCGTTACTCCAGTAGTTGGGTAAGCAAAAAACTGAACATAGAGCTGCCTTTTATAAAGATACAGCTCTGAATCAAACTGAGTATCCAATGCAACACAACACAGGCATGAGCCACCTTCCCTTGAGGTATGAATGCTAATGGCACAAAATTATGCCCACACTCAACCCATTCCTCCCCTTATCCACCTTTCCCCAATGGTGCAGCAGTTTAGTACTGCTGCCTTATTGATACAGCAACCCAGGTTCACTGCTAACCTTTAGTGCCAAGTTTAGTTTAGTTTAGAGATACAGCACAGAAACAGGCCCTTCGGCCAACAAAGACCACGGTGACCAGCGATCCCTGCTCACTAACACTATACCACACACTAAGGACAATTTACAATTAAACCAAGCAAATTAACCAATAAACTTGTACATCTTTTGGAATGTGGGAGGAAACCAGAGGTCCTGGAGAAAACCCACGCAGGTCACTGGGACTTGGAGCCCTGAAGTCAGAGAAGCTTTAGGGCTCCAAGGGGAGATGGTACAAACTCTGTACAGACGGCACCCAAAGGCAGGATGGAATCCTGGTCTCTGGCTGTGTGAGGCAGCAACTCTACTGCATGTGTATAGGGTTTATACACTCTCCCAGCCACTGTAAAGGACCCTTATGTGGCAGGAGAATAAGTTGGTCATGCAAAAGAAAAATGGAATACAATTAACGGTTTTGATGGGATTGCTCCAAATCCATCGTGTTACTTAATGAGCTGAATGGTCATCTCCTATAGCATAAAAATAAAAATATTGTGGAACACTAGCATAGATTTTGTTAATAATCAGCCTTTTGTTGACCTTGCAGATGACTGGAAATGACAACGGCATGTCTACGTGAAGATTACACTTTGGAATCGTGTCTCCGGCTGACAGTGGAATTGCATCGCAGGACCCATTATGCCCTCAAGGGAATCGACTACCTATAGCTGTCAGAGGCTTCTGTAGAAATGAATGAGAACAATACACCATGCATGGCGCCCATGGGCTCCATCAACAATTATTACGACAAGGACTTGGTCAGATTTTATTATAACCTGACTAATAAGTCTCTGAACCCCAAGTATTCGACAGACAAAGTAAATGTTGTGTCTGTCATCTTCATGATCCTGTGTTCCTTTATCGTCCTTGAAAACCTGTTGGTTCTGGTGGCGATCTGTAGATACAAGAAGTTCCACTCGGCCATGTTCTACTTCATCGGCAACTTGGCGCTGTCGGACATGTTTGCGGGCATCACTTACATCTTCAACCTTGCGTTCTCGGGTGCATGGACCATGAAGCTGACTCCGCTGCAGTGGTTTTTCCGAGAGGGCACCATGTTCATCGTGCTGTCGGCCTCAGTCCTCAGTCTCCTGGCCATCGCTATTGAGAGGCACGCCGCCATTGTGAAAGTCAAACTGTACAGTAGCGACAAGAACAGTCGGATGTGCCTGCTGATCGGAAGCTGTTGGATTGCCTCCGTGCTGCTGGGCGGGCTGCCCATCATGGGCTGGAACTGCTTGTGTCACAAGAGTGGCTGCTCCACCGTGCTCCCGCTCTTCTCGAAGAACTACATTCTATTCTGCATCACCCTCCTGAGCATCATCCTGCTGTCCATCGTAATTCTATACGTGCGGATTTACCTGATTGTGCGATCGAGCCACTGTGAAATGGCGGCCCCACAGACCTTGGCCTTGTTGAAGACTGTGACCATCGTCCTCGGAGTGTTCATCGTGTGCTGGGCGCCCACCTTCATCATCTTGCTGCTGGACTTTGCCTACAAGGGGAATGAATGCAAGATTCTGTACAAAGCCGAGTATTTTCTGGGCTTGGCCACCCTCAACTCTGCCATGAACCCCATCATCTACACCCTGAGGAGCAGGGACATGCGCAGGGCATTCCTGCACATTATCTGCTGCAGCTCGCTGATGGACAAAAAGGCACGGATGGACACTTGCTTCGCCACGCTTCACCACCCCAGTACCTTGGATCGATCTTACCACAAGCACGAGGCACTAGACTCGCCAATGATGCCAGAATGTACAACCTTCGTGTGATGCCCGTGGTTGCCAAAGGCTAGGTGGTGAGGGTCAAGGTCAGGGGCACAATTAACACATGCATTCTCCACACTTGGCCTTGGTCAATGCCATGCCAGCCACCTCTCTGGCATGGGGGAACAAGCTGGATCGCAGCCAAACTGACCACATCAGCTGACCAGTGGGGTTTATATTCTGATGCCCTGGAACCCATTTGCCACCAGCCAAAAATAAATGAATAACCTTGACAAGAGGACATTTAGCCTCATCAGGAATAACAGGATTCAAGAGTATGCCAAGACTCTGCAACCTGGCGAGAGCATGTTGCGAACGTATTTCTCCAACTAATGACTGGCATTGCTTGACCTCAACATCTTGAAGCTCTTGTGATCTTAACCAAAGGGCTGGATGTCATCAGGAGGCCACATGCATTAATGGTGTGTTGCAGAAGAGAGGAAAGTAAATGTTATTGCGTTGGGGCAGTAACAAAAGCACATGCCATTCTAACAAGACCCATCATTCCTGGAGAGAACTCCCAGTGCCCTTACGCGGTCCCTGACTCTGAGAAAAGCAGACTCTGAGAGAAATGTGCTCACAACCTAATACACCGTTCCCGACTCTGAAACTACCCCGTCCCCAGCTCCACCCCATTCCTGATCCATGGTAAATGCCCACAGAGATAGCACTTCAAGTAGTGTATCTTGCGGATTATGGTTACCCCGGATCATTATAAATGGTGACAATCTTTATTACTAAGTCCTGGAACTCCTTATTCAATACCGTGTGCCAGCTTGTTTACGACAGACTACAGCAGGTCTTAAGAGAGACTAATTGCCACCTTCCTGAAGGCAATCGGAGATGGGTCATAAATGCCAACAAAATCCACAGACCATATAACCATATAACAATCACAGCACGGAAACAGGCCATCTCGGCCCTACAAGTCCGTGCCGACCATAAATGAACTAAACCATATCCTCTGTGACAGGTTAGTCACTGAACCTTATTGAGCCCATCACCTTGGTAACAGAACGACTGACTCATTGAATTAGATCTGAGATACGTGAAGATCAAAGATGTCTATTTTAAACTCTACACATGCCCATTAGAAACATGTTTTTTTTTTTTACAGTGCTTTGGGTTAGCCTCAATCTGCTGCTAGGGTCCCTCTGACTTACTCTGTAAAGGTTTCTCCAACTGAACCATTATTTTATATTGGCCATTTAGTAGTTTCATGATCTTCCTGTTTGATCAGCCTGTGGAACAGGCCTGTGGAGCCTTCCAACCTCGGCATAGCTCCATGACTCACTCAGTGCAGCCTGTACTCGACTCGACATTTAACCGTTTCTGTGAAGGCAGACCCCAAATCAAAGCATCTATCCCGGAGAAAACCCTGGTCCCAATCCCTGGTCTCCCTCCTTCCCCACCTCCTGCCCCCATTGTTGGGGAAACATGCACATTTTCCACATGTTGGAAATGGCTTTGTATTAACACAGAGTCCAAGTATAAAAGCTGAAAGAAGAGATGTGGCCTCAATTTCCTTGAGTGAAAACAGAAACAAAGTCTAGTGTTTTAATTAGTCTTGCCGTCACTTGACTTCAGGAAAAATCCAGTGGCAAGTCAGATACCACCTGATGTATTCCCCATGGTGATGCTTTCCTTTTAGGAGATTAATGGGAATGAATTGGGTGGAACATCCATGACCATTTGGTTGGTCTGTCCCTTGCGACAAAGGTGAACCAATAGGTTGTTGTGCAGTTTCAATGTTAAAGTGGCAACACTACAGCTGAAGGCAGTATTAAATACCGAATGTTTAATGTATATGTAACAATGTATAAAATGCCAAAAGATAGAATAGTAAACGGTACGAGATCCTATTCGGATCTGTTCACTGAAAATTAAATGAATGAAAAATAAACTTTTTCTAAAAATCTCCCAGCATGGTTTGTGGCTTTGGGTCTAAGAACTGCTATACTGAGAAACTCGGGAATCATAATTTTTCAACATGGTTTTTAAGAGGGGAATATTTGCAGTCTTGCTGTACAACTGGTGGGTGAATGAGCTTCAAGTTGGCCGATTTAACATTGGTCGTGAGAGGTGGCCTTCCAACTACATTTTTCTTCTTCGCTTCTTCAGCGTGATGTTGAGCGTGAAAAGACATGCCTGCAAACTGTGTGTGTGTGTGTGTGTGTGTGTGCGCATCCGTCTCTCTGAAAAGACAGGCTGTTTAATGCAGGACATGAAAGGTAGTTGCGCAGAGTGGTGAGAAATAGCCGAGAAACAAAGACATGACAAATTGTGGTTGATAACATCTTTCAGAGCATGTCTGCTGAAAACCTAGAGAATATGTAGGTGCAACATCAGGAAGCATCAGCTCCCCCAAAGCTGCAATAAGTTGCTCGATCTGGTGTCAACCATTATCTTCAATGGCAGAATAGGCTTAAAGGGCCTATTTACCTCAGTGTCTCTTTTTACCAGCTCCTTCCAGGAAAGAGGGACCAAGTTTAATTGAATTGAATAAATTGTATTAGCCAAATATGTATACATATAAGGAATTTGCCTTGGTGCTTTGCTCACAAGCAACAACACGATATACAGTAGACAATTAAAACTAACAACATTATAATTTAAACACGTGAAGAATGAAATAAAATCCCAGAGCCAACAATCTTCTCGGCTGATTGAACGATACGCTGCAATCTCCAGATGTCACGCTTGGTGGCTGAGCCAAACCAGACCATGATGGAGGAGGTGAGGACAGACTCTATGATGGCAGTATAAAACTGGACCATAATTGCCTGTGGCAGATTGTGTTTTCTCAGCTTCCGCCCTCTGTTGGGTCTTTTTGACCAAAGATCTATGATCTTTGTTTTTGACTGTGGTCGATGGTGGCCTCCCATTTAAGGACCCTCATGACCTTCAAGGCCCAGACACAGATTACTAAATGAAGGCGGGGCCCAGATGCTGATCATTTGTTGGTGATAGAGGCGGGATTGGGGACTGTTGAGACACAGTGAGGACTCTTGCCCATGGCTGGACACAGACCTGAACACAGGGTGCGAATACTGATCACCAATAGCACATGTAACACGACGCACGCTGGAAACTGCACCATATGTTGCTGGATGCACAAACCGCCACTTGGCCAGGACACTGGGGACTGGTTTGCACCAAATTCTTGTTACTTAGTTTTGTTACTTAGTCGTACAGTTGAGTCGTGTTTAGAATCACATAAAATGTACACTCTAAAATTGTAAGAACTGGAACCAGGCATCGCATTTTCGTAATTGGGCGGGATTACTCTTCGCATTAAGAAGACATATCTTCACTTAGAAGTTGTGAATCTTTGTTACTGTCCCAAAGGGCTGTGGAGATGTTCAAAAAGCAATTGATGGATTTCTGGCATTTAAGTAATCAAACGCTACTGGGATAGGGGGGGGGAGATTGCAACCTTCACGTGGTCCGCCCTGTTTCAACGATTGCAATCAACCTGGCGTGCACAATCAAATAGAACAAGTTGTCCTACAACTTTAGGCTGCATGCCATACGCAAGAGGAAGACGGGATTGGGCACAAAAAAATGGGGTTGTGGTAGAAGATCATGTAAACATACCACTTAGGAATAGGAGTAGGCCATTCAGCCCCTCAAGCTTGCTCCTCCACACAATGAGGTTATGACTAATCGAACTATAACCTTGACTCTGCATTCCTCGTTACCCATCTCCCCTGCCCCCATATCCTTTTGGTTATCAATGTCTCTACTTCCACCACCTTTTGAAGTAGAGAATTCCTAAAACTCAGATTATCAGAGAGAATAAAATCCATTGCATCCCTGCCTAAAATGAGCAACCGCCTATTTGTAATCACCGACCCATGGGTGTAGATTGTCCCCCAAGAGGAAACATCCTCTTCAGATCCATCCTGTCAGGACCCTTGTCAAGAAACTTGTACCATACAAGTTTCAACTTTCCCTCTGACCTCCTCCCCTATTAGATCCTCTAGTATTTGATATTTCCATCCTGAGAAAAATATTCTGACTGCCTAACCTATCTATCATAAGTCTATGCCTCATAATTTTATAAACTTCTAACAGTTCTTTCATTAGCCTCCGATGATCCAGATTCAGGTAGGACAGACAGACCCTGTGACGAGTTCCATGAATAGGAGACAGTTTATGCCTCAACCCTAATGGATGGACCCAGTCGATTTTTTAACAAGTTACTGGATTGTGATTAGAGGTGCACATTTTAGGGGTCTTCTTCCCCCAGGGGCTGTGAGTTTCAGACTCAGCCTCATCAGCAGTACAGGCCAGCAATTAAGTGTGTACAAAGGAACTGCAGATGCTGGTTTAAACCAAAGATAAATTCAAAATGCTGGAGTCAGGCAGCATCTCTGGAGAAAATACATATGTGACATTTGAGACCCTTCTTCAGTCTGAAGAAGAATCTCGACCCCGAAACATCACCTATTCATTTTCTCCAGAGATGCTGCCTGACCCGCTGAGTTACTCCAGCATTTTATGTTTATCTTAGGCCAGCAATTAAACCTGGGAATTTCCTGACTCAGTCTCCTTACTTGGTGGAACCACAGCTCTGTGTTTTGTAATTTATTTACAGAGTAACATTGCCTTGTTAATGACCTCAAACAAAACATTTGCCAGCAGTGCAGCTCCAGCCCTGGCAAGGATTCCATTCACATGGAGCCCAGCTCCCAGCCATGTGGAAAACTGTCTTTTGGGATTTCCAGTGGAACTGAAAGGTGGAGAGGGCGCTGGGTGACTGGGAATGGAATGGGCTGAGCAGGGATGGAGCTGATCATAGAAACATAGAAAATAAGTGCAGTAGGCCATTCAGCCCTTCGAGCCAGCACCGCCATTCGATATGATCATGGCTGATCATCCAAAATCAGTACCCCGTTCCTGCTTTCCCCCCCCATATCCCTTAATTCCCTAGGAGCTAAATCTAACTCTCTCTGGAAAACGTCCAGTGAATTGGCCTCCACTGCCTTCTGTGGCGGAGAATTCCACAGATTCACAACTCTCTGGGTTTATCATTAAAGCTTGTACGTTGTCAGTCTATCTGAAATCTCAGCAAACTCTGTAAATAAATCCCCGCAGTGTCAGAGAACCTGTTGTCCCTTTGAATGTCAAGCTCTCCGGGTTTCTCCACATCTGTGGCCCATCTAGTTCTATTTTATTCATGGGAGGAGTGGATGGCGCAAGTGAACCAAAGCCGGTAAAAGATTGGCTCAACAAACAAGACTGCTTCAAAACTCAAATCCCTCTCCTCGAACAGTGATTGCTCCTTCAATGTGGGCGGAAGGGATAAGTACATTTTGCAACTTTGTCGCTGCCTTTATGGCGACTCTTTTCTGTACTTTGTATGCAAAAACAAAGAATTTCACTGTACCTAGCTAGGTACAAGTGACAATAGAGTATTATCATCACCATCAAGGGACAGTCCTTCTGGATTGTGGCGATATGAAATTCTTTGTTTAGCTATCAGCAATGTGTGATGAAATTATTTGAGGATGTTGTAACACTGATAATTCCATGGTAATAGGCACATGAATTAATTGATGGGCTGTGTACCCTCTTAGGCTGATAGGAAGCGTACAGTAATGTTTTTCTTCTCATCGTCTCCAGTATCTTCTTCATCCTCAATACTGACTTCCTTTCCCCTCCTTAATACTTTGTCAAAACATTAATCAGATGCACTCTCCCAAAATAAGAGACAGTCCAAACCTCTACTCGCCGAATCTTAACGTGCCTGCTGACCTACATGGGCTCTTAGTTATTCAATGCCTTGTTTTGAAAATTGCATTGTTTTCAAATCCCTTCCTTTATATGTGATTCCCATTGTGTAAGACCACTGAATTCCAATTCTGGTTCCTTGATCACCCTGAATTTAATACTGCAAAAGGTTAAGGTTACTGTTAATGTTTAAGAAGGAACTGCAGATGCTGGAAAATCGAAGGTAGACAAAAGTGCTGGAGAAACTCAGCGGGTGCAGCAGCATTTATGAAGCAAAGGAAATAGGCAACGTTTCGGGCCGAAATCAGTTGCCCTGCTTTATCATGTTGAGACCATAAACTCCGCTCCGCATCTCTCTCGCTAGCATTTTACTGTCTAAAACCTATACCCAAGAACGCACGCACACGCGCAGACACCTAAGCAGCAAAAATACCATTAACTAGATCAGCAGTGTGTGAAATTCACCATCTCTATGGGCTCTAGAGTGAAAATAGTTTCAAAATAATGAGAGTTTAGTGCCGAAGATATACACAAAATGCTGGAGTAACTCAGCGGGAAAGGCAGCATCTCTGGAGAGAAGGAATGGGTGACGTTTTGGGTCGAGATCCTTCTGAAGAAGGGTCTCTTCAGACTTCTGAAGAAGGGTCTCGACCTGAATGGTCACCCATTCCTTCTCTCCAGAGATGCTGTCTGTCCCGCTGAGTTACTCCAGCATTTTGTGTCTATCTTCGGTTTAAACCAGCATCTGCAGTTCCTTCTTACACAGTTTAGTGCCGTCGTTTTAAGCCCACTTTGGTAATGGGTTGAGTCTGAAGAAAATAATTCCACTGGGGAAACTTCCCCCTCAGTCTGGATACGACACCCAAGTTGACTGATTCACAGGTGTGACGTAAAATGCAAGAGGAAAGACTGAAAAATAACATGAGACCTCAGTAGGTTTTAAGTGCGGTGGAATAAAAGATCAAAGATTTTATTTCCACTGAAACTGACAACATTTAGTGATTTTCAATCCAGAGAGATAATGTCTTAACAAATTGTAATCTCGTGAACCCTGTTATCTTTCTTCATCTTAGAGTGAAACAGCCAGCCTACGCTGACAAAAAGCAGGTGCAAAGTGGAAGCAAGTTTCAAATGGATCCGATTTAAAAATGCATTTCAGCACTTAGAGGACAGACAATAGGCATCACAGTCAGCATGTCTGTGTCTTAAGGTTCATTACCAACCCCAAACTGATTAATAAATGATTAATGGACCAAGGAAAGACATGAATGAGTGGCATTTCAAGGGTATTCAGTTTCTTGCCCTGCCATCCAAGCCAGATTCCCCAGAATGCCAGACTCCTTGAGCTGCTGGGGAAAGGGCTCCTGTAATTTGTTCAGAGGCCTTTACTTCAGAGTTATGGCAATATTTAACAAAATCTATGTGCACAGCAGCTTCCTACACACAACTCCTAATATGCAAGCAGCAACACAGCCTGTCAGAGGACACAGGCTTTCTACCTTGGGGCAATGAATAAGAGATGGCACTGTGCCCTGTGCCATGATGGTCAAGTGGACAATTGGTCGCCACAGGCTTGGAAATGGTGCAGTCTCAATCATTTCCAGCATTTCAACAGAAAGGGGACGGAGTAGAAAGCAGTGATTGCACTTCCGGTCAATAATGAGTTTATATAAGATACTAGACCAAATGCAGACCCGCTGGGTCTGTTCCCCCACACGCACACTAACCACCCCCACACACACAGGGGGGTAGGGGGAGACGGGGTAGGGAGAGGGAGAGGAGGGGGGGAGGAGGAGGGGGAGAGGGAGAGAGAGGGGAGAGGGGGGGGGAGGGAGGGAGAGAGGGAGGGAGGGGGAGGGGGAGGGGGAGGGGAGGGGGAGAGGGGAGAGGGGGGGAGAGAGGAGGGGGGGAGGAGGGGAGAGGAGGAGAGAGGGGAGGAGAGGAGGGGGGGGGAGAGGGGGGGGGGGGCGAGAGGGGGGGAGAGAGGAGGGGGGAGAGAGAGGAGGGGGAGAGAGAGAGGAGGGGGAGAGAGAGAGGAGGGGGAGAGAGAGAGGAGGGGGGGGAGAGAGAGGAGGGGGGAGAGAGAGAGGGGGGGGAGAGAGAGAGAGGGAGAGAGAGAGAGAGGGGGGGGAGAAGAGGAGGGAGGAGAGAGAGGAGAGGGGAGAGAGAGAGGGGGGGAGAGAGAGGGGGGGGAGAGGAGAGGGGGAGAGAGAGAGAGGAGAGAGAGAGAGGGGGGGAGAGAGAGAGAGGGGGAGAGAGATATGTCCCAACCCACCAGCCCCCCATCCATCTCTTACATGCAGATGAAGAAAGCAATGGACAGTGGGTGCCAATCCAACAGCTGGCCCCATGGTCTGAAGAAGGGTCTCCACCCAAAATGTTATCCATTTCTTCTCTCCAGAGATGCTGCCTGACCCGCTGAGTTACTCCAGCATTTTGTGTCACTCTGGCAACCGCATTGCTACATTATGACCACCATCATCCCATCCGAATGGGCTTTGCCATGTAGATGTTATAGTGTGAGCCAGAGTTTCTGCTCAAGTCACTAGTATCTAACTAAGCTTTATAAATTACTGGAGAGTTCCAGGATTTTGGTGATCCACTGTTCTATAACTGAGATGTGATGTCGGAACCATCAGCAAAACTGACATCAATGTTGTGTGCATGGTACAACTATAGTGATACTGTCTGCATTCAACTGTGAGGCTAACTCTACAATCTGACAATTGAAAAAAAACAACTCCTTTCAACACAAGCAGCCAAATACCGCCACCTGGTGGTCCTAAAGCATTAACGCCACGGTACATTTATTTTCCTATACCTGTACAACCCTTTATTCATGTGGGAACAGTATAGACGACACCCATATTTAAGAAGTTGGGAATGGGGGGGGGGGTCCGTACCTGTTAGAGTCTGTGAGTGATTTTTTTTCTGAATCTCACATTTTTATCTCAGCTCAAAGAATAATCCAACATGGGAGAAATCTCACACTTCCACTGACTCCAAGGGTCAAACATGAAAGGAGGACCTTGTTCTTTGCAAAAAGTTAATTAACAAACTTCAATCAGCTCACTTTTGTTTCTTTACTCTTCTACATAATTTAAAATAAGATTTGAAGAAACTCAGTGGGTCAGGCAGCATCTGCAGAGGGGACCTGCGCTGAAACATCGCCTGTCCATTCCCTCCACAGATGCTGCCTGACCCACTGAGTTCATCCAGCACTTTGGTTTTGCTCAATTCCACCATCTGCAAAGACTCATAGACATGTATCACAAATAACACAGAATACAATGTATTTGGTGTCATTTGTGACATAGTGGGTTATACCCTGAAAAACCCCGGGCATCCCCTCCATGTAATTCTGGAGAGTCAAAAGAGCACTCGGAACAACAACTGGCTCCTCTCCCTGCCCTGTAGAACGGAGCGGTTCAGGAGATCCTTCACCCCTGCAGCCATTAGATTTTATAATTCGGACCGCTAGGCTGTAGGGGGATGCATTTTTTTGCAATTTTTAATTTTTAATTGTTAATTATTGGTCTTTTTAAGTATTTATTGCTCTCAGGTAGTGTCCACAGTGTATTCTATGTATTTTCTGTCTGCGTTTGTTTTGAATCTGTGTGTTTGTTGGTTGGGGGCTTCTGGACATCTGAATTTCCCTGAGGGGATCAATAAAGTATTTATTATTATTATTATTATTATTATTATAGTTTCCAGACCAGGATGAGCTTCAGATCGTCAAAATATTATTTATTTCCCTTTTTACACACATCTCAAATCAAAGGCATCAGTGTTCCGCAGGTCACGCTCTCAACTTTGAGTCAGCAGGTTAAATCCCAATCCCACATCAGAGACTTGAACATAAAAAAAGTCCGACATTCCAGTGCAACATGAGGGAACGCTCTGTGATAGGGGTGGGAGTGTAGGCTCTGGCTTACAGATGAGATGTCAAACCAAGGCCCCATCTGTTGTCTTGGGTGGTCTGAAAAGATCCCATTGTAATACTTCAAAGAACAGAACAGTTCTGGTCTATACTTATCCTACAATCAACATCACTGAAGTATATTATCAGTTCTTCATAACAAAGCAGTTCTTGTGAACCAACAGTTCATGAACTGACCTCCATGTTTACTACATAACACATCACCAGACTCTAACAATATTCACTAGAAACGAAAGGTAATGTAATGAAAAATATATTAAAATGGACGCTTTAAGTACTTGGCTGAACAAACAGAATCAGTGGAGAGGGAAACAGAGTTTGCATTTCAGAATGATAATCAGAAATATAGGTTTCAGCTTGCAGATTCCATCACGTCCTCTGAATATACAGAAAACTGCATAGTAAAGTGACAGCTGTGTACCAAACTGAAATAAGTAATCGCTACTTCACCTGAAAATGTGGTCCTGAGCAATTTGTAAGAGAGGCGATAAACTTCACGTGATGAGCCTTTTATGCCTGAATGGGAAGAAAAGAAAGGATGTAGTGATGATAGAGTCCCTTGAAGGAAGCATCTCCTTACATTTGTTGGAGTAACTCAGCGGGACAGGCAGCATCTCTGGATAGAAGGAATTTTAGGTTGGTGAGGTGGAAGATGAGGACAAAAAGTCCCCTATCCTGGTTCTGGGAGGGAGTGATTGAGAAGGGGATGAGAGCAGAAGTCTGGGAAGTGGTTGTCAACTAGTGGAGGGGAACCCTAAATATTAAAAATTAAGGATGACATGCGAGACAGCTGATTCCATCTGAACAGGTGTAATGGAGATGAAGAAACTAGGAGAATAAAATACTTTTAGGAAGTGATTTGAGAGGGGATGTAGAAGTGCGGATCCGATGGTCAACAGTGGAAAGGTGAATGGCAGAATCATTATCAAAACTTGCTATATGAAACAATGGGACAGTGGCTATGATCTAAAATTGTTCAATGTGGTCTAAACGTCAGTGATGTTTCTTCACCTGTCTCACAATCCTACCTTGCGCCCTGCACTATCAACTGTTTTGTCCTTTCATACATTAACAAACGGGATATTACATATGTCAAACCTGCATTTTTTTTAGCTTGTATCCAGCAGGACATATAAAGTCAAATCAGTTAATGCATGTCATGTATTTGGGAGTTCAGAAATCTTAGGTGCAACACAAAAGATGGGAGTACATGGAATGTAAGTGGTGATGGGAATGCAAAGAAACAGTGGAAATAGGTATATGAGCTACAAATTAGGACCAGGACAATCCCACTTGATGCCTTGAGCCTGCTCCACCATTCAATATAATCACAACTGATCTGACTAACCTTAACTGCTCATTCTCACCTAGCCACAGTAATTTTTCACCCTCTTGCATCAAGTATCCATCAATCTCTGCCTTAAAAATAATTTGCAGGAGATGCACAGATGCAATCCTTCACCACAATCTTAAATGGTTTTTAACACAAGTTCAGTTTACTGTCATGTGTACCGAGGTGCAGTGAAAAACATCAACCTCCTAGTTCTAGATTCTTCCACAAGGAGAACCATCTTCTCCACATCTACCCTAAACCTTAAACTGGCCCTTCGACCCAAATTGCCCACACCGACCAACATGTCCCATCTACACCAATCCGACCTACCTGCGTTTGGCCCATATCCTTCTAAATCGTCCTATCCATTACCTGTCTAAATGTTTCTTCAACTTTGAGATAGTACCTGCCTCAACTACCACCTCCAGCAGCTCACTCCATATACCCACCTCACTTTGTGTGAAAAAGTGACCCCTTTAGTTCCTATTACATTTTTTCTCCTCACATTAATCTACGTCCTCCGGTTCTCAATTCCCCTACTCTGGGCAAGAGACTGTGCATCTACCCGACCTATTCCTCTCATGATTTTGAGCTGAATGAAATAAATAACATATATGAGAGATGCTGCCTGACCCGCTGAGCGACTGTGCAGGAAGGACCTGCAGATGCTGGTTTACACCGTAGACACAAAATGCTGGAGTAACTCAGCGGGACAGGCATCATTGGAGAGAAGAAATCACTCTTTGTGTGGTAGCTGTGTGGAATGAGCTTCAAACGGAAGTGGTGGAGGCAGGTTTGATGTTATCATTTAAAAATAAATTGGATAGTTATATGGACGGGAAAGGAATGGAGGGTTATGGTCTGAGTGCAGGTTAGGGACCAGGTGAGAGTAAGTGTTCGGCACGGAATAGAAGGGCCGAGATGGCCTGTTTCCGTGCTGTAATTGTTATATGGTTAAATTGGTATTGTTTCGGGCGTAGACACTGCATTTTGTGTCCTTACTGAAACCTAATTGTCACCTCTAACTTTTCCCAGTACTGGGGACGGCGGCGAGCTTCAAAATTCTTCTCTCTCTCTCTCTCTTTTCTTTTTTTTCCCCTTTCTTTTTCTTCCCTTCCTCCAACCGGGTGTCTGCAGCCATCTCTGTTGCATATTCCAAGTATGCATTGTTTCAAGCTCGTATTGTGGGGCTTTATATTTGCAATTAAGTGAAGGACGTGCGCCTGGAGGTGGGAGGTGATTGCAGGCCCCACTGGTTGCTAGGGAGGGCGCGCCTGCGCACTAGGCAGCTGCGAGAGGGCCGGAGGTAAGGATGCGACTTCCGCTGACGGGTTGCTGTAGAAACCGGGCCTTGCACCGCGGGCCTCCTCGACCCTCACGCTTTCCTGTCCTGGTTGCCCAGGGAGGGGTCTAAACTCACCGCAGCAATCGAACTTTGGGCCTAGGAAGGCTTCAACCCCAGGCCCCGGGACCACTCTGCCGTGGGTCAGCGGTCGGGCACACTTTTCTCACTCCTACCCGTTGCGCCTCCACTGGCCCAGAGCTTATATTCTCTTAAAATAGACACAAAGTGCTGGAGTAACTTAGCGGGTCTCTGGAGAGAAGGAATGTGTGACGTTTCTGGTCGAGACCCTTCTTCTTTTCCCTCACCCTGGTTAGGGATCAGGCGCCTCTTGTAGTCGTGGTACTGATTGTGGATGATCAGCCATGATCACATTGATTGGCGGTGCTGGCTCGAAGGGCCGAATGGCCAACTTTTGCACCTATTGTCTATTGATTAGGGTTTCTACCTTATTCCCACCCCTAATCCTGTTCCCCTCTTCCCTCCACTCTCGGGCAGTAGTTGGTGTCTACAATCTGTGGACATGAGCAATAGCAGTCAATGCATTGTGGATCCTCTTAACTTTCAACTACCTTCCTTGTACAGCATACCCCTCCACCTATTCCTGATAGCCCTTTTCTCGTCTGAACAGCAGCATGTCTATCACTCTCAGGCCATCATCTTTTTGTGCCCCCCTCCCCCCATAGTTACCGTGAAGGACATGTCCCCAAAATAATCCAATGGGATTCATCTCTGGATTTGTACATGATTTCAGTGAATGTGAATGTGAAACAGAATCAGAAGTAGACCTTTCACACAGCCCCATGATTCAGTAAGATTATGGCTGGCCTTAACATCCACAGTACTTTCCTTACACTAACAAAATGTCCTTGGACATAGTTGATATTACTTACTAATTTATTGAGCACTTTTTTGATTATAGCCAGCAACGGAGGGTTTGCAGTCCTCTGGTTCACATGGGAGTTCACTCTCTTTATTCCTGATTACCATCCACACCTCAACTTTCTGAGATCATATCTGTTTTATCACATTGTGCTGGGCTGAGAAAAAAAAAACAAGGAAAGGAATTCAAGTTCTCTCAGTGAAAAAAAAAGTGGATGAAATGTTAGTATAATACACTGTAAATGTGCTTTCATGTTTCTTTCTGTTTATTCAGTGTATTGGAGTGTAGAAGAACCTGGTGGAGTTGGACTAAGCACAGAATAAGCAATGGTAAGTCTGGTGGCAGTGTTTCATGTTTTGAAAGTGATTGGGAAGTTTTAGTGATCTGGCTTTATACTTTTAAACAAACAAGAACCTGGAACAAAGATTGAGACGTTCTAATAATTTGTAGTTAGCGACCTTTCTCTTTGTGATCCTATCTCCTAAATCTGACAGCATCTAGATTCTGTTGACCTTAAGCTGGTTACTGATTGAGCCTCAAAACTATATCATGTGAAAGCATTTATATAATTTGAATGTGGATGGGAATTTCAATATTTCCCTTCAAAATTGGAACACAATTTGCCCCATTGAGTGTATGCTTGCTCAGAGCATTCCCATCACGCCACTGATTTTCCTTTTAATTTATTTTCCCTACATTTCCATCAACATCCCAAATTCTACTACCAGCCTAATTTACTAGGAGGGTAATTACTAGCGGTAATTTACTAGGGGTAAATTATAGTGGCCACATAGTCACGGGGAGAACATGCAAACTCCATATTGATAGTGCCCAACCCAGGTGACTATTTGTGTTCCAGCCACAGAAACAGTTATACAATCAAACATTACAATCATAGAAAATGGGTGCAGGAGGAGGCCATTCATTGTGATCATGGCTGATCGTCCACAATCAATAACCCGTGCCTGCCTTCTCCCCATATCCCTTGATTCCACTAGCCCCATGAGCTATAGAAACATATCGCTCCACACTTTTAAATTTCTACTCCTTCAGATCTATACACTGTAAATGACTTGATTGAAATCATGTGTTTGTCTGGTTAGAACGCAACAAAAAACTTTTCACTGTACCTCGGTACACGTGACAATAAACTAAATTGAACTAAACTGAAACTGAACTCCACTGTTGAATCCTTGTTGATTGATATTCTGCTAGTGCTACCTAATGAAGAGCAGCTTTAAGATCCAGACGGTGATACATTCTCAAGAATCACTGCATCTGGGGAGGAAGGGAAGGGTGTGTTTTAAGGAAAAGGGCATTTTTAATCATAGTTGTTATTTTTTCTTCTACAGGGTGAACGGAAGGGTGTGAATAAATATTACCCACCCGACTTTGATCCTGCCAAGGTTAGTGTTTATTGTGTGCGAGGTGAAACACTGAACATCAAGCAAAAATTAAAATGGTATCCACAGGAAAGGTGTGGAGCAATGTATTGTACCACAGCTTTCATTTCTGTATATAGCATCTTTAAACATAAGAATATAATGGGAGCAGTCCTTAACATGTACAAGAATATAATGGGAGCAGTTCTTAACGTGTACCTGAGAGTTTTAGAGTATTCTTGATTCTGAGACTTTCCAGGCCACAGTTCTTGTGGGTGCTTGCATAGCTGCGACTTTAGCTTTACCTTCGTGATTTGGAAGAAGGATCTTTTAGCCCAAAGTAACCAGGACTATTCCAAATTTCCAGAGGCCTAATTATTTCACAAAATCCAGGACAATCAGGAGAAATCTGGGCATTTCCCAGTTAGAAAATAGCTCCTCAAACCTCTGCCATTCAGCAAGAAAAGGCGATTCCTGATCTTGAGCATTTCCTGTCTGAACCCCTTAACTCTCCTACAGCACAACAACCCTTTGCTCCATGTTTTTAATTTATTTCAATAAGTAATATTTTGCTAGTTTCTTAAAAGGTCTTCTCACGTGAATCCTAAATGGTAAACCCATTATCTTGAATATTATCCCACACATTTAGACGCACCAGTTACAGGAGGCATTCTCAGTGTTCCTGTGCCAATCTCTCTCAGAATCATGAAGGAACAAGGAACGGAACATGCTGGTTTACAATAAAGGTCAAACAGGACTGGAGCAACTCAGTGGGTCAGGCAGTATCTCTGGAGAACATGGATAGGTGATGTTTTGGGTTTGGACCCTTCAGTCCTATCCATATTCCCGCTGAGTTACACCAGCACTCTGAAACGTCACCTGTCCATGTTCTCCAGAGATGCTGCCTGGCCCACTGAGTTACTCCAGCCCTTTTCTTTTTTTTTCTCTCAGAATTCAACATGTTTCTACAAAATCTTATTATTCTGAACTCCAGTGAACACAGGCCAATTCTACTTGACCTATTTTAAAAGCCTCCTTATTCCATGAAATCACACTGCACTGCCTCCAATGCAAGTGTGGCGTATTTTGAATTCAGGGAGAAAAATAACAATATCCCACAGTACATTGCAAGAGGGCTACCAAACAGTCTTGGTTAAGTGGAAGTAGCTGTGTTTGGATGAATAACATGGTCTGTGAATAAGTTTTGTCTTATATTTTCCTTGTGTTTTCTCCGTCTTTTTAACCTGACAGCATGGCTCCCTCAACAAATACAAGAACAGTCATCCTCTCCGGGAAAGGGCCCGGAAACTATCCCAAGGCATCCTCATCATCCGGTAAGTTTCCTGCATTTGTTTTATATTCTAAGCTACCTGTTGTGCTGTATTTGCATGCCTGGTGTGGGGGTGCCCAGTATTCAGTCTGGTGTCCCGTTGAATAGAACAGTACACAGCGTACGAACGGGCCCCTCGGCCCACAAGGTTTGTACCGAACATGATGCCAAGTTCGACTGATCTCATTTGCCTGTATGTGATCCATAGCCTTCTATTCCCTGCACTTCCATGTGCCTATCCAAAAGCCTTTTAACACCACTATCGTATCGTATCTGCCTCCATCACCACCCGTCACATCGTGTTCCAGGCCCTCACCACTCTCCATACAAAAATAAACTTGTCCTGCATATCTCCATTCAGCTTACCCCTCTCACCTTATCGCAATGCCAACTAGTGCCGGACATTTCCACCCTGAAGACCGACTACCCTATCTATGCCTCTCATAATGTTATGTTTCTATCAAGTCTTCCCTCAAACTTTAATATACCTCTTAGAATACCCTGATTGAGAGTTCACCCCAAGGTACTAATATCTCCAGTGTTCTCTCTGTGTTCAGCTTGGTTCCCATTGCAGGGTCAAATAGTCTGGTGGTGCTTACACAGTGGTCTTTTGAGCAAAGACACGGACAATGGCCCACTCATATGCAATGCCATTCTCGTTTAGTTGGATGTTGATCAGTAACCAAATCAATTCCTTTCTCAAAGGTTTGAGATGCCATACAACATCTGGTGTGATGGTTGTGGAAAGCACATCGGAATGGGTAAGACAGGGGACTTTTAATTAATATGTAAGAATTTGTAAAAAATAATCAAGGACGAGTCACACCTCGGCCACTCCCTCTTCTCCCCTCTCACATCGGGTAAAAGATATAGAAGTGTGAAAACGCACACCTCCAGATTCAGGAACAGTTTCTTCCCAGCTGTTATCAGGCAACTGCACCACCCTAACAACTAAAGGGCAGTGCTGAGCCACTATCTACCTCACTGGTGGCCATCCGACAATCTTTGATCAGACTTTACTGGACTTTATCTTGAACTAAACGTTATTCATGTTATTCCCTTTATCGTGTATCTGTACACAGTAAATGGCTCGATTGTAAACATGTATTGTCTTTCTGCTGACTGTATAGCACGCAACAAAAGCTTTTCACTGTACTTGGTACGCATGTAAATAAACTAAACTGATACGAAGAATGTTTTATGGAACAGAGAAAACTTTACCTTGAAGTCGGAGATTATGGGGAGAAGGCAGGAGAATGGGGTTAGCAGGGAGATAGATCAGCCGTGATTAAATGGCGGAGTAGACTCGATGGGCCGAATGGCCTAATTTTACTCCTATCACATATGATCTTGTGACATACTACTAGAGTTTCCCTGGGGTGGTTGAATGCAACAGTGGAACTTTAGCTTTTGTCAGTTGGTGACCGTGATCTTTTTGGTTCCAGGTGTTCGGTACAATGCAGAGAAGAAGAAAGTTGGGAAACTACTACACAACCCCCATTTACAGGTACCACTAGTTTTTTGTTTTTTTTGTAATTCACCGCAGCTGCTGCACTGCCAAGTCAAGACAAAGTAATCGTCCATGATTAATGCTTAAGTAAAACTAACCTTTAGAGGTGGCACAGTGGTGCAACTGGTAGAGCTGCCTCATAACTCCAGAGACCCAGGTTCGATCCTGACCTCTATGTGGCATGTGCATGTTCTCCCTGTGACCATATAAGTTTTCTCCGGGTGCTCTGGTTTTCTCCCACATCCCACAGCAGCACCTCATACTTCGCTTGGGTAGTTTACACCCCAGCGGTATGAACATTGACTTCTCCAATTTCGTTCTATCCTCCCTGCGGTTTAGTCAGGGTTTATGTCCTTGTCTCTCTCAGTATATATTACTTGTGATGGGGTGGGAGGGATAGATGGATCGATGGGTCTCTTGGGCTGTGCTTTAGTGAATTACAATATTGATATTGCAGATTTCGGATGAAGTGCCACTTGTGTGTCAACTATATTGAGATGCAGACAGACCCAGCGAACTGTGACTATGTGATTGTGAGTGGAGCCCGGCGGAAGGAGGAGCGCTGGGACATGAAGGACAACGAGCAGATTCTCACAACTGGTACGTAACCAGGGAGTTGTTGGTGGAGGGAGACTGGAAACCGGAAGCAACTTCTTGCATATTGTCAACTTAAATTGGTATGGGGTGGTGGGGGGGCTAAAATACATTGGGAAAATTGGTCAAATGGTTTGCCAGTTGACAAATAATAACAGATGTATACCAGCATCTGCAGTTCCTTCCTCCACATAATTAACTACAGAATAGGTTGTATGTGTGTGACCTTCTGCTTGAACTTGTCCTTTATTCGTACACCTATAATGTGGAATAGTTGTTTTTGCTCCATCAAAGTTGGTGTTGTGGCAAGGGGTGAGTCTTGTGCTCCCTGCATTTAATCATGATGTGGCCACTCATTCTTCAGACCATGAACAGAAGAAGAAGTTGGAAACGGATCCCATGTACAAGCTAGAACATGGAGTAGGGGACCAGGAGAAGCTGAAGATTGCTGTTCCCACCTTGTCCAATATCCAGGATATGCAGAGTGCATGGAAGGATGACTTTGCCATCAACAGCATGCTACGCAAGAAATTCCGGGTAGGCCATGCTCTAACTATCACAGTAAGGGAACAATGCTGCAGCATGGAATCCCGTTGCTGCAACTCTATGCTGATTCAGTCTTTATTCCTTCTCCCCAGAAATATGAGTAGTTCACAGCTCGCCCATTAAATACCACGGGTTAGTGTGTAAAGCTTCTCCCACGAGGACTCATCATTGAAGGGATGCCCCCTCCCCTCCTTCCACCATGCTGTGTTATTACTAAGGAAAACCAGTCAAGATAGTCACTAAATCCATCACTGACCATTTTTGGTTCTTTTAGTGCTTTTTTTCATGCCTAAATAGGGAAAATGTTGGATACATTCGACAGGATAAGCAACAATTAATAGATGTTAAATGTACTGAAACTTTAATTCTGCTTCGCACTTCATAGTTCTTGCCTGACCCTAATGTTACCTGATTTTTGTTTACTTCAGATTCGCGGCATCAGTGGGATTTAGCTGTTTTAAATTCTACCAACTCCTGTGAATCATGCCACTTCAATGGCTTTGCTCTGTTCCCTCCCCCCCCCCCCCCCCCCAGAATATTGATTATATATTTGGTTTACCTTACCTTAGGATGAGAAGAAAGTATTGAAAGAGACGGAAGAGAAAGATGAAGCTCTTCGGAACAAAGCAAATCTCAGCATCCCACTGCTCGAGGAGTCTGACGAAGATAAACGCCTGGCATCCCTTCTTAAATTGCGTGTTCTAGACTGTAAGTTGAGAGAAAATGAACTCTGTTCAACTGATGAATCAAATAGTGCCAGTGCCCATCCTCAATTGGGATTACACTTTGGAGATTTTGTCTGCAAATGTTAGCAGTCAATATCTGGGGTCGGGACCCTACTGGAATAGTGTGGTCGCCATGCTATTGATGGCGAACGTCACTTGTCTACAACCTAGGCTAGCTACACCAAACCTCGCCACACATCCAGAGCACAACAAACTGTTTCTCTGGGATGATTCTAGATAATGGGGGTGATTGTTCAACAAAGATAGATTAAGCAAGTTGGAATTCCACTCAGTCGGTTCAGAAGCATTAGAGCTAGTTTTTTTTAGTATGTAAGATTCTTGGAGACAATGCAAAGTAAATGCTGAGGAGGCTTCCTCTTGTGAGAATTCAAAAGACCTGAATTCTTTGATAGAATAAATTAGTCTTCATCGTCATCTGGGCAGCACAGTAGTGCAGTGGTAGAGTTGCTGCTCCAGAATTGCTGCCCTCAAAGTGCTTTGGTTTTCTTCCACACTCCAAAGACATAACAGATTTGTAGGCTAATTGGCTTTGGGAAAATTGTAAATTATCCCCAGTGTGTAGGATGGTGCTAGCATATGTGGTGATCGCTGGTCGGCATGGACTCAGTGGGCTGAAGAGCCTGTTTCCATGCAGTGTCCCTAAAAGTCTAAAAAAACTATCTCAAATGGGAACCACCTCTTTCTGAGGATCATGTCCTCCGTATTTCTCTGTCGATCAAGTCTGGCTATTTTTGACTAGTTGAATACCCCTGCTCTCGAGAAGAAGTGGCCGCACATAATAACAGATAGAGTCTGATCTCAGAATAACAGGAAAGTAGACAAAAATGCTGGAGTAACTCAGCGGGCCAGGCAGCATATATAGAGCAAAGTTATATACTCTATATATAATATAGAGTGACGTTTCGGTTCGAGACCCTTCTTCAGACCCTTCCTCAGAATAACAGGAGCTCATTTAAGACTGAAATGAGGAACTATTTCTTCTTTAAGGAACATTGCAGCATTATCTGTAAAGAGAGGATGGTAATAGCCAAGGTATTGGACAAGCTCAAAGGCCAAAAGTAAATTTCTCTAAAGATTTGGAACCTAAGAATAGAGAAAGCTGCAGTTGACTCCACATTAAATAAGATTGGACAAAACAAAATGCCATCAGAGATAGATAGGAAGAAGGGTCCCGACCCGATATGTCACCTATATATGTTCTCTAGAGATGCTTCCCGACACTGTTACTTCAGCACTTTGTATCTTTTTTTTGTAAACCACCATCTCCAGTTCCTTGTATCTGGGAAATAGATCACCTGCCCTGGTTCCTCAGTGGGTGAGAGATCCTGCTACAATGGCAGTCACACAATACTTGGACGCCAGGCTGCGATGAGTTACTTGGTTTCAGCAGAGTCAGTGTAAAGGAGCATCACAAAGTCTCCACAACTTTTCAGGATCCCAACTCCTGATCAGCTGTTGCCTAGTGATCTCAACTGGAATCTATAGTGTGGACAGGGAGAGGGTTGAGGTCCCATACCTCAGCAGTGATACCACTCCTGATACGAGGGGCTACACCACTCACAACGCAAGTGAGTAGTTGACCCCTTGGGTAGAGAAGGATTATTGTGGAGCAGGCTGATATTACACCCGTGATTCCGACTCGGCTTCTTTCACAGCCTATGAAGACAAGCAGAGAATGAAGCGGAAAGAGATCACTTCGAGGTCCTGGTTTGCTGCCCCTCAAGTCACAGTAGGAGAGAAAACTGCAGATGTGTTGAAGAAACTGGGACTGAACAAAATATCGACAGCCAAATCTTTAAATAGCCCAAATGGAATTGCCGTGAGTGACCTGGGAATAATCCGAAAGAAATCAGCGGAGCATCCAGTGAGCCAGAAGGAACGGGCAGACATGTCCAGCAGAGATTCACAGCCCATGATGGAAACAGAGAGCGGAATGGATCAAGAGAGTTTTGTTTCAAACTGTTTGAGTCAAGCGAGAGACACCTGCTATAAGGGGGAAGCTGAATCTCCCCCACGGACTGAAGCTATGACAGATGCAGAGCGAGATGTCAGTGCCAACTCACTTGTGGCTGACTATTCTGATTCCAATTCCGATGCAGACAGTTCCTGAGCTATGCATGATTGTAAATAATTGTTTGATACTCCCGACTTGTAATGTACTCCTGTGAAATAAATAAATTAATAAGTGCGCTGAAACTAATCTGTGACATTTGTCACTAGCCAGAATTTTGTTCTTGGAGTTGCCCTCATGATGAGGTTAGGAATAACCAGTTCACAAAATCACACAACTTAAATTACACGACAGGCCAACTGCTGTCTGCTTTGGTTTATTTGTTTAGTTATGGATACAATGGGGAGGTGCTTCGGCCCATCAAGTCCGCGCCGACCAGTGATTCCAATACGCTAACACTATCCTACACACACTAAGGACAATTATAATTATACCAAGCATATTAATCTACAAACCTGTACGTCTTTGGAGTGGGGAGGAATCCGGAGATCCTGAAGAAAACCCGTGCAGGCCACGGTGTGGGAATGATGTTGATATCATTCATATTCTGAGTTAAGGTGTTTCTCCATGAATCTTTATTTCATTAGTCGTTACTATTTACCAAGTTAGGTCTCATTCACAAGTGGATATATATCAGGGACCAAGTTCATGCCAGTGAACTTTTTTTCAAATGTTAAAAGACTTCTGATAGATCAGCCTATTTTTAGAATGGAGAACAGAGGCCCAGCTTCCGATTAGTCATACTCTTGGTTGTGGTAACCCCTTTGATTCCTATCTGTTTCTTGTCAAACATCAAACAGGTCAGATATAAAGGGAGCTGTGGGATATTTCCCAAACTGTTCTAATCTGATTACGAGGAAGGCTGTAGTTCAGAATCATTTTAGAGTGATGACCAAACATGCATTTGAAAGAAAGGCGGTGAATCTGAGGAATTCTTTGCCACAGAAGATTGTGGAGACCAAATCAATGGATATTTTTAAGGCAGAGATGGATAGATTCTTGATTAGTATTGGTTTCAGGGGTTATGAGAATGCAGAAGAATGGGGTTAGGAGGGAGAGATAGATCAGCCATGATTGAATGGCAGAGTAGACTTGATGGGCCGAATGGCCTAATTCTGCTCCTATCACACGACCTTATGAAATAATATGAAAGTTCCTGAATGGGAACTTCTTCACAATATTAAATTGTTTATTTTACTAAAATATTCCAATAAAAACAGTAGATATTACATAGTAGGCTCATCCTAAAGGGCCTTTTGCATGGCGTACATTTCTCTTGAATGCATCCTGAAGCATGGTGAGTGTGAGTCAACTATACTCAGCTGGCAGGTTCTTCAGCTGGAAACTGGACGGACTTGTTAGTCCAAGAGGCCCATTTCTCTTAGGTTTTTTTTTGGCAGCAATTGCTGCATGTTTCCCTAGGAACACCCTACAGAGCAGACTGTCGTGTTGAGCCACAGGGACTGAACCAGTGTTGGAAGCATTGAACAGCATGGAAACAGGCTGAAGAAGGGTTCCGACCCAAAATGTTGACTATCCATATAACTTCAGAGATTTGTAGGAACTGCAGACTCCCTTGCCCAGGGGGAAAAGGATGAGGCCATCCATCTTACCTATACCACTCATGATTTTATATACATCTAAGGCCTTCCCTCGACCTTCCATCTGCAGGAAAAGCTGTTTGAGGCTCTACATATCACTCGAGCCCTCCAGTCTCGGTAACATCCTTGTGAATCCTTTCTTCACTCTTTCCAGCTTGGCCATGCCTGGTCAGCGATCAGTCGGATCAATGACATATGTGGCGCCTCTTGAACGGTTTTCCACATCTCCTTCAGGCATGGAAGTTTGTGTCGGACGGGGTGGGTACGAAGGAACTGCAGATGCTGGCTTACACCGAAGACAGACACAAAATGCTGGAGTAACTCAGCGGGTCAGGCAGCATAACTGTAGAGAAGGGATGGGTCGAGACCCTTCTTCAGACTGAGACTTCAGACCCATTCCTTCTCTGTAGAGAGGGGGAGCAAATTCTTCATCTCTCTACGTCGTCGTCTGTAATTAAGAAGGAACTGCAGATGCAGGAAAATCGAAGGTAGATAGAAATGCTGGAGAAACTCAGCGGGTGAGGCAGCATCTGTGGAGCGAAGGAAATAGGCAACGTTTCGGGTCGAGACTTCTTCATCGTCTGTATCTCGTCTGTTTCTCTAATCTCTAACCAGTTTGAAGAAGGGTCTCGACCCGAAACGTCAGCCATTCCTTCTCTCCAGAGATGCTGCCTGTCCCGCTGAGTTACTCCAGCATTTTGTGCAAATCAAAGATCCTATAAGCTCTGCTATAAGATCTTTGGTGCAAATATTATAGAGGAGCTCCTGTGGTATCTTTGATTTTGTGTCTGTTCGGGTTGAGCGACGGACCGTGTTCAGTGACGGACCGGGTTGAGCGACGGACCGGGTTCCGGTTCCGGTAAGCTGCTCTAACAAGGGGCTCTCGGCCTTCCCTTTATCATCTTTAAACCGAGCGCGGCGTCTTCACATCCTCGCCAACCTATCGTCGTGTATTGATTTGTCGATTGTTTATTTCCCACGGGGCGGGGGACAGTTTTGTGTGAAAGAAAGACTGGAGGTCCCTATAAACCCAGGGTGCGTCGACGCCGCTCTCTCTGAGACCCTCCGGTAGCGCTCGTTCCCATCGTGTCCCCGCGCCCATCGGGGTAAACCCGCATCCGCATAAACCCACCCCCCATCCCCCAACTCATCCCCCACACACCCACCCCCCCCCCATCTCCATAAACCCATCCAATCCCATCCCCCACCCCCCCCCCCCCATAAACTCATCCCCCATAATGACTTCAGAATGAAGGGACAGAAGTTTAGGGGTAATATGAGGGGGAACTTCTTTACGCAGAGAGTGGTGGCGGTGTGGAATGAGCTCCCAGTGGAAGTGGTGGAGGCAGGTTCATTGGTATCATTTAAAAATAAATTGGATAGGCATATGGATGAGAAGGGAATGGAGGGTTATGGTACGAGTGCAGGCAGGTGGGACTAAGGGGGGAAAAAATTTTGTTCGGCATGGACTTGTAGGGCCGAGATGGCCTGTTTCCGTGCTGTAATTGTTATATGGTTATAATCCCATCCCCCACACACCATCCCCCATACACCCACCCCCACATCTCCATAAACCCATCCCCGTAAACTCATCCCCCCCATAAACCCATCCCTCCCCATAAACCCATCTCATCCCCATAACCCCCCCCCCCATAAACCCATCCCCACAGCCCCTTTTTTCATTCTCCCCTACCCCATCCCTGAAACTCCATTCCCCATCTCCATTTCTCGTAACCCCATTCCCTTCACCCCTACCCCTTTCTCGTCGCCGTAATCCCACACCCCTCCTCTCATACCCTCACACTCACCCTCCCAACATCAAGTGTCCCACTCACACATCTGTGGCTCGACTCCACTAACTCACCCTGTGTAATGCCAAAAACCACCTCCTCCAACACTGAACCTCAAAATCTCCCAATCCTGAACCCTGGCCATAGATCTGCCACCCGCCGAGCTTCCACTCACCCCACCAACCTTGACATGCATTCTGTAAATTACACTTTCTCCTTCGTTCCCATCTGACCTTGATTTCTGACTTCCACCCTCCACTCACACTGTGAGTTTCAATTGTTCACTGACTGAACTTGAAACATCCTCCTTCAGCCATCCAGAGCCTCCCCCACCATCACCACCCACCTGCCTCTCTCGAGGCTGAACTCCCTCCCATGTACTTCTTCAAGGAGGCTTTCAACTCATCCATAATTTATTTCCTCGAGCTGCCTGATAACCTCCTTCCATGGGAGAGTTCCCAATGGTGTGTCTTTTTCAGAATCTGGTATCGAGCATGCAAACAATCTCCTCTGCCCTCTGTAGCCAGCTAGTTCTCATCTGGGTGCTCGCTATTGGACTTGTTGCCTAGGAAATAACACTTATGTTGGTTTGCTTATCCATCCAATGCACTTAGAGGATTTTGCAGACAGCAGTGGTGATATTTTCTCAGTGTCTTGAAGTGCTTGCTGTGGTTAACCAGGGATAGCTGATGCCTGGTAGACCATGAGTTCAATACTAGATATGAGGTGTTGATTTGCAAATATATTTTTCTTTAATCATACAAAGGCAGTGATGATGCAATGAAGGCCATAGTGAACTTCATTCCAATATCTGTTTTTGCTGAGAAATCTGTGTGTGTACCTCCCACTCTCTCTCTCTCTCTCTTTCACACCTTTGTGTTTTTCCTTTACCTACTTCTACACAATGCAACTTCTGTCTCACACCTCAAGCCCAGAATAATATAATTTGTTAACTGCTTCATCAACTAGTGTCATCTTCAAACATTGTATGTGCAAGTAATCTGGGTATCTTGTACCATTTAGCATGTATCGTCTTTTCACTTTCCTGCTAAAATATGTCATGCTCGCACTGTCTTTGACTTCCTAAAGTCTATTATTTATGTTCCTTACTGTTAATGCACTTGTAAACTTTTGGCTATTTGGAAATATTGCTTTCCATTCCAATTCACTATTGTTCGAGAGGGAGAGATGCAGAGCAAACAGGATGGTGGCGATAACCTAGATTATTCATTGTTATTTTCACTACTCTTGCAGAATCTAAACGTAACCCAATTGGACGTTGCAGCGAGCCATCACCATGGCAAATCTGGTAAGCAGGTCCTTTGATTAAGATGGGCTTTGGGATGGATGGACCAATTATTGCCTGACCGGTTAATGACAGAAGGATTGACCCCTGCAGAGCTCGAGCAGTGGCAGTAGTCTCAACCCCAAATGTCACCCATTCCTTCTCTCCAGAGATGCTGCCTGTCCCGCTGAGTTACTCCAGCTTTTTGTGTCTGTCTGCAGTTGTCAGACCTTTTTGTGTGCTCTTTTGTTCAATGTACAGAAATAGCACGTTGTGTCTCTGCCCTGCTGTTTTCCTGGAGCCCATAAAATTGTCCTTGTCAAGTTTTATCCAGTTTCATACTCAAGTAAAACTTTGATAATCTGCTATTCTATCGTTTGGCAATGCCAATGGCCTGACATCTGGCTCACTGGCTTGTGCTCCCTTAGAACTCACCGGGTCCTCGATTCCCGCATTCCCTTTAAACTCATCAGACCCTGTTTCCTGCGAAAGGGCAGAAATACTATATTGTGTTGACTGGTGAGTAATTAGTGAACGTGCCGCATAGAAACATTGAAAAACAGGTGCAGGAGTAGGCCATTCAGCCCTTCGAGCCTGCACAGCTATTCAATATGATCATGGCTGATTGTCTAAAATCAGTACACCATTCCTGCTATTTCCCCATATCCCTTGATTCATTTAGCCCGAAGAGCTGAATCTAACTCTTGTCCGTCTCCTCGGACTATCTATGATCGGACTTTACTGGCTTTATCTTGCACTGGGCGGCTCGATTGTAATCATGTATTGTCTTTCCACTGACTGGGTTAACACGCAACAAAAGCTTTTCACTGTACCTCTTTTGAAGAAGGGTCTCGACCCAAAACGTCACCCATTCCTTCGCTCCACAGATGCTGCCTCACTCGCTGAGTTTCTCCAGCATTTTTGTCTACTTTCACTGTACCTCCATACACGTGACAATAAACTGAACTGTTTGTACAGAGGGATATTTTTGTATTGGGTTATGATATGCGGGAAGTAAAGCTATGGAGGTAATGAGAGATAAGAATCATCTGCAGCTTTCATAGGCCAGGATGGTGAACACAACCAAGGGTGTTATTACAGTTACCAAGTCACAAAGGAAACAACGTTTGTTGCAGCCTGCTGTTGATGACGTTACTGCTTTTCTTTGACAGGGTTCCAGCAGCCAAGCGGTGACTGAGTACACTGTCCGTGTTCCCAAGTAAGCAACTCTCTTTATTATTGCCACGTGCAACGTGTCTCAGCAGTAGAGCCATCAGAGTCATGCCAAGTTATCCCAGCAATGAATCAGTGGCAACGGTTCTCACCCGCTTGCTGAGTGTGTCAGAAAGACTGTACGGGTAGTAGGCAATCGCTGTTTGGGCTCATACTTAACTCTGACGCTCGGATCAGTGGCTGAGGACAGAGAGGAAACCAGGGTGCGGCAGGAGAATGGGGTTGAAAGGGAAAGATAGATCAGCCGTGATTGAATGCTGGTGTAGACCAGATGGGCTGAATGGCCTAATTCTGCTCCTAGAACTTATGAATGGAGGAGCTGTAGAGGCAGTATTGGAGTGAGGAGCAACTGCATCTGGGTGGTGTGGGACGGTGGGAAGTTTAGAGAGAGAAAGGCGAAGAGAAGGTTTCATGAGAGTTTGATGACAGGGCGGTGAGCTGGGTGTAGGTGAGAGTTGGAGAAGTGTGAGGCAGATGGGGACGAGCGAGGTGGTGGAGGGCTAGGTGGGTGGGTGAGGGTACGGATAGGCAGCTGGAACAACAAATTGCAGGTTAACGCAATGGTGGCCCTGGGGTCAGCGGGTCTGGTCATGGTTTAATGTGCTGAATGTCCATCCCTGCCTTTACAGGAACAACGCCAAGAAGCACAACATCATGGCGTTCAACTCTGCTGATAAAATCAACTTCACCACATGGACTCAGGTATGGCCCAGGGTGAGGTAGACCACCATCCAAACCATGACCTGTCGTTGTAGAGGAGTGGGAGCCAGGTTGAGAAGGCTCGTGGTCAGGGCTGGAGAGAATGAGTGAGGGGGCACTGATGGAAGAGGCAACAGCTGTGATGGGGCAGAGGGTGAGGTGGGAGGTGCAGGGTTTGGTGCGATGATGTGAGGATTGGGCCGAGGGTGCTTCTTCGGGAAGATGAGTGTGTTGGGGAGCTGGACGGGGCATGGGTTGGGATTTTCGGGGGAGCTGTGTCGGGAGCAGACATTTTGGAGATGGGAGGTCGGGGCGTATTGTGAGGGGAGAGTTTGGCAGTTGGGGCGGTCGGGGTATGTGGCCCCATGTTCTGGGTCATTGGCTTGATGTTAGGAGGGGAAAGTCTATGTACCTGCAGTGGATGGCTTCCATAAGGGACTGCTGTATCCTGGATGGCCATCACCAGGGGCAGCACAGCAGTAGAGTTGCTGCCTTAGATTGCAAAGAGACCTGGGTTCGATCCCGACTACGGGTGCTGTCTGTACGGAGTTTGTACGTTCTCCCCGTGACCTGCGTGGGTTTTCTCCGAGAGCTCCGGTTTCCTCCCACACTCCAAAGACGTACAGATTTGTAGGTTAATTGGCTTGGTAAAATTCAAAATTGTCCCTTGTGTGTGTAGGATAGTGTTGGTGTGTGGGGATCGCTGCTGGGCACGGACTCGGTGGGCCGAAGGGCCTATTTGCGTGCTGTATCTCTAAACTAAACTAAAGAAAACTAAACACAGTGCCAAGGGCTGGAAATGCTCACCACTGGTGTTGGGAATGCGGCAATGTTAAACCTCTCATTTCCCTGTAGGCTAAAATGGAGCGTGATCTAAGTAACAAGAAGATCTACCAGGAAGAGGAGCAGCCAGTGTTTGGTGCTGGCAGTGAGTTTGGCAAAAAACTGCGAGAGGAGTCAAGAAAGAAGAAGTTTGGGATTGTGACACGAGAGTTTAAGCCAGAAGACCAGCCGTGGCTGCTGAGAGTTAACGGGAAGGCAGGTCGGAAGTAAGTAATGCACTAAAAGAAGATACAAAGCGCTGGAGTAACTCAGTGGGACAGGCAGCATCTCTGGAGAACATGGATAGCTGATGTTTTTGGTCAGGACCCTTCTTCAGACTGCTGCCTTCTCCAGAGATGCTGCCTGACCCACTGAGTTACGCCAACCCTTTGGGGTGTTTTTGTAAACAAGCTTCTGCAGTTCATAGAAACATAGAAATTAGGTGCAGGAGTAGGCCATTCGGCCCTTCGAGCCTGCACCGCCATTCAATATGATCATGGCTGATCATCCAACTCAGTATCCCGTACCTGCCTTCTCTCCATACCCCCTGATCCCCTTAGCCACAAGGGTCACATGTTACTCCCTCTTAAATATAGCCAATGAACTGGCCTCAACTACCCTCTGTGGCAGAGAGTTCCAGAGATTCACCACTCTGTGTGAAAAAAGTTCTTCTCATCTCGGTTTTAAAGGATTTCCCCCTTATCCCTAGTCATGGAGTGCTTGAATAACACAGCGGGTCTGGCAGCATCTCAGGAGATTGTGGATAGGTGGGGTGGGGACCTGAAACTTCACTATCCACGGTCTCCTGAGATGCTGCCTGACCTGCTGAGCTACTCCAGCACTCTTGTCTTCCTCTCTGAACCAGCCTTGTTTCTACATTCTCCTGTTGTTCCCTGTATCTACAGCCAGATATTTAAACGGACAAAGGCTGTGACAATCCTAACATGTGATTTTTCTTTTTGTTAGGTTCAAGGGTCAGCGGAAAGGTGGGGTTACTGAGAATGCCTCGTACTACATCTTCACGCAATGCCCAGACGGGGCGTTTGAGGCGTTTCCAGTTAACGCCTGGTATAATTTTGTCCCAGTGGCAAAACACAGGACTCTGACTGCAGAGGAGGCAGAGGAAGAGTGGGGAAGGTAAAATGTCATGCTCGTGTGTGCATCAACATAGCCTCCCCCCACCCCCCATGCTTTAACATTGCGCCACAAGTCTCAGCATCGATCTAGCCTAGGTTCCACACTGCAAATGATTTATTCCTGATCACTACATTCAGAAAACTGCTCAATACTTCTTCTTATCGAGTCCACATCACAAGATTAGAAATTGAACACACTTCTCATACAATGGAGTTGAATTGAATTGAATTGAATTGAATTTCCTTTATTGTCATTCAGACCTTACGGTCTGAACGAAATTTCGTGCCTGCAGTCATACATACAATGATACAATAATGAACAACAATAAACACAAATTAACATCCACCACAGTGAGTCCTCCAAACACCTCCTCACTGTGGTGGAGGCAAAAAAAAATCTAAAAGTCTGTGCTTCTTGTGCGTGGTGGTGGTAACAGGGTCGCGATGTCATCGCCCTATCCTTGACCCCTGCTCAATACTCATAATACATTTTAACTCAGTTTATATCGAACACATCTGTTCTCTTGCAACTGAGAGGCTGTAATTATGGCCAACTTACTTTCCATTCATTACAAGTAAATTATAGACCGTCGTTTTTTTTTTTAGATTTCGATTTAGTTTATTGTCACGTCTACTGAGGTACATTGAAAAGCTTTTGTTGCGCACAGAGGGATTCACACAGCTAATCGCACGTTGCTTTTTTTCCTTTTCTACCCCTTGCGTGTTTGTACCCTCAGGCGTAACAAGGTGGTGAATCACTTCAGCATCATGTTGCAGAAGCGGCTGAAGGAGCAGGACCGCGATGATGGGGACGACGATGAGGAGAAGGTGAAGAAAGGCAAAGATAAAAAGAAAAAAGGAAGCGACCTGCGGATCCACGAACTGGAAGACGACCTGGAAATGAGCACGGATGATAGCGACGGGGAGAGTGGCGACGATAGTGAGTGACACGAGGAGCCTGTCTGTTTAGATTGAACTGTGAGCGTAGACACACCATCTGCTGCCTCCCTTGTCACTCAAGCTAGGCACAGCTCCAAGCAGCCTTGGCTGGGAGCTGCACATCCTAAAATGTTCCTGGCCGCTGTAAGAGGAGCTGTGTGCGTGTGTGTCAGTGTGTGTGCGCGTGTGTGTATGTCTCTGTGTGTGTGCGTATGTGTGTGTGTGTGTGTGTCTGTGTGTGTGTGTCTTTGTGTGTGTGTGTGTGTGTGAAACGGGCCCTTCAGTCCACCGAGTCCACACCGACCAGCAATCCTAACACACATACACTGTCTGACACACACTAGGGTCAATTTACAATTAACCAAACCAACTATTAACCTATAAATCTATATGTCTTTGGAGTGTGGGAGGAAACCGGAGCTCCCGGAGAAAATGCACGCAGGTCACGGGGAGAACGTGCAAACTCCGTACAGACAGCACCCGTAGTGGGGATCGAACCCAGGTCTCGGTGTTTTAAGGCAGCAACTGTACCTGCTGATTTGGCCTCTCAGACGTGTACCCTCTCCTCACCAGGTGATACTAAAAAGGACCCGAAGACCAAGAAGAAAGGGAAAGCTGCGCTGAAGAAAAAGAAGAAGAAAGGCTCTGATGACGAGGCATTTGAGGACAGCGATGATGGTGATTTTGAGGGCCAGGAGGTGGATTACATCTCCGACGATGACTCCAGGTAGACGTGCTAACGTGCTGGACTAACTCGGGGTCGGCCGGCATCTCTGGAGATAAAGGATGGGTGACGTTTTGGGTCGGGACACTTCTTCAGACTGAAAGTATAGGGGAGGGAACTGGAGGTGAGGAAAGGCCAGGCAAAAAGCAGGACAGATGACCAAGACCAAGGAAGGGTGTAGCCCACAATGGTCCATTGTTGGCCGGGGAAGAGGTGATAACCAAGGGATGCGGACAGTGGAACTAGTAGGATGGCTCCAGGTACCTGATTGCTTCTTGCCAGTTTGTTTATCTTCCCCGGTCAGGGGGGTGTGGGAGATGTCCCCTACAGGTGGCCAGGCACAGTTTAAACTGCGGTGGTGAGGTAAGCTGATACCAGGAAGTTGGAGCTACTAATCTTTAGATTAGTTTAGAGATGCAGCATGGAAACAGGCCAAGGGTCCACCGAGTCCAAGCCGACTATTCATACTAGTCCGCGCTATCCCGGTTTTACATCCACTCCCTACTCTCCACGGGCAGTTTTACAGATGGCCAAATCCGCACCTCTTTGGGATGTTGGAGAAAACCGGAGCATCCGTAAGAAACTCCCACAGTTGCAGGAAGAGCGTTTAGCCTCCACACATGCAGCACGCAGGGTCAGGGTCCAACCTGGGTCTGTGTTGCTGTGAAGCCCCCGCTGTACCCGCCGTGCCACTGTGCCTCCCTTCGGCACGAGGGTTTGCAGTGGGAGGCTGTTGCCCTTTCATGCAGGGTTCAGAACTAGCGGGATCAAAGACTGGGCACCCATCCAGGTGAGGCTTGGTGCGGGAAATTGGACTGTACGTGCATCATGGCTCAGTCCTGCTCTTGCTGCCTTCATCAGTACATTCCAACAGGGGACAATGGCCTGGGACCCTGAGCTGATTCAGGGAGATGGTCACCAAACTGTGAGCAGTGAGATGCCTTCAAGTTTAGAGAGGTTCCAAGTGAAATCTGCTGCATGAGTTGTCGAGTGATAAACAGAAACCCAGTCTCTCACAACACGTCCCTCTCTGATTCACAGTGATAACAACGAAATGGAGATAGAAAAGGCGAAGCCCAATAAAGAAGAGGATGGGCCGAAAGGTAAATGCCACGCTGAAGCTGCTCATCATTGGTCCGGCGCTCCAGATCCCAGGAATACCCACACGGGCAGCCAACTGGTGTGGTGGCTGAGCTGCATCCACTGGGATTGTTCACTGCGCTGTAATTGGGTTTAGTCAACCTGGGAAACCAAAGGGGCACTCCTAGGAATCCCACGCAGTCCCACGAGAGAGACTTGCCGTGCCCCCTAAACCAGCCCCATAATACTGGGAAGGATTTCAAAGCACAAAAGCTTTTAGTTCCTGGGTGAAATATCTGCCATCTGTTCAAAGCATGAAGCCTCTGGCAAGATAATGGGTTAGTCCATAGAATGGGTATTGTCTGTGGTACATGAGGAGACCACACCCTTCATTGGACCGTGCCTGGTGATTATGTACTCAGCAGCCCCAGAAATGTCACTGGACGCCTCCACTTGCCTCAGACACGGGATAAATAAGAAGAGTGAGGTTGCCACCACTCTCCTGCGTCCTTGCCCAACCCATTCTAGACTCTCCCCTTTCCCCATCCTCACCCCCACTCGCTCTGTCCCCTCCTCTCTGCCACACGTCGCTCCTCCTCCCCACCCTCCCCACCCCATGGTGGTTTGAGTTTTCCAGATGTTGTGGAATTCTGCTTTTCAGGAATTGACGAAGATTCGGAGAGCAGCGAGGAGAGCGAAGAGGAGAAGCCGGCGGAAGAGAAAGAGGAGGAGGACGATGAGAAGAAATCCACGGGCCCCGAGAGAAAAGAAAAGAAGAAGAAAGGTGAGGATTGGAATCTGCTTATTGCTGCGTTTCTCTTTTATCAATTTTATGATACTCTCAGTGAGCCGGCCTGAACTACTATCGGACTATCTTTATTAAAACTTTATTGGCCTTACCTTGCACTAAACGTTATTCCCTTATCTTCTTGTGAATGATACATAAACCAAAGGAATAGTTAGATCTCAAGCCGGGTTTGTGTCTGTTGGCGTCAATGTCTGCCAGGCCCTGACACAGCTCCATTTGGTGGGTGGCAGAGCGGGCACCCAGAGATGACGTGGTTGGCTGTCTGTTGTTCTGCTCTGCATTCACGGGCTGGACTCTGGTGGAGGGAGCCTCCATCTCCACACGCTGGCGTTGAAACACCCAACTCCAGTACCAAGTCTGTTGAGCTTCACCCATGCTCCTCTTATCATTTAACTATATACTGTAACTGGATCGATTGTAATCATGTATTGTCTTTCTGCTGACTGGTTAGCACGCAACAAAAGATTGTCACTGTACCTCGGTACACGTGACAATAAACTAAACTGAGAACAACTCGTCTGTGCAAATTTGAGCACGCTATTAACGTAACCCTGCAAAGTGTCATCAATGGTTCTGGTTGCACCAGTATGTCTGTTTGTGGGTGATTTCAGATCCTGGCTGGAAGCAACAACATTGGAAACCAGGTCACAGTGCTTTTACTGAGGGGATAATACTCTGGTGCCACACACTGTCCCCACCACCACTCCATACACACCCTCTTAGCCGCGGGGATCACGGAAACCTGATATTATAGTGACTCAAATCATGTGATAGGAGCAGAATTAGGCCATTCAGCCCATCAAGTCTACTCCGCCATTCAATCATGGCTGATCTATCTCTTGCCCTGTCCCCATAACCCCTGACACCCGTACTAATCAACAATCTATCTATCTCTGCCGTAAAGATATCCATGAGTCATTTGTGCTTCTTACAGACAGCAGTGAGGAGTCGGAATCGTCAGATGAAAGTGACATTGAGTCGGAAGCCGCCTCTGCTCTCTTCATGCTGGTAAGCGTCTCGGTTACAATCCAGACCCACTCCCCCTGGAGCCTGACCTGACCCATGGTTGAACCTCACGTTTCTGCTTCTGTTTCAAGAAAAAGAAAACGCCTCCGAAGAAAGACTGGAGAGGCTCGAATAACAGCTCGCGTGGGAATAGTCGCCCTGGCACGCCCACGCCGCAGATCAGCACCTCGAATACACTCAGAGCAGCCGCCAGCAAGCTGGAACAAGGTGAGCATAAGTGATAGGAGCAGAATTAGGCCATTCAGCCCATCAGGTCTACTCCTCCATTCAATCATGGCTGATCTATCTCTCCTTCCTAACCCCATTCTCCTGCCTTCTCCCCATCACACTGTGAATGATACTAATGAATGTTTCGATGCTGAGAATGTCGCAAGATCTTTTGCACTGTTCTTGTTTTATGTTTTGATTTTTATTCTGAATTAAGTTTATATTTGGAAATAAAATATTAACTGTCATGCAATTGCAGTAAGCAGTCAGGAGAGCAGGTAGTATGTTGGCCTCTATTGCAAAAGGATTGAACTACAAGGATGAGAATGTCTCACTGGGACTATACGGGGTGGTGAGATGGCACCTAGAATGTTGCATACGAGTCTAGTCTCCTTATCTGAGTAACAATAAACTTGCCAGAGACCAAGTGTGATAACTGATGGGTTTTTTCTGTCGGGAGACATGAAGCAGACTGCACTGGTACTCTGCGCGTTGAGGAGAATAAGAAGCAATGTTACTGAAGAGCACAGAATTCTCATGGGGCATGACAGGGTAGATGCAAGGATGTTGCTTCCCTGAATTAACGTGGACACTACCTGAATATAAAGGGCCAGCCGTTCAGGATCTGGAAGAGAAGATAGTTTTTTGCCCAGGGCATAGAGAATCATTTTCCCGAAGCATCTGGAGGTTTGGTGGCTGAGTATATTCAAGGCAAGGATCTATAAGAACTATGGATTTTGAAGGCATCAAGAGATACGGGGATAATACAGAAATAATGGCACTGAGGTAAAAGATCAGCTGTGATCTTACTGAAGATTGATTAGTACGGGTGTCAAGGGTTATGGGGAGAATGGGGTTGAGAGGGAAAGATACATCAGCCATGATTGAATGGTGGTGAGGACTAGATGGGCCAAATGGCTTAATTCTGTTCCTTTGACATGAACATGAATGGTGAAGCACTTGCATGTGTAGGTCCAGGGTTGAGGAGGGTGTGTGCTGTGTGGTCTGGGCATGGTGGAGAAACCATCCCCACCCAGCACCCTCGATCTCGGTACTGGGGGTGTAGGGCCAGGGTACCAAGGTCCCTGCTGGAGGATGGGAATGGGAATATGAAGAGGATGAATCTACACGTGAGAATTGAGCCTACTTAATGCATTTCGTTGTCTCTGTACTGTACACTGACAATGACAATTAAAATTGAATCTGAATCTGAATCTGTACTTACCTCCCGTCTTTGCGCTCGTTCCCAGGGAAACGACAGGCCGGCTCCGCCGAAACCCCCGCGGCCAAACGGCTGAAAATGGACGCAGGAGCGCAGTCGGCGTCTGGTAAATCCACGCCTCAGCCGCAGTCCGGCAAATCCACACCGAGCAGCAGGTGAGTGCGCCAGCCCGCGGCCAGACTCGTCCTCACTACACACTCCCTGACTATCTCATCAGATTTTCTCTTGCACTAAACATTATTCCCTTTGTTAGGTATATGTACGCTGTGGACAGCTCAATTGTAATCATGTATAGTCTTTCCACTGACTGGTTAGCACACAACAAATAACTTTTTGCTGCACCTCAGTACAGGTGACAATAAACTAAACTAAGATACCTCCATTGTCCCTCTCCCTGACTCTTAGTCTGATGAAGGGTCTCAACCCGAAACATCACCTATCCCTTACCTCCAGAGATGCTGCCTATCCCGCTGAGTTACTACAGTACACTGTGCCTGCCTTCAAACTAAATGAAGAGTCTTGTTGTAACCATATGTTGTCTTTCCGCTAACTGGATAGTAAGTAAGTTTTATTTATATAGCACGTTTAAATCAACTCGCGTTGAAACCACAGTGTTTCACATAAAATAAATAAATAAGTTTCCGTACATCCATAGAAAATATTTAAAAAAGAATAATGACACAACACATTCTAGAATTCAACTTATAGATAGCATGCAACGTAGCATTTCTCCGTACCTCGGTACACGTGACAATAAACTAAACTAAAATGTGGGGAAGATAAAATGTGATGAGTGTAAATGGCCAGAGGGAGGTCGATGGGCTGAGTGGCCTGTCTCTGTGACTGTGATACTAATTTTAACGCTGCCTGCCCCACAGTGATATCCAGCTGACAGAAGAGGCAGTGCGTCGATACCTGACCCGCAAACCTATGACCACCAAGGACCTACTGAAGAAGTTCCAGACAAAGAAGACGGGGCTGAGCAGCGAACAGACTGTTAATGTGCTGGCACAGATCCTGAAGAAACTCAACCCCGAGCGCAAGATGATCAATGACAAGATGCACTTCTTCCTGAAGGAAGTCAACTGAGGGCTTGGCCGGCGAGTGTGTAGGTAGCTGTCTGACTCTGTCCTGCCTGAGTAAGGGATGATCCCAGAGCAGTCTGTCTCTGTATATAATTGTGGTTCACGTATTTTTACCTTTCACACTCTTGGCCTGGATCAAGGGCTGAGGGTGGGAGGCTTCACCTGAAGTGACTGCCCCAGCTGGGAATGGTGGGTGTATGTCTGGTGTGGCCAGGGTGTGAGAAGTGGGAGCAGCCCCCCCCCCCCCCCCCCCCCCCGATGCAGGAGGCAGTTGTCTCCGGACCGAAGAGAGACCTGCCTCAGGTAATTGAAGCTGTGACACTTCCCCCCCCCCCCCCCCCCCCCCTCAACCCAACCAGGGAACAGCTTTTAGTGGGAGCGCCATAGGGTGGGCCCTGGATTCACGGGGAAAGGCAACACGTCTAGAATTGGGACCAAGATACATAACGACAATGCTGTCTGTACACAAGAGCTTTTAAACTTGCAGACAGAGGTGGCCACTGCCTCTATAAACTGTAGAATTAACAACAAGAAGTCCCTTCTCGGCAGCGCCACTCACCACTTCCCCTTGTGCTCCCCAGTGCCAGCACTGGTCCACAAAGGTGATCACAGTCACGGTGGACTTGCCCAAGGAAAGGAGCCAGGACTGAGAACTCCATCTTGACTGGGGCCTGTGCAAAGGGTCAGGACACAACAGGACTGATCCACTGGGACTCTGGTGGCTGGGAGTGAGGGCAAAATGTAACGCAGGGATCGAGTCTCCACCCAGTGTCGCAGTGCCTTGCTCTTCGTCAGAGCACAAGGAACCGCAGATGCTGGTTTGCAAAAAACACACAAAGTGCTGGAGTAACTCAGCGGGTCAGGCAGCATCCCTGGAGGGAATGGTTATGCCACGTTTCGGATCAGGCCCCTACAGATGGAGAAAGTTTGGAGAAACGTAGCTTACTAGGTGTGTGTGGCAGAGATGTGGCACTTTGTGTGGTGTTTTTGCTCTGAATTGATGAGGTTGTAATTTACAGTTCATTCTTGAGGCAGGACCGACCCATCCTCTAATAAAATGGCCAATGGTTTTCATCCCATTTGTTGCATCACTGCAGTGGGTGTGTAAGCTGTGGGTGTGTAAGCTGTGGGTGTGTAAGCTCTGGGGGTGGGGAGGGGGATCTCTTGTCCTGATGGGCACACGGACGGGGCTGACCCCTGCTGGCCCTAGCCTCGCTCTCGGGAAACATAAATCAAGAGCAAAAGCCTTCGGACAGTCACTAAATGCTGGAGGAACTCAGCAGATCAGGCAGCATCTCTGGAGAAAAAGGATGGGTGATGTTTCAGGTCGAGACCTTTCTGAAGTTTGAATCTGAGGAAGGGTCTCGACCCGAAATGTCACCTATTCCTTTTCTCCAGTGATGCTGCCTGACCCGCTGAGTCACTCCAGCACTTTATATCTGTCTTCCCTCGTGGACTGTTCCATCGTCTGTCCCAAGCACGTCTTGCCCCCCCCCCCCCTACAATCCCCTGACTCGGAGGACAGAACGATCTCCGAGCCACGGATGATCCCAGTTTGCCTTTAAATGGTGAGATGTGAGGTGATGATTTGCTGTCGGCTGGTGGCGAGCAGTGCCCTTGGTGAATGGGTCATGGGGCACGTGGTGGGGCAGGGGGGTGTCGCTTTGCCTGGTGAACACCGCGGAGGTCTCGGGCTGAGCAGCCGCTGGAAATGCCTGAGATACCATCTTAATACCACAGGCGTGCTTCATTCACCTAGTGACTGTGTTCAAAGCATTCCTCAGGCTGGGTGTCACCTGGAGGGGCTAAAGAGAGGGACCCTCACTCGGGCTGAGTGTGGAGCAACCCCAGACTACAGCGGGAGCTCCTGAAGCAGTGACTGGCCTGTTAATCATCCCCACTGCAATCCACACATATCTCAAAACAAAGAGGAATATTTTTCCGTCAATGAAATTTATTTACAGGTTGAAGGTTTTGGGGCTGGACAGATAGTTGTCTTCCATTTCCTGGTTTGTTCCATTGCCGACATTACATTCCTGCCATGGCGATCAGTGCATCTGGTAAATCTCAAAACAATGCCAGCTGTCTAGCTTCATGTAACCACACGAGGAAATCATTCCCTTCTCCCAAAAACAAAATTCTAGCGGCTTTACAACGGGCTCCATTTACTGTGGGCTGAAACCTCTTCGAAAGTGGACAGTATGGAGACATTGCACAAAGATAGTGCCCATACAGACCTGACATAGCTACACGCACGGGCTCTGATATGGATGCTACAGGTTGGGACCCTTTGTTAGACACAGTCGCTGTGAATCTGCCCACTGTATACATTCCACTGACATGGTTATTCACTGAGTTTGATGCCGCAGAGACGGAGTCGAACTTTGGTGTTAAGTTGCACAGGCACTTGGACGCTCCTTGGGGGATAGACACAAAGTGCTTGAGTATCTCAGCAGGTCAGGCAGCACCTCAGGAGGGAACGAGCAGGTAACGTTTTGGTCAGAATGCTTCTTCAGACTGCCCTGAGGTGTCAAGTCCCACCGGGATGGTCTTACAGACATCAGCAGCTTGGGGTTTATCTTTTGTGCTTCACAGGAGCGATTAGAAACAACATGTAATTTGTCAGGCAGCATCTGTGGAGGACGTGGATCCATGTTCCTCCAGCATTTTATTGTTATAAGGAAATACGACTTGTGGTTGCCAAGTGGTTTAGTTATGATGGACCACAACTTTGGATAAAACCTCATGTGGTGTTCAGGAGGGATTTAGATCGGGCATGGACATGGATGGAAATGGATCTCGTGCAATCAGATGAGATGAGTTTATCTGGCGTCACGTTCAGCACAGATATTGTGAGCAAAAGCCCTGTCCCTGTGTAGGAAGGAACTGCACTGAAGTTAGACACAAAGCGCTGGACTGACTCAGCTGGTCAGGCAGCATCTCCAGAGCAAAACCATGGGTGATGTTTTGGGTCGGAACCCTTCTTCAGGCTGTGTTCATAAGGTCATAGAGAGAGAGAGAGCTAGATAAGGTTCTTATAGATAGCGGACGGAGTCAGGGGATATGGGGAGAAGGCAGGAACGGGGTACTGATTGTGGATGATCAGCCATGATCACATTGAAGGTGCTGGCTCCTATTCCTATGAGTAGAATTAGGCCATTTGTCCCATCAAGTCTACTCCGCTATTCAATCATGGCTGATCTATGTCTCCCTCCTAACCCCGTTCTCCTGCCCTCCACATAACCCCTGACACCCGTATAGCTCTGCCATAAATATATCCACTGACTTGGCCTCCACAGCACCCGGAGAAAACCCACACAGTCACAGGGAGAATATGCAAACTCCGTACAGACAGCACCGGTAGTCAGGATGGAACCCCGGTCTCTGGCGCTGTGAGGCAGCAACTCTACCGCTGTGCTGGTGGCAATCCTCTCCCACCTCCCTTCCCCAACTGCCCCGACCCCTCTCCATTGCCAGCTGCGGTACCTGTGCAGCGTTGGGGCTACCCCCTTGGCACGGGTAAGCTCCTGGCGAGGACGGGGGGTGTTCAGGATCGACATGGAGTGCCAGGGGGAGAGCTGTGGCACCCGCACGCTGATTCCGATTTGATTCTTGCCAAGGGCCAGGCGGCTGGAATTCTTCAACTATCAGAGGATTATCTGGGATTAGGAGCTGCCACGGAGCGGCTGTGAAGAAGTGTACAGGATTGATGGGTCTGTGTCCTCGCGTTGTACTTTTCAAAGCTCTTTCTAGTCAGAATCCTGGTGTTTATTTCAGCACTAGATCCAATGCTACAAGTAACCCTTCCACTGCTACATCCTGAAGAAGGGTCTCGACCCGAAACATCACCCATTCCTTCTCTCCAGAGATGCTGCCTGTCCCGCTGTGTTACTCCAGCTTTTTGTGTCTATCTTCTGACAAAGTATAGGCATGGAGTACAAGTACAATATTCAACACGTATCTCCTTACAACAGAGGAGTCCTTTCAGCCCATCAATACTATACCAGTCCTGAGAGCAATCCCATTATCCCACTTATTTCCCTCTAGCCTATTCTGCCTCAAATCAACGGCCACCAACGAGCTGACATTCCAGGGGCAATGTTCAACAGCCAATTAGCACGTCTATGAGATGTGAGAGGTTACTGTGGCATCCAGGGGAATCTCCACCCGGGCACAGGTAAAAGGTGCAAACTCCACACAGGCAGCATCGGAGGTAGCACTTGAGCTGGGTTGTTTAAGGTGTGATGCAGCTGCACTACTGAACGTGGAGGAAGCCATTCAACCCTGTTGCACTAAGGTACACAAAAATGCTGGAGAAACTCAGCGGGTGCAGCAGCATCTATGGAGCGAAGGAAATAGGCAACGTTTCGGGCCGAAACTCTTCTTCAGACACTGTTTATGTGTCTATGTTGCACTGTTCAGTGGGATCATGGCTGCTCTCTGATCTGACTCCTTAGAACCATTCATCACCTTGTGTTTTGTTAGATATCTGTGGTGAGAAAAAGCTGTCTTTAAAACGCAATTCCTATCTGTCCCAGCATCAGTGGAGCTTGTGAAAGTGTGGTCCACATACCAGGTATTCACTCGTGTCACACATATTTCCTCAGCTCTTTAAAAAGGCTCAGCTCTCAGTTTTGCACTGATCCAACTCCCAGACCACCAGGTGAATCCATCTCCCTCTCTCTACTTCTCCTTTTATCTCTCTCCCTATCTATTTCCTTCTGCCCCTCTCTCTCTCTATCTTTTGCTGCCCCTCTGATCCTCTCTCTGCCTCTCTCCTCCTCTGCCTCTGGGAAGACGCCCCAGAGAATGCTAACGCACATGGAACTGCACGCCAGTGAGAATACTGTGGAAGGAACTGCTGCTTTACACTGAAGATAGACACAGAATGCTGGAGTAACTCAGCGGGACAGGCAGCATCTCTGGAGAGAAGGAATGGGTGACGTTTTGGGTCGAGACCCTTCTTCAAACTGAGTCCTTCTCCCCAGAGATGCTGCCTGTCCCGCTGAGTTACTCCAGCATTGTGTGTCTATCCCCCAACAGTGCACTGCTCCTTTGGGACTGCCTTTCTACCTCTGGTACACTTCCTCAATATTTGTCCAGTCACAGTGTTTCTGCTCCAGTGTTGAAATGCATCACCAACTCCAAACTTTCTCAATTCGAAGATAGGCGACACAAAAAGCTGGAGTAACACAGCGGGACGGGCAGCATCTCTGGAGTGAAGGAATGGGTAACGTTTCAGGTCGAGACCCTTCTTCAGACTCAATTCGAGTTGTCTCTGTCTTCTTACCTACTTATGTCCAGTAATTTTTTTTTAGTTTTATAGAGACTCTGAAGTCTGAAGAAGGGTCTCCACCTGAAACATCGCATTCTTTTATCCAGAGTTGCTGCCTGACCTGCTGAGTTACTCCAGCACTTTGCGCCCACGGTGCAGACCAGCATCTGCAGTTCCTTCCTACACATTGAGACTGAAACCCCACTGGAAGAGTGGGCACTTTGCGCCCACGGTGCAGACCAGCATCTGCAGTTCCTTCCTACACATTGAGACTGAAACCCCACTGGAAGAGTGGGTAACCCCAGCCTGCCCCCCCCTGCAGGGTTGCATCCCCCCTCTGCCCGGACTCACATCAGCCTGAACTCCAGCATTTTGCGTCTATCTTCAGTTCCTTCCTGAACACGCTATCTATCAGCTTGCATGTCCTCGCACTAAACAAAACCACCCACTGCTTCCATCGCCCCTGCCTGTGATGCATGTCTGCAATCGTGCCTGTTTACACTTTGATGGTCAGATGCTGTCTCAGACATGAGTGTGTAATCCCGATTCCTCATTGACCTGGGTCTCGACAGACAGACAGCTATTGTGGAGACCACACCCGCCCCCCCATGCAACGGACCCTGCCACAACTGACCATCAGAAGCAGCTCGAACACACAGTCTGATTTATGGCGATTCAGTATTTATAGATTCCGGAATTTTCCTATTTGGTTATTATCAGAATTCCTTCCATTCTTCTAAACTTTCCTGCATAGTTGTGGGCTGCCCAAGTTATTGCTGCTGTTTATCGCAGCAGCGACAATATTGATAATCCCGCATGGATTTTCAATTAGTTGAATAACTGCAAAACATTTAATTTAAAGGAAAATAAAACCACAATCCTCCCTTTATTTGGTGAATTTACTTTCCCGGGGGAATGTGAAATGTGACCTTTGAGGGATCTAATATAAAACCCGCTGGGCGGCATAATACGAGGCCGGTGGAGCTGATAGTCATAGAGCCCACACCGGTCAACATGTCTCAGCTACACTGGTCCCACCTGCCTGCGCTTGGTCCATATCCCTCCAAACCTGTCCTATCCATGTATCTGTCCAACTGTTTCTTAAACGATGGGAGAGTCCCAGTCTCAACTACCTCCTCTGGCATCTTGTTCCATACACCCACCACCCTTTGTGTGAAAAAGTTTGGATTCCCATTAAATGTTTCCCCTTCAACTTAAACCTATGTCCTCTGGTCATTGATTACCCTACTCTGGGCAAAAGATCTATCAATCTATTCCTCTCATGAATTTGTACACCTCTATAAGATCACCCCTCATCCTCCTGCGCTCCATGGAATAGAGACCCAGCCTACTCAACCTCTCCCTATAGCTCACACCCTCCAGTCCTGTAGCAGGCTTTGGAGACACTGTTACTAACAATGGATGCAGTTACATTGATTGAAGGTTGAATCTGAGAGTCCAGCACAAGTCTGTCAATGTTTAAGAAACATTGATAGGACAGGTTTAGAGGGGTATGGGCCAAATGCAGCAGGTGGGACTAGTGTAGCTGGGACATGATGGACAGTGTGGGCAAGTTTGGCCAAAGGTCTTGTTTCCACACTGTATCACTCTATGACTCGATCAATAAGACCACCTCTCAGTTCTCCTGACTCATGTGTACTGGGTGATCTTAGACTGACCCCAGAAGCCAACCCACCTTATCTCAAAACAAAACTATATATCTTCCCCTTACACTTGAGGTTTTTTGGGAGACTTCAGAGAGATATCTTAGACTGGTCCCCAGATCGAGGTCCTTCAGTTCTGTGGGGAAACTGGAGAAGAAACTGGAAACTGGCATTGTTGTTGGAGTAGAGGATGTCACGAGGAGCTTTGATAGAAGCTTGGAATTAAGAAGGGTTTAGATACAGAAAATAGCAACTGTTCCTCGTGGCTGGAAGGCCAATAACATCAGCTAAAGTGGACAGCCCTTAAGCAGGACGATGATAAGAGTTGAGATAAATGGCTGTATTTCAGACTCGGGTGGGGGTGGCAGTGAGGATCACAAGGTTCAGAAGAGTAGGAAGGGTGTGGGGTCTGCTGCCAGGTTGGCTGGTGAAAGCAGATTGAATAAAAGGCCTTCGAAAAGCAGATGGCGGGACTGTCATATGCTGAGAGAATGGAGCAGCTGGGCTTTTACACTCTGGACTTTAAAAGGATGAGAGGAGATCTCATTGAAACATATAAGATTGTTGAGGATTTGGACTCGCTAGGGGCAGGAAACATGTTCCCGATGTTGGAGGAGTCCAGAACCAGGGGCCACACAGTTTAAGGATAAGGAGTAAGCCATTTAGAACGGAGACGAGAAAACACTTTTTCTCACAGAGAGTGGTGAGTCTGTGGAATTCTCTGCCTCAGAGGGCAGTGGAGGCGGGTTCTCTGGATGCTTTCAAGAGAGCTAGATAGGGCTCTTAAAAATAGCAGAGTCAGGGGATATGGGGAGAAGGCAGGAGCGGGGTACTGATTGGGGATGATCAGCCATGATCACATTGAATGGCGGTGCTGGCTCGAAGGGCCGAATGGCCTACTCCTGCACCTATTGTCTATTGATGAATAATCAAATGTGGGGAAAAATGCAGTAATAAGGACCAACAATGGCGTGGGTCTCTGTATCCTCCATCACTGCTGCATCATCATTCCTCTCACTTCCTCACAGGAGGTTTGTCGATAATTAGAGGCTTAATTAGCAGGAGTGGTGTCTGGACTCTAAGTGGGACATATCAGCTGAATTCCAGGAAGTGTCTGTTATGCTCTCCTCCCTTATCAGTGAGAGAACACACCAGGAATGTGCCATTGATAAAATAACTCCCATTCCTCAGCCTTAATGGGAAGCTCCTGCAAAGGTAGTTCAGTGTGGAACCTCCTACCGAAAGCTGGGAGGGAATATGATTCTTAAATCCTCTTTGATCATAAGTGATCGGAGCAGAATTAGGCCATTCAGTGCATCAAGTCTACTCCGCCATTCAATCATGGCTGATCCACATTCTCCTGCCTTCTCCCCATATAACCCCTGACACCTGGACCGATCAAGAATTCCCAGCTCTTTCATCCTTTGTGTTTAAGAAGGAACTGCAGATGCTGGAAAATCGAAGGTAGACAAAAGTGCTGGAGAAACTCAACGGGTGCAACAGCATCTATGGAGCGAAGGAAATAGGCAACGTTTCGGGCCAAAACCCTTCTTTCATCCTTTGATATCCTTTCCCAGCTAACATATACTGTCTTAGCCCTGTAGCAGCCAGCCTTTTAGAAGAACAGATTTCCATCATCTTTTTGTGTGAAGAAACGGTTCCTGATTTTTTTCTCTGGTAGGGCCTGGTTCTAATTCTACGTTGTATCCACTTGCTCTCAGGTCCCTAGTCAGAGCTTTCTCTGTTAATGTCAGATTCCTACACTATTAACCTTGTCTCCCCACTAAACATAGCTTAGCCCATGGACTAATGTGGGACACATACACGGAGTTCCTGGAGTTAAGGGATATGGATAAAGGAATTTCTTTGAGTGGTGGGATATGGCGAGGGGGAGTTCCTTGAGGCTGAGATATGGGTAAAGGGAGTTATTGGGATGTTGGGTTTTAACATTGAACAGTGTAGAAAGATTGGCGTGAGTCAACTTTAGAGGTTGTTGAAGTTTGGTGTGCTGGTTATTTAGTTTTCAGGTGAACAAGATTGTGTTATTCCAGTTTGGAGATGTATCCAAACAGTGAAAATCTCATAGATGAGACACAGTGCTGGAGTAATTCAGCGGGACAGGCAGCATCTCTGGAGAGAAGGAATAGGTGACGTTTCAGGTTGAGACCCTTCTTTAGACCTCATCTTCAGTTTCCTATGTGATATAGACAATGCATCTTTCCAACTGCTCCAAATGTTGCACGAGGAGTTGTGAGAAACAGAGGAGGCACCTCAACCTCTCAGGAACTAATTTTGCTGCCCTTCTCAATGCATGTCCTAGCATCAGCCAGGACCCAGGGGTTGTGCTTTGCACTGGTGGCCATGGTGCCTCTGCTGTGCTTCAGACTGAGCTGAGACAAGCCGCACAGAAGACCCACATCAGTTGGCGAACCTCCACTATTTACAGATCATTCTCTAGCCTGGGCCAAGCAGAAAGGTTCACAAATGACTGCCACCTTTGTGGCTGAGGCTGGATGCCAGACCAGAATAGTGAGAGCTGCAACCTTCCACAGACTGTGGGGCAGGAGAGCGGAGCAGAGGAAACGTGCAGGAAGGAACTGCAGATGCAGGTTTAAACCAAAGATAGACACAAAAAGCTAGTGTAACTCAGCGGGACCGGTAGCATCTCTGGAGTGAAGGAATGGGTGACATTTCGGATCAGAGTTGCTGCCTGGCCAGCTGAGTTACTCCAGATGTTTGTGTCTAGCTAGAGGGAGCTGAAACCTGATGTGTGCATTCGGACATTGGAGTGGGCAGTCCAGAGAAGCAGCCTCTCTGAACTGCCCTCTCCAATGTCCGAATGCAGGCAGTCCCTGCCTTGCTATCTCCACGGCTGCTTTGCTTTTGCTCAGGGTCCCGGTGAGGGGAGCCTGCAGGTGGAAATGTTCCCCCCGAACCAGCCAGGGTGATTTGTGAGGGGATTAGGCTGGAGGCCGGGTGCTGAGGGATTTACGAGCACAGTCTGCAGGATTATACGGAGAAAATTCAAACAAGCATTTCGAGGAGTTGTAAATATCAAAAGCACCTTGTGAGTGATGGATCACTACAGGAAGCACCCTCTTCACAGTGAAGTGCCAGTGTTGGATGGCTTTGCTGTGGGTATTTCCCTCTGCATTCCCCTCTTACTCAGAAAGAATTGCTGCAGCAGCCAGATCCATAAGACATAGGAGCGGAATTAGGCCATTCAGCCTATCGTCTGCTCTGCCGTTCAAATATGGCTTACTCTTCCTCTTATTTTTTCCTCTCAACCCCATTCTCCTGTTTTCTCCCAATAATCTTTAATGCTGTTACTGATCAAGAAGTTATCAATCTCCACTTTAAAAATATCCAATGAATTGGTCTTCACCCCCACAGCCATCGGTGGCAATGAATTCCATAGATTCACCACCCTCTGGCTAAATAAATTCCTCATCTCCATTCTATAAGTACGTCCTTTTATTCTGAGGCTATGCCCTCACCCCACTCTCCCACTATTAAAAGAAACATCTTTTCCATATCCTTCATTATTCAGTAGTTTTCAAGGAAATCCACTCTCATCCTTCTAAACTCCAGCGAGTACAGGCCTGTCGATCCGTTGGGGAACAGACCCAATGGGTCTGCACTTGGTCTAGTATATATATATATATGTGTGTGTGTGTGTGTATATATATATACACATATGTGTGTGTGTGTGTATATATATATGTGTGTGTGTGTGTGTATATATACATATACATATACACACACACACACACAAGTTTATACCGAAGATAGGTACCAAATGCTGGAGTAACTCAGTGCGTCTTGAGAGGAGAAATAGGTGATATTTTAGGTCAGAATCCTTCTTCAGTCTGAAGATATCAGTTATTCTGCATGTTGAATGGGTTCAGTCTGAAGGGTTTTGACCCGAAACATCGCCTATTCCTTTTCTCCATGGGACACTGGGTTACTCCAGCATTTTGTGTCTATCTTTAGTATGGACATGATGATGGGTTACTCCATACTCTGAGAGATTATGTGATGGTGCAGTGGGAGTTGATAGTCTATGTGTGTGCTAAAGGTGTGCTAAGTGGAGAGGAATCCAGTGGTATTAACACTCCTGTCTGTCTGATATCCTTCTACATGGTGGTCGAGGTCACCAGTTTGACATAGCAGCTTTAGCAAATAATCACTGCAGTTACTGTGTAACAGTTGTGGAGGAGATGACTGTTTAGATTCATAATTCAAGCAAAGTGCTCTGTTTGTTGAGCACTGCACTTGTTCCATTGTGTTTCTAACTGTGTTTTGTAGATGATGAGGAGAGAGTTTGAGTTTATTGTCACGTGTACCGAGGTACAGTGAAAAGCTTTTGTTGCAGAAAGACAATACATGATTACAATCGGGTAGTCCAGTGTTTATGTACATGATAAAAGGGAAAGCAAGAAATGCTGCAGTGGGAGTAGGGATGTAATGCGTGATTGCAGATCCACCCCTTGTAGCAACCCAGGCCAGTTAAACTCCTGGTCAACATTGACCCACAGAGATCACAGGGCTGGCGAATGTTGAATGTGATCAGATGTTCTTGTTGAAGATGGTTATCGCCTGCCACTTGTGACTGTCAAGGTCTCATTGACATCCAAGGCCATTTACTGCCCAGGTAATTTACACCTGGCACGCTGGCCTCGTGCTGTGCGAGGGACTCCAGACCCAGTACAGATGTGAGTGGGTTTTGGACACGGTGCAAGTGGGAAGAGGTTTTTAAGAGCACGCTCTGGGTGTGTGATGGGTTGAGGATATCGCAGGTGTGAAACATGCCCTGGAATGGCAATGGGTTCTGGTTATGGAACAGGTGTTGGATGGGCTTGGTTCACTGTGCAGGAATATGGGGCTTTGGGTGCAGCATAGGTGTTGTATGTGACCAGTTGTACTTGGATACAATTAGGTTTGTGTCTTCACAGATGTGATGAGCTTTGTGTACAGGTGTTTGTATCGTGTCTGGTCCACGTGAGCTGAGTGTTCTGTACACACATGCGATTCGGATTGAAGCGAAGGCTTTGGCTTGAGACAGACCCCCATTTTAACGCAACAGTGAGAGTGATATCTGCTCCACTGCCATCCTTTTAAGGAAGTTTAAGAATAGAAGGGCAGATGTGGAGGGAGGGACCTGGTGGAGGGCGGTCATGAGGCAGGTGCTGCCTCTGGTGGGCTGGGCGGGTACTGTTGGCCTGCAGCTGATGATTCATTGGCAGGATCAGGATGAGCTTTGCTTTGCTCACGGTAAGCGTGGTTTCTGTAGCTCCCTGAGGTATGTGGACTTGCTGACACCCGGCAGCTCACCGGCTAGACATGCCAGGAATGTCCTATGAAATATGTGCCGGTGCAAGGATTCAGGGAAAGCGATGCGCTTTAAATACTTCAATTCACTCGCTCCATCACATAACATTCGGCAGCAGCGGGGCAAGAGCGGCTGAAATTACATTCAGATCAAGAACTGGGAGCGATCGCGGGGAAAGCCGCTCTGCCTGCTCACCACACGACGGGATCTCCGAACGCTAGGACAATGGCAATCCACACACTGCTCGCTCTACTCATCGCTTTTCCCATTGTCAGGGGAAGTGCACCTCCAGAAACCAGGGAGCCAGCATCGCGTCTGCCTGGTAAGTCAGGCTCCCCAATCCCATCACAGTTACAGGATGACTTTCGGTAACGTTCGGGAGTGTGTGTGTGTGTGTGTGTGTGTATATACATATTTTAGCTTTATCTGAAGATCGGCGCAAAATGCTGGAGTAACTCAGCGGGACAGGCAGCATCTCTGGAGAAAAGGAATAGGTGATGTTTCGGGTCGAGACCCTTCATCAGACTGGGGGGCAGACAGATGGGTCTCCACCCAAAACGTCACCTATTTACTTTCTCCAGACATGCTGCCTGACCCGCTGAGTTACTCCAGCATTTTTTATCTAACATCTGATTCACACGCGTGCTTTCAGTAATGAAGCCTGATGTTCCTAGTCTGTAAACAACAGATTAAGGAATGTGACAACATTCAGCTGGCTGCTCGTCCTGGTGCCTAAATGTTGTGCTTAAATCAGGTGCACAATACTATAGATAGACATAAAAAGCTGGAGTAACTCAGCGGGTCAGACAGCATCTCTGGAGAAAAGGAATAGGTGACGTTTCGGATCAAAACCCTTCTTCAGACAGTCAGGAGAGAGGGAAACTGGAGATGTGAAAAGATGCTAAGATCAAAAGAATGAAAGGTTTGAAAAAATGCTGCTGCCTGTCCTGCTGAGTTACTCCGGCTTTTTGTGTCTATCTTTGGTTTAAACCAGCATCTGCAGTTCCTTCCTATGCATGATACATGGTCTTTAGGACCGCAGGATTCGGAGATGTGTGGAAACGTACTAAAGTCAGCTTTCATATTCAGCATCTCAGAAATGGATATTTCTGTTTGTTCAAATTATACGCCTGATTACTGAGTGGTGTTTCCGATTGCTTGTTGGGATATTAATTCATGGCTTTACCTTGCACTAAATGTTATTCCCTTATCATGTATCTGTACAATGTAATGGATAATTGTAATCATGTATTGTCTTTCCACTGACTCGATAGCATGCAACAAAAGGTTTTTACTGTACCTGGGTACACGTGACAATAAACTGATACTGAAGCAAGGAGCCATTCGTTGTTGGGGTATTAATTGGTGTGCTGTTTCTTGCAGTGACGTCCAGAGTTTCTGACGTGGGGCCAGAGGAAGAGTCTACACCATCTCCCATGCCAGTGCTGTCGCTTGAAGCTTCCGACCCGCAGTCGCTCCCAGGCAGGTCCCGCAGGAAGCGCAAGATGTTTGTGATGAGGAAGGGCGATGCGTGGGAGGAGCGGAGTTGCAGGCTGCAGGCACTGCAGCTGCGGGTGCAGGACCTGGGCCTGGGCTACCAGTCCGACGAGATAGTCCTCTTCAAGTACTGTAGCGGCAGCTGCCCCCTGACCCGCACCAACCACGACCTGACCCTGTCGCTGCTCCTGCGCAAGGCCGAGCTGCTCAACCTGTCCCGGGAGAAGATCGTCAGCGACCCCTGCTGCCGCCCAACGCAGTTCAAGGACGTCACCTTCCTCGACACCACCAACCGCTGGCAAACTGTGGAGAAGCTCTCCGCATCTGAGTGCAGCTGCATCGGTTAACCCGGGGGGGAGGTTGGGGGGGGGGGGGTCTATGGGGAGGGGGGGTTTAGGACGACCAGGTCTGAAAAGGAGGCAATTTCGTGAGTCAGAAGGGCAGGGGGATGTTGAAAAATCAGTCAGTGTGCAGACATTAAGTTCCAGCGCACATCCTCTCTCCCACCAGGGCTGTGTTAGGGTACACAACCAACTTTGTAGTTGGGATGGGGGATGGGGGAGGGGGAGGTGGATGTTGGGTGGGTTGTTCTAACAGTGCCCCGTATGCGAGACAGTAGTTCCCCATACTCGTGGAGCCCTCTGTCCTTGTCAACCATCCCAATGTACTAATCCCAGCCGGGCTGGTCTGGAGGGCCGGATGTGCCCGAGTACCAGCAGCCTGCTGGCGGGGGACCTGCGCTGTCTGACAGGGAGAAGCTGGGGGAGGGGGGGGGGGGGGGGAATGGTGCAGGTCCAACTCGGGATTCATCGCACTCTGCAGCGATCAGCCCGGGGAACCCACTCGTCCTGTGCACAGGTGGGGCGAGACATACAGACACACGCCCAGGCACTCACACACACGCCCAGCCACAGACTCCAACACACACATGTACATGTACCACGTCCCCCAACACACACACCCACACCCCGACACACACGGACCCAGACAAACAAACATTCCTGAAATACAAGGGTCAGGTCAGAACTGACCAAGGGTTTCGGACCAAGGGTTGGGAGTTGTTCAAGTCAGAGAATTACTTTAGAGAATTACAGACTTTATCTAGCCCGCTGAACTGCAGCTAAGCTCAATGCTGTAAATGTGACAAGTATTTATACTGAAACTGGCCCTCTGGTCACTAGTATTTAACATTTCCATTCTCCATGATGAAGGTAGTTTGAAGTTTGGGCTGTGGTGGTGGGGGTGCGCGGAGAGAGAGCAGGAGGCAGATTCAGTGACGAGCAGCGGGAGCCAGGGATTGCTGATGGTTCATGTTGTCAGAAATATTTATGTATCTAAATTATTTATTTATTTTAAAGACTGCTGTTCAACGCTTAAGATTTATTTGCTCTCTATTCAAATAAAGATTGCTGAAGAGATGACCTGGTCTGTGATTATAGGGAGGGAGGGACACAATGCAATGGCACAACATCATGTTAGACCATGAATGAATCAGTGGAGTTACCAAGGAGTCCAGTGCTGGTCATCCTGTCGCTGCCACTGGGCTAACAGGCAGGTTCCTGCAGATTACTGAGATCCGACGATCGCGAAGTACCTTCTGTCCACCGAAGAACGACTCCTCCTCTTTCAAGATCTGGTGGCTGAACTGGTATCGAGCGGCTCCCCTGTAAAACACCCCCAGCGCCGTGATGAACGAGGGGAGAAAGGATGCAATGCTCCTTCCTATCCCATCCTGGACATTCTCCCACTTTCCTTCATCTTCCTAACTCTTTCCGTTACAACCCACATCTTCATTTCTCTCTTTTATACACATGCGGGCGGGCACACACACATGCACGCACACTCAACACACACACGCACACACACACACAAACACGAACATGCACCCAACACACACACAGATAGAAAAAAACAGAGACACACACACGGACCGAAAGGAACACATGCAGACAGAAAGACACAACCACACACATATAGACACAGAGACAAATATCCAGATGCAGATAGAGACACGCACGCCTCTTATCTCCCTCACACATCCTCCACTCCCCAAACACCCTCTATTTTTTCCTCTGCCATTTGCTGTTCTTCTCCCTCCTCCCATTTCTCCAGTCTGGCCCCACTCCGCAGCTCACCGCAGAACGTAGGCACACCGCCGCTGCAGCAGCAAATCCACTCGGTCCCCGCTGTTGTCTTCACTCAGCAGCCGCATCACACTGCCCGACAGCAGGCACAGGCCGGCGATCGTGTCCCCACAGAACTGCCAGGAGAGAGGGGGCGCCGGCAGGTAACTCACCACAGAAAGAACAGTACTCGATCACGTAAGCACACAACTGTGCTAGTGCGCACACATATTGCACACACAACTGTGTCTTAATCAAAGCCCATCTAAAAACATTTTAAGAGCAATTTTTACAGCACATTTGGACACTGTAGATAGGAACGTAACTAAACATTTTGATAGGAATTAATAAAGACAAATAGTTACATAATGCTCCAATGGATGTGAATGAATCCTGGGAGAGGTGTGAGCAAATGTGTGTGTGTGTCCATGCCCATGTAAGTGGGTTTGTACATGATATGGAGCAAGCTGTTGTGCACTGGGTAGTGCTTCCTGAGGGGCTGTGGAAGGCGATCTCAACAGAAATGTTCAAAAATTGGTTTAGGAAGGAAAGTACATAAAGTATTTACCATCATTCTTTTGGGTCCAATCCCAAAATACTGTGAATAGACCAATTCCAACACATGAATGAGGGTAAAAGGTAGAAGAGTCCAAATACACCAAGCTTGCTTTGGAAGGAGCCGCTATAACCGGCAGTGTTGGACACCAACCTTCACACTGTCCACGTGAGGATTGATGAAACCCGTCTTCTCCAGGTCCAGTACATGCACCATTGAGAGCTGAGGCACCCCTGGAGGGAACGCAATATCCCGCAGCCGCTGCAGGATAGCTGCATTCTGCTCACTCCACTGCAACTTCTCAATCTCCCGATAACCATGGATTGCCTCCGATCAGTTAACAGAAAGAGAGAGAAAAAAATCAATCACAACCCTGAGCTATCTGCTACAGGATACTCTTCACAATGTAAATAGCAGGGTGAAGTGGCACAAAATGTCCCCAAATAGCAAGATTGAGAAAAATCCCTGCGGCGAGTACAATTACTATGTTTAAAACAGTTAGATAGGTTCACAGATAGGAAAGGTTTAGAAGGTTGTGGGCAAATGGAAGGCAATTTGGATGCTTGGATGAGTTGGATCAAAATGGTTCGTTTCTACGTTGTATGTCTATGGCTTTATGTTATTAGTATATTAAGGGCAAGCGGTCAACTAGGGAAAACGTAGGGACCATTAGGATCAAGGTGGCAACCTGTGTGTGGATCCAGAATTTAGATCTAAAATGAATATATCTCGTCCGATTTTCCTTTAGAAAGGGATGTGTATTTGGAGAATTGAAAGGACAGTGGAATCGTTGAACAACCAACCGTGGAAAAGTGACAGATATTAGATGTCTTAGTGCGTTTATGATGGTTAGGTTTACAGGGGCTGCTTATAGGAAGCGATGGAGCAGATTACTGTCAAGCAGTGTAATAAAATGAATGAGAAAAAAAGTGCAAGGTATGTGTGTGTGTGTGTATATATATATGTGTGTATACACACACACACCTTAATGATTGATAAGACAATGAGAGGCATAGATACGGTCGAGCAGGGGAGTGTCGAGTTTTAAGGCGAGAGGGGAGACATTTAAAGGAGATCTAAGGGTAGGTTTTCCACAGAGGTGGTGGTCACCTTGGTAGTTTTAGCCTTTGATCGCGGTGGTGCAGATTACCTGGTCCCAGTGATCGTGTTGGTAGCGCTGGCGCTTGAGCCGTGGCTCCAGCTCCTGAAGCAGCGCCGCCTCCTCGGCCGGGCTGACGAAGCCGGGCCGCAGCTCCACGTCCCGGGACAAGCGCTGGACCAGCTCGGGGCTGGAGGCGAGCATCAGCTGCGGGCCCGGCGCTCCGTGAGGCCTGTGGGGCTGCAGCAGCAACACCCGCGGCCTCAGCGCCCTGCCCCGGCCCAGGGCCCGCACACACAGGCCGCTCGGACTCATGGCCCCGGGGAAAAGGCCTTTGTGAGTAAAAACGACCCGTTCAGATCAGTCCATGGGCGCCGCCATCTTCTCGCCGCGCGATGCATTGTAGGTGAGGCGCGTGCGCACACGGGGAAACCGCGACTGGTCACGTGGTGGAGCTGAGGCCTTTCAGCCCATGGAGCCCATACTGGCCCTCAGAGCAATTTCATGTAGTTTAGCCCATTTCTTCTTTCCAGAGATGCTGCCTATCCCGCTGAGTTACTCCAGCATTCTGTGACTACCTTTGGTGGAAGCCAGCATCTGCCTTTGGTGGAAGCCAGCATCTGCAGTTCCTTCCTATTCGTGCAGTTTAGTTTATTGTCACGTTCCACCAGCCCGGCGTGAGGGCCTGAACATCGGGCCACCCGGGGCGGCGACTGCGGGTGCTTGGAAGGCCCCGTCCACGGATGAACACGGAGGGGAGGCTGGCTGGACTATGGTGCCGTCCTCACCTGGGTGCCATTTATGTTATGTTGTGTCGTGGACTTCTGTATTTGTGCTTTTTTTTAAATTTTAATTCAATTTCAATTTTATTTTTAATATGTTTTATTATTTATTTATTATTTATTTTTATAATTTCTTTGTGATTTTTTTAATGATACTGCCTGTAAGGGAAATTCATTTCGTTGTCTCAAATTGAGACAATGACAATAAATTTGAATACAATACAATACAATACAATGCAAGTGAAAAGCTTTTGTTAACCAGTGCTAACCAGTCAGCAGAAAGACAATACACGATTACAATCGTGCCATTCACGTTTCCATGCATGCTCTCAGAGCAATCTCATGTAGGAGGCCTTTCAGCCCATCAAGTCCATGCTGGCTCTCAGAACAACCTCAAATGTGGGTGGTCTTTCAGCCCATCATGCTGGCTATCAGAACAATTTCATTAGTCCAATTCCCCCGCTTCTCAGTAATACCTTTGATCTCAAATACTGATTAATTTCAAGTGTCTTGGTTCTTGGTTCTCCAAAATATTCCAAATGGAATTTAAACTGGAGGTGGTGAAGGGAGGGCTTAAGCCAGAAAGGGTTATTGGGAAGAAGTCAAGAGAGTTTAATTATCATATGTCGAAAACAATACAATCAACAATTTACAATGCTCGGTAAACTTCACAACAAAGTCAAAATTGAAACAGTAGTAACCAAGAAGTGATAAATTGGATTTTATTCCTATTATTGGGTAGTGATTCCCCATGCCGTGACACAGACATCCTCGTGATGCGCCCACTGCACAGTGTAATGTGGTGCCAACATTGATTCATCGCTGGGCACTGCCACTGGAAGGAGAGCTGGCGTTGGTGACAGGATGGCATCCTGTAGCCTGGCTTCGAGGTTGTCAGTGTGTGCAAGTGATTGGGCGGAGAGGCAGGTTGCTGGAGATGGGGGAGGAAGCAGGAGGATTGCATTCACGGTGTCCCCTCCCTTGTCCATTACCAGAGTTGAGGGGGGTTCGTGTTTCACCAGGGCGGCGACATGGGCTGCGGGTTCTGCAGGTACGACATCACCACAGCTGAGATCGACAACCTGCAAGACCAGACAGGAGGGAATAGGTGAGGGGATTGTACAAACAAATCACACAGCTACCGCCCACCCTTTCTGCTGCCTAAACCGCCTCTAACTCTGCCACTGTGAGCTCTTTACTCCTCCCAAACAACCTGTTTTAGCCTTGATGCAAAGCTACTGAGTCAGAGGAGAGGGAAACTGGAGGCATGAAGGACAAAGAACAAAAGAATGAAAGGCACAAAGAACAAAGTATCTTTCATCCTTTGTACCGACTCCTACCTCCAGTTTCTCTCTCCCGACTCTCAGTCTGAAAAACGGTCACGACCCGAAACATCACCTATTCCTTTTCTCCAGAGATGCTGCCTGACCCGCTGAGTTACTCCAACCTTTTGTATCTAACTCAGCACATCTTCCCATCAGCACTGGGCTAAACAGGTCTCTTCGCACTGACCCAGGAAGTCAACAACTTGAACACTGGCATGTCTTGTTTTTTAGTGATAAGGCTGTGTCACGAGGGGGAAGGGCAGAATACTGAATCACAAGTTAATCCTGTAAACAACTGTATGTGACCCACTCCACATCTTCCCATCAAAAATTGTATAACATGGCAACATGCTTTGTGTCTGTGGAGCAGACTCATGATTGACTGCTCTCCTTGCCTGGCAAGTTATTGTTAATTGCTTGCTAATAAAGTTACAGTTAACTGTCACGTTTCTTGTAAATTATTCCGACAATACTGAGGTCAAGATTGAATCGGCAGCTCCACCTGCTGTACCTCTGGGCCAGTGGTAAAAATAGTGATTCCACTCACATGAAGCTGCTCATCATTTGTTTGGTGTCTTCAGAGCTGCGAGAGTTGGCAAAGCTGATGAAGGAGCAGTAGACGGCAATCCAAGCACAACATTTCAGCTGGGAAGTGAGGAGATGATGGTTACATTACAAATCACACCTCCAATCCCCAGCCAGTGGATCGCCCCATCATTTAAGCCCCGTCCAACCCACCAGTGAAAACACATTGCCACTTTCATTTCACCGTACATCTTGTATGTGTATGTGACAAATAAAGTTGACTTGACTTGACAAATTTAATTGATGAAATTAAAAAAACAATCTAACAGTCCTAGTCTGGAAATGTGTGTGCAAGCAGGAATTATCATAATGTCCTCAGAGCTTACTACATCACTGAACTGGTCCTGACCTTCCATCTACCTCATTGGACACCTTCAAACTATCTTTAATCAGATTTTACTAGACTTTATCTTACACTAAACATTATTTCCTTATCCTGTATCTGTACATTGTGGATGGCTTGGTTGTATAGTCTTCACAAACTGAATAGCATGCCACAAAAAAGCTTCTCAATGTATCTCGTACATGTGACTAAAGAAATTAACGAAACTACACTCAGAGCGAGGTGGCCCGAATGCAGCCCCTCAGTCCTGAGAGCTCAGAAAGAATTAGGTCATTCATGGAAAGTGAGAGGAAGAGCATGGAGAATGGGTGTGTGTACCTTCAGCATCAGCCCACACATGCTGAAGATCATTCCCAGCAGGTTCATGTAATCGGGGGTTGGGTCCTCCAGGGTCGGGTTGTTGTCACTGGCAGGTGGCTTGTACCTACAAACACAAAGAACCATTGGAAGCAGGAGATACATGCAGCACCAACCAGCCAGCCTTCTCCACCATTCAAAGAGTTCAGGACTAATCCTGTCTGCAAGTCTTTCTTCCCACTTGATCCCACACATGCTTAATAATGTAACAATGGACTAGTGTGGGCTCCACCTTTCATAGGTCATTGGTGCTGGCTCGGATTTGTTCTGTACCTTTTCATACATCTAGTTTCCCTTTACCCTGCCTCTCAGTCTGAAGAAGGGTCCCAAACCGAAACATCACCCATTCCTTCTCTCCAGAGATGGCCCGCTGAGTTACTCCAGCATTTTCTGTCTGTGATAGGAATACGAATCAGTGGAAGTGGGAGGTTGATGGTCGGCACAGATTTGATGGGACGTTTCTTTTCTCTATGCAATGGGTTTCTCCATGACCATCATCCTCATGACCATCTTGAGGGGGACTTTCTTTAGTCAGAGGGTTGTGAATCTGTGGAATTCATTGCCACAGATGCTGGTGGGGCCAAGATAATGGATTTTTTTTAAGACGGAGATTCCTGATTAGTACGGGTGTCAGGGGTTATGAGGAGAAAGCAGGAGAATAGGATAAGGAGGGAGAGATAGATCAGCCATGATTGAATGGCGGAGTAGATGGGCAGAATGTCCTAATTCTGCTCCTATCACTAATGAACCTATCCTCTCTGCTAGTGGACTCTGCCCGCCCTTCACTGAGTGTGTCCTGACGCCATGCCTGTAACCCTACAGTCCCTGCTTCTTTTTTTTCTTCTTCTTTCTCTGTCTCTGTCTCTCTCCCCTACCTCTCTCTCCTCCTCTCCCCCTCCCTCTCTCTCTCCCTCCTCTATTCCCCCTTTCTCCTTTCTCCGGGCTCTCTCTCAACTGCGGAGGGCTGTCTCTCTACCCGTCTCTTTCTCCCTTCTCTCTCTCCAGTCTCTCTCCCTCTCCTCTCCCTCTCTCCTCCCTCTTCTATCCTTCCCCTCTCCCTCTTCTCCACTCCCCCCCTCTCTCTCTCTCTCTCCTCTATTCCCCTTCCATTCTCTCTCTCCCTCCTGTCTCTCTCCCCTTCTCTTTCTCCCTCCTTCCTCTCTCCCTCTTCTCCACTCCCCTCCCCTCCCCATCCTCTACTTCTCTCTCTCTACCTGTCTCTTTCTCCCTTCTCTCTCTCCCGTCTCTCTCCCTCTCCTTCCTCTTCTATCCTTCCTCTCTCCCTCTTCTCCACTCCCCCTCCCCATCCTCTACTTCTCTCTCTCCTCTATTTCCCCCCCCTCACTCCCTCACCGCAGGATCTTGTTGACTCTCCGCGGGTCCGCCATGACGCCGGTCCCGTCGCCAAACCTGTCCCCCAGCGGCAGCGGCAGCGGAAGCGGAAGTGAGTCCGGTGGGGATGTCGTTCCCGGCGCCGCGGCCGCCGGCCCCGCGTTTCCCCAACAAACAGCTCCGCAACTGGGAGTGTAAACAGGGCGCCGTGAGGGCCGTGCGCTTCAACGGTGAGTGGCCGTGGAGCCGAGACCCACGGCAGCAGCTTCCGGCACGGGTCACGGCCACAGGTGGCGGCAGACAGCCACCCCCACCCTTGGGTGCCCCACATACACCCCATCCCCACCCCCACCCTAGGGTGCCCCTCACACGCTCATCCCCACCCCCCACCACCCAGCCCCACCCCCTCCCTAGGGTGCACACTCATCCCCACCCCCACCCCCCACCCCCACCCACGCTGGGGGGTCCCACATACACCCACCCCCACCCTAGGGTGCCCCTCACACACATCCCCATCCCCACCCCCCACCCCCACCCCCACCACCCTGGGGTGCCCCACATACACCCATCCCCACCCCCACCCTAGGGTGCCCCTCACACGCTCGCTCACCCCCACCCTGGGGTGCCCCACATACACCCAGCCCCACCCTAGGGTGCCCCTCACACACTCTTCCCCACTCGCAGACACTCTTCCCCACCCTCACACACCCATCCCCACCCTAGGGTGCCCCTCTTTCCTCTTCCCCACCCTCACACACGCTACCCCACCCTTGGGTGCTCCCAACACACATGGTTGCCCCATCTTCACCCTCAACTTATCAGGCAACTAAACTATCCCACTGCAACTATAGAGCAGTCCTGAACTACTATCTACCTCATTGGTGAAGTTATGGGTGACATTTCGGGTTGGTCCCTTTCTTCAGTCTGAAGAAGGGTCTCGACCTGAAACGTCACCCATTCCTTCTCTCCAGAGATGCTGCCTGACCCACTGAGTTACTCCAGCTTTTAGTGTATCAACAGTACTGTATACATGTTTCCCATTTGGTGTTGTATTTGAGGACTAATCCTTTGGCTGTGTTGCTGCCTGTTCCCCTCCAGTGGACGGTAATTATTGCCTGACCTGTGGCAGTGACAAAACGCTGAAGCTGTGGAATCCGCACCGAGGGATCTTCCTGAAGACGTACACGGGCCACGGCTACGAGGTTCTGGATGCAGCTGGGTAAGCCGTTGCCCTGCACGTTGAGGGCACTGATGCCGCCGTCTGTGTTTGCGCTGTGGATGCAGCGGGCTCACTCAGCCTGTCACTCTTACCTCCACCCCATAGCTCTGTTTCTCACTCCAGCCTTTCACTACCCCCAATCTCCCGGCACTGCGACTTTGGCAGGATGTTGTGACTTACACTGGCACCTTTGCCCCCTGCAGTTCCTGCGACAACAGCCAGGTCTGTTCGTGCAGCAGCGACAAGACCATCGTGCTGTGGGATGTGGCGACGGGACAACTGGTCCGCAAATACCGGGGTCACGGAGGGGTAAGAGTGGCTTTGATCGCTCGTTTTCACACGTTACTCTTCCACATCTCTCCTTTCCCTCTCCCCTGAGATTACTCCAGCATTTTGTATCTATATCTTCAGTGTAAACCAGCATCTGCAGTTCCTTCCAACACACATACAGTGTTGGCTGATGTTGAGGAGAGCAACAAGATGTTGTCAAGCTGGAAAGGGGACAGGGAAGATTTACAAGGATGTTGGCAGCACTCGAAGGTCTGAGCTATAGAGAGCAGTTGAACAGGCAGCGCAGGAGGATGAGGGGTGATCTTATAGAGGTCTCAGAGTAGGGGATCAAGAACCAGAGGACATTGGTTTATGGTGATAGGGGAAAGGTTTAATGGGAACCTAAGGGGTGACTCTTTCACACAACGAGTGGTGGGTCTATGGAACGAGCTGCCACAGGGAGTAGATGAGGCAGCTGCTTCACACTGGCAGTCAGTCAGCAGGCTTTCCCAACTGTTTGGCAGCAGCTGCACCAAGCTCCACATCCCTCTGTTCCCTGTGTCCTCTACATCACTCTCTTGCAGCCTTCCTCTGCTCATTCTGAAAAGCCACTCTTTTCTCTCTTTTCACAGAAAGTAAACTGTGTTCAGTTCAACGAGGAGTCGACTGTCATTGTTTCAGGTGAGAAAGGTGTGGGTCTTGTTGGGGGGAGAACTCATAGAAAGTATGTGCTCAGATAAGGCAGCATCTAACTTATTGAAAGCCATCATACACATACAAGATGTGCAGTGAAATGAAAGTGGCAATGCCTGCGGGATTGTGCAAAAAACAACAGAACAGAATAGAACAGAAAAAAAAAATGTTTTAAAGGCACAACACAACAGTAAATTAGTACAGTAGATTAGTCCCTGGTGAGATAAGAGTTTACAGTCCTGATGGCCTGTGGGAAGAAACTCCGTCTCATCCTCTCTGTTTTCACAGCATGACAGCGGAGGCATTTGCCTGACCGTAGCAGATGGGACAGTCTGTTGCTGGGGTCCCCCATAATGTTGCTGGTTCTGGATCTGCACCTCCTGGTGTATAGGTCTTGCAGGGGGGCGGGTGTAGTTCCCATAGTGCGTTCGGCCAAATGCACTACTCTCTGCCGAGCCTTCTTGTCCTGGGCATTTTACTGGGAATTTCCTTTATCCCTCCCCCTCGGGCTGGGTATAGATGGAGCTGTGTTAACACTGCACTCATTAACATAGAAACATAGAAACATAGAAATTAGGTGCAGGAGTAGGCCATTCGGCCTTTCGAGCCTGCACCGCCATTCAATATGATCATGGCTGATCATCTAACTCAGTATCCCGTACCTGCCTTCTCTCCATACCCCCTGATCCCCTTGGCCACAAGGGCCACATCTAACTCCCTCTTAAATATAGCAATATTAACTGCGCTGATCAACTGATTGCAGGTTCCATTGACTCCTGCATTCGATGCTGGGATTGTCGGTCGCGGAAATCGGAGCCTATTCAGGTTCTCAGTGAAGCGAAGGACGGCGTATCCAGTGTGAAGGTTTCAGACCACGAGATTCTATCAGGGTGAGAGTCGCAGGGGGGGGAGCACAAATAACTGGGACCCACAGGGTACAGAGCGGGAACACGACCTCTAGAAAACCCCGGGGAGAAGGAATGGGTGACGTTCGAGACCCTTCTCCAGACTTTGTCGACCCCTGCCTCTCCACCGCCAACCAGCAGGCCGGAGCCGTCACCACACCTGAGTTCCAGGCTCAGCACCAGGCCCCTGGTGACGATGGGTCTCGACCCGAAACGTCACCCATTCCTTCTCTCCAGAGATGCTGCCTGTCCCGCTGAGTTACTCCAACATTTTGTGTCTATCTTCGGTTTAAAGCCTGTTCACTCTCTCTTCTCCCCTCTCCCATCAGATAAGAGGTACAGAATTATGAAAACGCACACCTCCAGATTCAAAGGCAGTTTGTTCCCAGCTGTTATCAGGCAACTGAACCATCCTACCACCAACTAGAGATCAGTCCTGACCTCCCATCTGCCGTTGGAGACCTTTGGACTATCATTAATTGGACTTTATCTAAACATTAATCCCTTTATCCTGTAACTGTATACTGTTGTAATTATCTATTGCCTTTCTGCTGACTGGATAGCAACTAAAGCTTTTCACTGTACCTCAGTACACGTGACAATGAAGTGAAATAAACTAAACCACTTGGCCCATTGAGTCTAGGCCAGCTCATCGAGTAATCATTCCCTACTTATTATCCCCGTAAACTATTCTCCATAGACTACCATACATTCTACCTTGCTCATACATTGCAGCAATTTACAGACCCTATTTAACCCAGCATGTCGCACGCCTTTCATATTTTGGAGGAAACAGAGCACCTGGGTCACACACAGGACTGAACGGAGAACGTGCAAACTTCACACAGACAGCACTGGAGGTCAGGACTGGACTGTAAGGCTCTGCTATGCCAGTGTGCCACCAATGATTGTTGGTTGCAGTCCCACTCCAGAGAGACACACCAATGGTCGGACACTGATCTGTGCAGGGGAGGAGTGAGGGAGTTTGCGAGGGTGGGTCTGTGTAGATGAGGTTTGTTGTTCATCCTAACCCTGTGCTGCTGTAGGTCTGTCGATGGACGGGTCCGGCGCTATGACTTACGCAAGGGACAACTGTTCGCAGATTACATTGGAAGTGAGTACTGGACTACAGAGCCCATTTCATGATGCATGTGATCACAACGTGAACAGATTCTCAGTGTTTGTGCTGGAGGCAGACTGTCTCTCGTTGTAGTACACATTGTCAGATGCTGCCTGTCCCACTGAGTCACTTCAGCATTTTGTGTCTCTCTTCGATTTAAACCAGCATCTGTAGTTCTTTCCTACACATTGAGACTGTCCCACTGTGCTGCAGGTTGGCTGATGTTATTTAAGAAAGACAAACATAGAAACATAGAAAATAGGTGCAGGAGTAGGCCATTCGGCCCTTCGAGCCTGCACCGCCATTCAATATGATCATGGCTCATCATCCAAATCAGTATCTTGTACCTGCCTTCTCTCCATACCCCCTGATCCCTTTAGCCACAAGGGCCACATCTAACTCCCTCTTAAATATAGCCAATTAACTGGCCTCAACTACCTTCTGTGGCAGAGAATTCCACAGATTCACCACTCTGTGTGAAAAATGTTTTTCTCATCTCGGTCCTAAAAGATTTCCCCCTTATCCTTAAACTCTGACCCCTTGTTCTGGACTTCCCCAACATCGGGAGCAATCTTCCGGCATCTAGCCTGTCCAACCCCTTAAGAACTCTGCGGGACAGGCAGCATCTCTGGAGAGAAGGAATGGGTGATGTTTCAGGTCGAGACCCTTCTTTAGACAAAATGACACCTATCCATGTTCTCCAGAGACACTGCCTGACTCACTGAGTTACTCCAGCACTTTGTGTCTGCAGTTCTTGGTTATCACTGATGATATATTTGTCAGCTTCTTCTGCAGATTGACCTGTTACCATCTCCCCAACTCACACAGGTCCGATCACAAGTGTGTGTTTCAGCAGGGACGGGCAATGCACTCTCAGCTCCAGCCTGGACTCCACACTGCGCCTGTTGGATAAGGAGACGGGGGAGCTGCTGGGACAGTAAGTGCACCTCCCTGTGGTGGGAGGATCACTATCAGACACACTGACTCCAGAACCTGTCCTCTAACTGGCACTACTCCCTTGGTGTCACCACCTGGTGATGGTCTCTTCCATCTCCAAGCAAAAGATACTTCATTGTCCCCGGTGTGTAGTGTGTCCCTAGTGGGTTAGTGTACGGGGACCGCTTGTCGGCGCGGACCCGTGGGTCGATGGGCCTGTTTCCACACTGTATCTATACTAAAGCAGAAGACCATGGGATTCAATATTGGGCCATCTGCTGCTCTACGAGAAGTAGACCACAATGTTAACAGTTACCCCTTCCTCGCTGTTTCAACAGGTACAAAAACCACAAGAATGCAGAGTACAAACTAGACTGCTGCTTCAACGAGACGGACACGCATGTCCTCAGTGGCTCCGAGGATGGGAAGGTGTATTTCTGGGATCTCATTGAGGTGAGCATCCTTTCCCCAACTGATAAGACACAGAATGCTGGAGTAACTCAGCGGGACGGGCAGCATCTGTGGAGAGAAGGAATGGGTGACGTTTCGGGTCGAGACCCTTCTTCAGACTGAGAATCTCAGACTATCTTTTCCCCAACAGCCACCCTTCCTTTCTCTCAGACAAGATGGGGATCTTGGGTGGGTTTTTGTAGGCTAATTGGCTTGGTATAATTGTACATTGTCCCTAGTGTTTGTGTGCGGGGATCGCTGGCCAGCCCGGACTCGGTGGGCTGAAGGGCCTGTTTCCGTGCTGTATCTCTAAACTAAACTAAACTAAACTCTGCCATCACCACTAACAACACATTTTCGTTACACCATTGCTGTAAGAGGGTTTGTGTCATGCACAATACTCCTAAGTTTCTTCTGTTAGGGCATTGACTGAAGGATTTGGGTTGTATGAATTTATTAACACGATGCAATTCTTGTTGCAGGGATCGCAGGCTGCAACGCTGACGGTGGGGAAGGGAGTGGTGCAGTCCCTGAGTCACCACCCAACTCAGTCGTGTTTGCTCACTGCCACAGAGGGCAACGTGCAGCTCTGGGGGGATGAAGAATACGAGGAAGAGATGGTGACAGCCACATGACGCTCGGGCACAGGCTCCCAACATGGGCCATAAACTGTGCAGGAAGGAACTGCAGGTGCTGGTTTTCACCGAGATAGACACAAAATGCTGGAGTAACTCAGCGGATCAGGGCAGCATCTCTGGTGAAAAGGAGGTTGTGGCTTTTGGGTCGTAACTCTTCTACAGACACGATAAGCTCTTGGCCTTTGAACTGGTTACAGACTGAAGAACATGCACCATAACTCCAGCAAGGCTGCTCATGTGACACACTGCAGGTGGATCCATGATGCAGTTAGCTGAACAAAAAAACAAACTGCTGGAGGAACCCAGCGGGTCAGGCAGCTTCTGTAGAGTGAAATGGACAGACTGCTGGAGGAACTGAGCAGGTCAGGTAGTACTGTATCTGTAATTTACTCCAGCAATTCCACTTATCTCCCCAGCTATGACTACCTGTTGTCCACTGCCCACAATATCTGGCCCCTGTCATTTAAATGTCTAGTTTGAGAAGAATAAAGTAATTACTTTCAGAAAATGTTTGTTTCAACAAGCAGTGTCATAATTCTGTGTTAAAACTGTTTAATTTGGGTTTACAGCGCGGAAACAGGCTCTTCGGCTTAACGAGTCCACTCAGACCTGCGATCCCCACACACTAACACTATCCTACACACACACACTAGGGACAATTTACGTTTATACCAAGCCAATTAACCTACAAACCTGTACGTCTTTGGAGTGTGGGAGGACACTGAAGTTCTCTGAGAAAACCCACGCGGGTCACGGGGTGAACGTACAAACTCCGTACAGACAGCACCCGTAGTCGGGATCGAACCCGGGTCTCTGCCGCTGCATTCGCTGTAAAGCAGCAACTCTACCACTGTGCCACCGTGTGTAGCAAACAACTGGACACCTGACAAACAAAATAGTCTTTAAACTCAATCATGATTTTATTCATATTCATGCAGCAACCATATCTCAAAATTACATATTTGGAAGAAAACCATTATGCACAAGTTTCTCCAGCTAGCAACCCCAAGTAGTCTTCTCGACCCGAAAACACCCGCGTTTAGTGTGTTGAGGACACTCAGTCACTAGGACAAAGTGTTTCTCCAGACCCTCAAGCTCTGCTTAGATCACCTTAAGATCCACGCAGAAGCTGACCCAAGTGGTTATATATTAATTAACTTACAAATGCCCTTGAAAGGTTTCAGTAAAATAATGTTCTCTCCCTGATCCCGATTCCTTTTTCCTGTGTGTGCGCACACACACCGACACACACAGCTGTCTGGTACTCAACGTCTCAGACCTGGTGGTATGTAAAAGCATAAATAATAGTCAAACAAAATGTAATGCGTACATTCACCACTGCAAGGAGTTTGATGAAATGCTGAAAGTGGATACAGTGAATTCCCTCAGGGTGCCACATGCCACATCTTCCTTCCTTCCTTCCTTCTTTCACTCGTTCTTGGCTGAGAGCCTGAGAGATTAGGAATCGCAGTATGCTCCTAATGTGGCAACATCTGCTTCCCAGTAGTGGCAGATAGGATCCCAATGTCCCCTCGACCTCAGGAGACGGTGCCATCAGCCGCTGATTCTACGACATGCTTGGCTTACGCGGGGAGTGCGTTAAATCATCTTTGAACGGGACGCAAATGCACTCAACTTGGGCGCGAATGTTTCAGCGACCAACAGAGGGAAAACAAGAGTGGCATCAGCACAGATCTAGGAGAAAGAACAGGTGCTCAATACAGCGATCTCTCCGGGTCCCACCTACCCACTCTCCAAACGTTCATACATGATAGCAGCAGAATTCGGCCATTCGGCCCATGAAGCCTACTCCACCATTTAATTACGGCTGATCTATCTTCCCTTTTAACCCCATTCTCCTGCCTTCTACCTATAACCCATGACACCCGTACTAATCAAGAATCTATCTATCTCTGCCTTAAAAATATCCATTGACTTGGCAATTAATTCCACAGATTCACCACCCTCTGACTAAAGAAATTCCTCCTCATCTCGTTCATAAAGGAACGTCCTTTAATTCTAAGGTTATGACTCTCCCTCGAGTGGAAACATCCTCTTCACATCCACTCTATCCAGGCCTTTCGCTCTTCGAAAGTGATCACTGTTCAGTTATTGACGCCTCACTCCATCCAACGATGACACCTCGCCTTCACTTGCCCGTGACTCCAGCGCTTTCCCTCTGGCAATGGTTGTGCGTTTGACACCACCGCAGACCGATGACACACACTCACCTTCACGGGCTTGGCATCCATGCGGATTTTACCCCAGGACACGGCTTCGTCCGGTTTGGCTCCAGAATCTGAGCCATCAAACTCCTGGCCTGTGTTGACATACACTGAGTAGTCTGCTCCGTTCCTCTGTCAGCGAATGAAGGGTGGGGAAAAATAAATTAGGATCAATAAAAGGATGGGGGGGGCGGGGGTCAAAGGAATAAATTGGAGCAAAGGCAGAAGGAACCGACCATGAGATTAGCGTTGGCAATGTGATGCTTCACCACGCCGCCTCCCAGTATGATCATCCCTGTCTGTTTAGCGTACACCGCCTGGTTGTTTACTCCTCGGATGTCTAGGGAGAGGAGCGAAAGAACAGGAGTTACTACAGCACTCGTTCACCGACCCTCCAACTCTCCCCCGCATTCCTTCTCTCCAGAGATGCTGCCTGGCCCGCTGAGTTACTCCAGCTTTTTGTGTCTATCTTCGGTTTAAACCAGCATCTGCGGTTCCTTCATCCACAACTACACCCACCATCTTAAATCTCCCTTTCCCACTGCACCACACATTGACACCACCTCCCCTGCACTGCTTATGAATGAATTAATAAGTTTATTGGCCAAGTATTCACATACAAGGAATTTGCATTGGTGCTCCGCCCGCAAGTGACAACATGACATACGGTGACAGTTAAGAATGACCTATAAAACATGAAACATTAATAATCAAACATTATCGATTAAACATGTGAATTAAATAAAATACCAGAGCACAATGAGGCTACAGATTTTTGGTTATTGAGTAGAGCTACTACTCGTGGAAAAAAGCTGTTTTTATGTCTGGCTGTGGCAGCTTTGATAGTCCGGAGTTGCCTTCCAGAAGGAAGTGATTCAAAGAGTTTGTGTAGCAAACCACACAGGCACAGATAAATATCACCAGAATCAATTAGTGAAGGTCTCCATTCATAAGTAGCACAAGAGGAATTAGGCCATTCGGCCCATCAAGTCTAATCCTCCATCCAATCATGACTGATCTATCTTTCCCTCCGTACATACCTTCAACAATATCGAGCACCAGCCCAGGGTTCTTATAAGAGTGGAAGTAGATCATGTCACCGATGGAGCCATCTGTCAGGGCAGGGCTGAAGACTGGGATGTTGTTCTGCAAAAGAGGATCAAAATTGGAGAGAGATTAAAAAAAAAAGCTGGAGTAACTCAGCGGGACATGCAGCATCTCTGGAGAGACGTTTTAGAATGAGACCCTTCTTCAGGCTCTTCAAAATTGGAGGATTCAAATATGTAGAAACAATTTCTAGTCAGCTCCACAATTTCTAGTCAGCGAGACACAATCCGAACATGTTGGAATAGGTGTACAGGGACAGACAGACAGACACGCACGCACGCACGCGCACACACACACAGACACACGCACACACACGCACAGACACACGCACACACACAGACAAAGACACATATGCACACGCACACAGACACACACACAGACACACACACATGCACGCGCACACTGACACACGCACACATGCGCATGCACACACACAGACACACGCACACACACACACACACACATGCACGCACATGCGCTCTCACGCACAGACACACGCACGCATAAGGAAAGAGAAGCTGCAATTGAACACAAAGTCAGCAACGGGATCAGATCCTGCAGGAAACAACATGACAGAGTGGACATCAGGAAGTTTCCACTAGTGGGAGAGTCTTGAACAAAGGTTCAGTTACAAGATGAGGTGCCGCTCATTACAAACAGAGGTGTATTAAAAACACGACTCCTCACAAAGGGACGGATCACTGGATTCTCCATCTCAGGATCGCAAAGGCTGGATCAATGGGAGTATTTAAGAGGAGGTAAATACATTGAAAGAATAAGTAATTGGGGGCTGTGCGTAAATGGCACAACTGAAGAGCAGAAGCCTGGAGCACCTTTTCCATGCCCGTGGGGCAAGCTAGAGGGGCTGAGTGGCCTACACCGGCTCTTAGCTTCTCATGTTTCAGGCAAGAGCTGTCCCAGTGAACTGGGCCCCAGAGTGGAGTATGTTGGAGGAGGGTGATGATGCAGAGGGGTGAGGATGAAGAGTGCCCCTCAGGCCAACGGCCTCAGTCCACACAGGCACGTCAGTTATGACTTTGATCAAAGTCAAAGTCAAATTCAAAGTCAAATTTATTCATCACATGCACCCGAAGGTGCAGTCAAATGATCAGCCTGCAGACCTCAGGGCAGGGCGAGTCAAAAGTTGCAAACACAGTGACAGATTCAGCGAGTGATTCGTATGTCAAGGGTGGGAGATAAATTTGTGTGTTAGTGTAGTGTGTGTAGACTGTATTGTATAATTGGTATAGCCTCCGAAAATGTGAAATGAATTTTTTCCACGGTTCATGTATATATTTATTACCTGAATAAAGTCTATTTTAAAATTTAAAAAAGATTCGTATGTAAATCCTGTACCTTGTAAGCCCAGTAGTAGACAGACTCTGGGTTATCGATCTCTTTCCCTAGTCGAGCAATCATTTTTGATGGAGTCCAATTCGCTCCCTGCAGTAAGAACACAAGGGCATCAGTGCCTGCAGTGCAGCCTGCATATAACAGCCATGAAACGGCATAGAACTGAAGCTGCCATTAAAACAAGCTTTCAACAATTGCTCACTTTTTCAATTTAAAGGGCTTCAGCCTTTAATTCAAAAAGATGTTCATTTTAATTATTATTTTTTTTTAATTTAGAAATACAGTGTGGAAACAGGTCCTTCAACCCACCAAGTTCACACTGACCAGCGATCCCCGCACATTGACACAACCTTGGAAAAAAAACCCACGCATGTCACGGTGAGTACGTACAAACTCCGTATAGACAGCACCCGTAGTCGGGATGGAACCCAGGTCTCCGACGCTGCAAGCGCTGTAAGGCAGCAACTCTACCGCTGCCAATACATTAACTAAGTTCATGTAGCTAAGTTCTTCTGTTTAGCCTTTAGATCTACAGAAAGGATTAAGTTGCTGCCATCTCTCCTGGAGACGGGGCGGGTAGGCTCACCTGCTCCTTCTGCTCCAGTAGCATCTGATCCAGAATTGGCATCAACCAGTCCTCGAATTTGCAATAGTTGTTATTGGGGACCAAAAGATTTCCAATCCTGTCATTAATTACAAGATCAATTAGGATCAACACCCGTAATTAGTTGTATTCGAAACACGCAGTGGATTTGGATTCATCTTTTCAGATGTGGGAGCTGAAGCTAAACTGTGGTACATCTTAGAGGCTGGAGAGCAGATTGACTGCGCATATAGTGAGCTCCACTCCATAACCTAACTGACCCTGCCCTCCGTGTGTTTGATGAGATCCTGAGTAGCAGCTTTATTGTATCTAACCAAGTTCATGTCACAAAGCAGAATTAATCAATTTGGCCCATCGAGTCTACTCCGACATTCAATCATGGCTGATCTATCTTTCTCTCTCAACCCCATTCTCCTGCCTTCTCCCCATATCCCGACACCCATACTAATCAAGAATCTGTCAATCTCCACCTTAAAATACACAAATGGACTCCACAGCAATGTAGCAATTAATTCCACAGATTTACCACCCTCTGACTAAAGAAGTGTTGTTACTCACCCTAGTTTTTCCACATGCTGGAAAAGTCCTCTATTTCCACTCCATCCCCAAGCATCTCCCTGTTACTGGGCCCACATCCATAGGCATTAAGCTATCTCGAGCTCTAGGACAGGAGCTGAGACGGGGAACAGCAACAAACGACGCAGCAGTGGAGTGCGATACATTGAAACCCAATTTCCCCGACATCTAAATGTGCAACTGCAGTGTCCAGGAGCTGTGTATTCTATCAGCCGGCCCAGAGACAGCATCTGCAGTTGTAAACAGCATCTGCAGTTCTTTGTTTCTTCACTAAAGGTGCCTGGTTTGTGCAATTGACTGACACACATGGGATACACAGAGACTCTGTGACCATCTCCCCGAGAGGAACCAGCTGGCTGTGGCGCACCAGTAAACATAGAAACATAGAAAATAGGAGCAGGGATAGGCCATTCAGCCTTTCGAGCCAGCACCACCATTCAATGTGATCATGGCTGATCATCCAAAATCAGTACCCTGTTCCTGCCTTCTCCCCATATCCCCAGATTCCGTTTGCCCTAAGAGCTAAATCGAACTCTCTCTTGAATACTTCCAGTGAATTGGCCTGTGGGTGAAAAAGTTTTTCCTCACCTCAGTCCTCAATGGCCTACCCCTTATTCTTCAATTGTGACCCCCTGGTTCTGGACTCCCCCAACATGGGGAATACTTCTCCTGCATCTAGCCTGTGCAATCCCACAAGAATGTTATATGTTTCTATAAGATCTCCTCTCATCCTTCTAAATTCCAGTGAATAAGCCCAGTCGAGCCATTCCTTCATATGTCAGTAAGATGGTACTTGGAACTAGCAGCATTGATACTCAATCCTCAGTATGGACCTTCTCTCAGAACCTCCATTCTGATATAATTCTACCAGCCAGCACCACATTGGGACAGCTTTACATTGTATGCAGGTGGTAGTGACTCCCTACCTGTTAATCCCGTTGGCTCGCAGCTCTTTACCCTTCAGGCTGAAGTCCCCCAGGAACGTTGGAGCCAGACACTTGATGAAGTCCTCCTCGATGCCACCCGCGGTGGTCACCACACAGTCAACCTGTAAGGGGCGGGAAAGAGAAAGTTAGGCCAGTAAACAGGAAGGGCACAAGGATCTGGGTAACGGGATTAACAAACTGCTTCTTCCCACAAACACGATGCGTGGAGATCCGCACCCATGGTCTACATCACTGTGGCAAACCAGACATTATTCAGTGATTGTACAGTGAGATGGACAATGGTGGGATCCGGCTTTGCCTTGGTCCCTCTTGTTGGTAATGTTGTCGCTGGCATTGTGTGCAGAGTGAGACACTGGAGTGGTGCCTGGGGACATGTATGGGTATCATGGGCATCAGCAATTCCACTATTGTGCTGCTTGTTGCTTTGTGTGGGTTGGGTAAATGTGGCCACGACGGCCAACCAATCTGTGCGGCACAGTGGCGCGGCCAGCAGAGCTGCTGCATCACAGCTGCAGTGATGCCGGTTCAATCCTGGCCACTGGTGTTCTGTGTGTGGAGTTTCCACATTCGCCATGAACTTCCCCCTTGTGCTCTGGTTTCCTCCCACTTCACAAAGACATGCCTAGCAGGTTAATAGTTTATTGCCACTTGTACTGAGGTACAGTGAAAAGCTTTTGTTGCGTGCTAACCAGTCAGCGGAAAGGCAATACATGATTACAATCAAGTCATTTACAGTGTATAGATACATGATATGGGAATAACGTTTAGTGCAAGGTAAAGCCAGTAAAGGCCGATTAATGATAGTCCGAGGGTCACCAATGAGATAGATAGTAGTTCAGCACTGCTCTAGGGTGTGGTAGGATGATTCAGTTGCCTGATAACAGCTGGGAAGAAACTGTCCCTGAATCTGGAGCTGATGGGAACACGGGGAAAATAATGGGTTTGGTGTACAATTAGTGTGGTTGGTGGTCAGCGATGTCCTGGTGGCTGACTGGCCTGATTCACTGCTTTGACTATCACAGTAGCAGCCCAGAGCAGGCAGGTGATGTTGCCTTTCTGGGATAGGTAGCCAGTTGGTTTCTACCCGAGGGACAGGATAATACACCCCAACGCCAGACCCCCCCCCCACCATGTTGTGTTGTACAAGGTAGCGGATGGTTTCTCGAATCCCAGAGCTGATGAGGTTGGAGGTGTATCCCAGGAAAATGGTGCAGCCCGTCCGCTTCCGTTGACATGGGTTCAGGTTGATGGCATTCTTCTCCGATTCTTCCAAGGGCTCCAACTTCTTCTCGATCTGAGAACGTACAACAGAGGTCAGGCCTGCTGTTGCCAGCAGGAATCAATGCGCGTACAGCCACGCGCAAACGAGCTGACCCAAAACCCAAACAGCCAATGCCAGAAATCCTCAGCAGGGGGAAAGAGAGGGGGAAAGATTTAGTACAAATCTGAGGGGCAACATTTTTATTACACAAAGGGCGATGGGTATATGGAATGAGGTATATGGTTCTACTAGGTACATGGAACGAGCAGCTGGAGGAGGTAGTTGAGGCAGGTATCATCACAACATTAAAAAAATATTTGGACAGGCATGCGGATAGAGTGATATGGGCCAAATGTCGGCAGGTGGTACTAGTGTAGATGGGACATGTTGATCTTTGTAGGCAAGTTGAGCCGAAGGGCCTGTTTCCATGCTGTATAACTCCATGACACAATGCTCTGGACTATATCCCACTAATCTCTATGTGCTCAACAATGAGATTACAACAGACACTTCTCACTGTCCCAGACACCTTTCCCCTCTCACCTTGAACCTATGTGCTCTGTTTCTTGATTCCCCTACTCTGGGTTAAAGACTGAGCATTTACCCCATCTACCAAATTCCTCACTTTATCTTGTGCACCTCTATAAGGTCAGCCCTCATCCCCCTGCACTCCAAGAAATAAAGTCCTAGCCTGCCCAACCTCTCCCTGTAGCTCAGCTTTCTGATCTAAACTCACACTGTCACAAAAGAACACAAAAAACAGGAGGGGGCCACTCTGCCGTTCAAGGCTGTTCTACCTTTTCTATAAGGTCATAAGGAATAGGAGTAGAATTAGGCCATTCGGCCCATCAAGTCTACTCCACCATTCAATCATGGCTCATCTTTCTCCCACCTAATCTTATTCTCCTGCCTTCTCCCCGTAATCCCTGACACCTATACCAATCAAGAATCTATCTATCTCTGCTGTAAAAATATCCACTGACTTGGTCTCCACAGTCTTCCGTAGCAAAGAATTCCACAATTCCATGAGATCACTCACAGCTAATCCTGCACCTTCGACCCAGCTCCCATCTCCATGTCATGATTTCCTAATCCCCATCCTGCCTCACGTAAACTGCATCCTGATCACCGCTAAAGTCAAGCCAAGTCAATTTTATTTCTATAGGACATTTACAAAATAACTCTCGTTGACCAACGTGCTTTAGATCAGTGCAGGTACTAACGTTCTACCAACAGTGGTACATGGATCAACAATACATGCATAAATACATACATACAGCCTCCCTCAGAGGACCTCAAGAAAGGCTTGAGAGTAAAAAAAATAAGTTTTATGTCTAGACTTAAAAGAGTCGATGGAGGGGGCAGTTCTGATGGGGAAGAGGGATGCTGTTTCATAGTTGCGGGGATACTTACCATTGCATTGATCTGTTCTACAGCTTGGCCAAAGTTGGTTGCCTGATAACCCGTGGTCAGGTAAGACTGCAGCAATGCATGGTAGTCAATTCCTTTGTTGAAGTCATAGCCCTTGACCTGCAGAGAACCCCCGGGCATCGTGGCGCTCTCTTTGTGAACTGCGTTCATGGCCACAAGTGGAGCAAGTTCCGCCATTCCTTCTCTTTCCATCGGCTGATCAATACGTCAAACTTCCTCTCAGTCAAAGCCCTGGAATGAATGAGCCACAGAAACCGGGGTTAGTGAGAGGGATTGAGACAAGGCAGCAGGAAAGATGCAATGTTACAGAACCAGAGTACAGAAGCAGGCTCTTCAGCCCATCATGTCCATGCCTCTCACTGCAGCGGTCTGTACTACACCCATTTATTTAGTCCGAGATTCAAGGAACTGTACAGTATGGAGGGAAAAAAAACCTTTTAACCCATAAAACACAAGATGCATGAAACTTGCAGTCACGAGTTGGGCTAGATGTTAAATTACAATGAAAGCACAAAGTGCATGAGGATTAGCACCCACCACATCTTGGTGAGTTTCTTCAGCACCCTTTGTCAACTTAACAACATCCTTCTTGTGGCTGGGCGACCAGAACTGCACACAGTACGGCCAAGTGATGACTCAATCACCTTCTATTCCTCTGTGTTTCATGTAATTATCCTGACGGTTCTTAAAACATTACGAGAATATCTTACTCTGCCACCTCTTCAGACACTGCATCCCAAACTCCATTCACCTTGAGGGTGAATATAATCCCTATCAGAACCCCTGGAAACAAATCAGCGGGGTGGGAGATTACAACCTTCACGTGGTCCGACCTGTTTCGACGAATGCAATCAACCTGGCGTGCACAATCAAATAAGATCAATTAGAACAAGTTGTCGTACAACTTTAGGCTGTGCACGCCATATGCAAAAAGAAGAAGAAACAATTCAGCCAGGCATTTAAGTTGCATTCAATGACAGAGGTTTACCATAGAAACATAGAAAATAGGTGCAGGAGTAGGCCATTCGGACCTTCGAGCCAGCACCTCCATTCAATATGATCATGGCTGGTCATCCACAATCAGTACCCCGTTCCTGCTTTCTCCCCATATCCCTTGATTCTGTAGCCCTGAGAGCTAAATCTAACCCTCTCTTGAACACAATTGTCAATTTAAAAACCTGCAATGGCACAGAGACTGACAAAAGTGCTGGAGAAACTCAGCGGGTGCAGCAGCATCTAAGGAGCGAAGGAAATAGGCTTTCCTTCGCTCCATAGATGCTGCTGCACCCGCTGAGTTTCTCCAGCACTTTTGTCTACCTTCGATTTTCCAGCATCTGCAATACAATATCTATTCCATGTCATTTGAACCTCAGTGAGACTCAAACGAAACTCCGTTTCTGCAGCCATACAAACAAAACAATTCCTACAAGACACAAAAACAATTCAATTCACACAAACATCCATCACAGGGAATCCCCTCCTCACTGTGATGGAAGCCAAAGTATTTTCTCTCCCCTGCACCATTTTTGCAATAAGAAGCAGTTCCTTATTTTTAGATTAGATTAGATTACATTAGATTCCTTTATTGTCATGTAACGAAATTTCGTTTCCCTGCAGTCATACATATAATTAAAAAAATGACAAAAACACACAATCAACACAAATTTTACATCCACCACAGTGAGTTCACCAAACACACTGTGATGGAAGGCAAAACACATGGCACAGAGGCTGTCTGTCAGGATGCTGCACAGCGGCCCATGACCACAGAGGTGGCTGGCAGCATCCCTACCCTGGCTGTCAGTGGGGCAGTGAGATGCTCTGGCCCACTGGTACACAGCAAGATCCCACTATCCCACAGTGGCCCTCCCCCCCCCTCCCCCCTCACCCTCCACTCACCCCGGGTTATCCCGGTCACCGCAAGGTCACTGCAAAATCGTCCTCTCCCGCCGCTCCACACTGCGGCTGCGCGCCGGCTCTAGCCCGCCCCCCAGCGCCCGCCGATCCCATTGCAGCCCCTCTCACAGCCAATCACACGGGGAGCCGGAGGGAGCAGAGAGAGGGTCAGTCGGTCAGTGTCTGTGGGGGGGAATGGACACAGTGGGCAGGGTGGACAGAGGGGCCAGTGTGGACAGTGTGGACAGAGTGGACAGTGTGGGCAGGGTGGACAGTGGGGACTGTGTGGACAGTGGGGACAGAGTGGGCAGTGGGGCGGAGTGGAGAGTATGGGCAGATTGAGCAGTGTGGACAGGGTGGACAGTGGGGACTGTGGGGACAGAGTGGACAGAGTGGACAGTGTTGACAATGTGGCCGGTGTGGACAGTGTGGACAGTGTGGACAATGTGAGCAGTGTGGACAGTGTGGACAATGTGGGCAGGGTGGACAGTGTGGACAATGTGGGCAGGGTGGACAGTGTGGACAATGTGGGCAGGGTGGACAGTGTGGACAATGTGGGCAGGGTGGACAGTGTGGACAATGTGGGCAGGGTGGACAGGATGGGCAGGGTGGGCAGTGGGGACAGTGGGGACTGTGGGGACAGAGTGGGCAGTGGGGCTGGAGTGGAGTGTATGGGCAGATTGAGCAGTGTGGACAGGGTGGACAGTGGGGACTGTGGGGACAGAGTGGACAGAGTGGACAGTGTTAACAATGTGGCCGGTGTGGACAGTGTGGACAGTGTGGACAATGTGAGCAGTGTGGACAGTGTGGACAATGTGGGCAGGGTGGACAGTGTGGACAATGTGGGCAGGGTGGACAGTGTGGACAATGTGGGCAGGGTGGACAGGATGGGCAGCAGGGTGGGCAGTGTGGACAGACAGTGTGGACAGTGAGTGTGGACAATGTGAGCAGTGTGGACAGGGTGGACAGTGGGGACTGTGGGGACAGAGTGGGCAGGGTGGACAGAGGGGCCAGTGTGGACAGTGTGGACAGTGTTAACAATGTGGCCGGTGTGGACAGTGTGGACAATGTGAGCAGTGTGGACAGTGGGGCCAGTGTGGGCAGTATGGACAATGTGAGCAGTGTGGGCAATGTGGAGTGTGGCCAGAGTGGGCAGTGTGGACAGAGTGGACAGTGTGAACATAATGGAGAGTGTGGACAAAGTGGGCAGAGTGGAGGGTGTGGACAGTGGACAGAATGGCCAGATAGACATGGGAGAGAGTGGACAGAATTGACAGTATGAACAGAGGAGCGAGTGGACAGAGGATAGAATGGATTGAGTGGACAGGACTCCGGCGAGTACAGGCACAGAGCTGTCAAACACTCATTATCTAATGTTAACATATGTTGGCCCAATCATCCCTGGGTTCATTCTCGTAAACCTCCTCTGGGCCCGCTCCAAAGTCAGCACACCCCTCCTCAGATACGTGGCCCAAAACTGCTCACAATACCCCAGATGCGGTTTAATCATTGCCTTTTAAAGCCAATTACATCCCAGCTTTTTATATTCTAGTCCTCTCGAAATGAATGCTAACATTGCAATTGCCTCCCTCACTACCGATTCAACCTGCAAATTAACCTTTTGGGAATCTTACACAAGTACTCCCAAATTTCTTTGCACCTCAAATTTCTGAATCCTCTCCCCATTTAGAAAATAGCCTACACCTTTATTTCTACTACCAATGTGCATGACTGCACACTTTGCTACACTGTATTCCATCTGCCATTTATGTACCCATTCTCCAATGCTGTCCAAGTCCCTCTTCAGACCATCTTCTTTCTCTACACTATCTGCCTCTCCACTTATCTTTGCATCATCTACAAAGCCATCATCCAAATCATTAATATACATGAAGGGCAGTGGCCCCAGCACTAACCCCTGAGGAACACCACTGGTCACTGGCAGCCAACCAGAAAAAAAGCTCCCGTTATATACCAACTCTTTGCCTTCCTGGGATGTCAGGACTTTCATATGAAGAAAGACTGGATAAACTCAGCTTGTACTCACTAGAATTTAGAATATTGAGGGGGGATCTTGTAGAAACTTACAAAATTCTTAAGGGGTTGGACAGGCTAGATGCAGGAAGATTGTTCCCGATGTTGGGGAAGTCCCGAACAAGGGGTCACAGTTTAAGGGTAAGGGGGAAATCTTTTAGGACCGAGATGAGAAAAACATTTTTCACACAGAGAGTGGTGAATCTCTGGAATTCTCTGCCACAGAAGGTAGTTGAGGCCAGTTCATTGGCTATATTTAAGAGGGAGTTAGATGTGGCCCTTGTGGCTAAGGGGATCAGGGGGTATGGAGAGAAGGCAGGTACAGGATACTGAGTTGGATGATCAGGCATGAACGATCATATTTGAATGGTGGTGCAGGCTCGAAGGGCCAATGGCCTACTCCTGCACCTAATTTCTATGTTTCTGCCATTCAGCCAGTCTTCCATCCGTGCTATCCGCACTAATACCATGGGCTCTCATCTTGTTTGGCAGCCTCATGTGTGGCACCTTATCAAAGGCCTTTTGAAATCCAAGTAACAAATATCAACTGATCCCCTTTGGTCTATCCTACTGCACTGTTCTACGGGTGTTCTTTGTTTAAATCATCACAAAGATAATAAACGGTCCCTTCGGATTTATCAACCCTCTCACAACTTCAATTATTCTCAAAGATGCAACTTTAAACATCTGAACAGGAGCATTGTGCTGTGGCCCTGAAGGATTAAAAGAATTCCAAAGAGGCCTTATTTTTAAAACAAAGACTTTATAAATAAGCAAAGAGCAGTGGAGGGAGGGATGGGTTGTTTTGAAGTCTGACATTTAACTGCATGACCCCTTGGTGTGCAGGCAGCTCCCTGCCATTTTCAATGAGTGAGCCACTGCTCTGCAGCACCGGGAAGCAAATGAATCAGGGAGGGAGGTGGGATGGAGGCAGAGTGTGAGCAATGTGCACCAGCATCAGTAGTACATCAGTCAGTCTGAACACTTTGCTCCGAGCACGAGGAAAGGCTGCTGTCTCCGGTTTTACCTTCAAAGGGAATTCTGGTTCCCATCTGAAGTGGTTTACCTGCACCATCTACACCAGAGCTCTGAAGAGAGAGAATACAGAGTCCAAGAACTAGTTGCTGCCTTGGGTATGTAAAATTGTGTTTAATCTTGGTCAGTTAGTACTATTAGTTTTTAATATCTTACTAATTTAATCAATGGACAAGTTAATAGACTACAGTAAAACTCTAATACAGTAGCTTCTGTTTTCTAGTGTTAGATTGGTAGATTTGCTGGACTTTGGATAGAACTCCTATGATACCCAAGCACTATTTTACTCTTTTTCCATGTTACAACGTGTGGAGTTAGAGAATAGTATAATACATTGTGTATAAGAAGGAACATGGATAGGTGACTGTCTGAAGACGTGTCACAACACGAAACATCACCTGTCCATTTTCTCCAAGAGATGCTACCTAACCTGCTGGGTTACTCCAGCACTTTCTGGCTGGCCTCATCTTTTATGTATGTACACACTATTCCATTTCTGTTCCTTTCCTGGATTTCATCTCTGCCATTGGGCTCCAAACTCTGAAGTTCCCACCCGTACATTCAACTCTAACCTCCTCTATCTCTCTCTCGCGCTCCTTATTAACCTTTACGATCTCTACAGGTTATCAGCCCCAACACCTATGTTTTGCTTGATTGTGCTTCTGTGGCGTGTCTTGGGATTGTTTGTGTAGGAAGGAACTGCAGATGCTGGTTTAAACCGAAGATGGACCAAAAAAAAGCTTGTTCCCCTATCCCCCAACTCTCAGTCTGAAGAAGGGTCTTGACCCAAAACGTCACCTATTCCTTTTCTCCAGAGATGCTGCTTGACCCGCTGAGTTACTCCAGCTTTTTGTGTCTATCTTGGGCAATGTGCAACAATATGCAACTATGTGTAGCAATGTGCAACAATCTGATACAATGTGTAGCACTGTAACAACGTGCAACAATATGTAACAATGTGTAACATTATCAAAGGTGATGTATACATGGGAGATGCTGTGGTAAATGGGTGGTGGAGTTGAGTATTGGCATCATAGCAGCATCCACTGTGAGATCTAGGTGGCATTCTGTAGGGCCTTTGAGCATAAACCATCTGTGCTGGGTGCTGTCTTATGCACCGCCTGTTGTGGGACTGCTCAGCCTTAAAGAACAGAGCCTAAAGCTAAGGCTTGCTAATGAGACTGGGTTTGAGTTGCAGACATCAGAAGAGGGAGGTGAGAGGGAGTATGTAGAATACTCATACCAGTTGGTTGATGAAGAATTTGCCTTAATAGTTCAGGCTCACCACAGGATTTGGAAGGGAAATTATTAGACCAACCACATAGGCTTGGAGATTACCTGAGGCGCAACTTAATTGGCAAACCGGGGGGGGGGGGGGGGGGGGGGGCACTTAAGGGACAGCACAGTGGCGTAGCAGTAGAATTGCTGCCATACAGCGTCAGAGACACGGGTTCCATCCAGACTATGGGTGCTGTCTGTACAGAGTTTGCACTGTGCCCACGTGGTTTTTTTCTGTGTGCTCAGGTTTCCTCCCATGTTCCAGACGTGCAGGTAGGTTAATTGACCTCTGTAAAATTGTCCCTCGAGTGTAGGATAGAACTGGTATACGGGGTGATCTTTGGTCGGCGTGGACTCGATAGGCCTGTTTTCACGCTGTATCTCTAAACTAAACACAAACTATCAGGTCATGGATTGATTAGAGAAACTTGGATGGGCACTGGGACCACAAAAATGTTGAGCTTCAGTGTAACTACTCTGTTTGTAGTGTTTAAGAAGGAACTGCAGATGCTGGCGAATCGAAGGTTACACAAAAAAGCTGGAGAAACTCAGCGGGTGCAGCAGCATCTATGGAGCGAAGGAAATGGGCAACGTTTCGGGCCGAAACCCTTCTTCAGACTCTGTTTGTAGTCTACCTGGACGTTTCTTGTTGATTTATATAGTGTACTGTTCTGTGTCTTTTTTTCTTTTTTCTTTTTTCTTTTTTCTTTTGTATGGATTTATTGACATTTCATCTGTTCAATTAGTTTAATCAATCTCTGTAAAGCACTTTGGTTCAAATTGATTTTGTTGAAAAGTGCTATATAAATAAACATTATTTTTATTATTACCTTTCACCCATTCTTGAGATTTGATGCTGCCATTCAGGACTCATTAGTTACTCCCCAGAATGTGGAAGTCTCTACCTCAGAAGGCAGTGGAGGCTGATTCTCTGGATGCTTTCAAGAGTGAGTTGGAGTTAGCTCTTAAAGATAACGGAATCAGGGGACATGGGGAGAAGGCAGGAATGGGGTACTGATTGTGGATTATCACCATGATCACATTCATGGCTCGAAGGGCCGAATGGCCTACTCCTGCACCTATTGTCTATTGTGACTTCATGCAGCTGACCCTTCTCCAGTTCTGGTTTAATCCCTGTCCGAGTGCCCAGAGAAGGATTCAACCTGTTATTTTCTAGAAAGGGTCTTGCATCTTGGACCTTGTTCTAACAAATGCCGAGGGTCTGCTTGCTGAGACATTACCAGTACTGTGCGGATGGATTCCTGCATTTGCCCCACGGGTTCTGCTCTGTTTTGCATCCCACAGAATTATAGCTGGGGCTGCTCACTGCAGTTGGCACAGGCTCAATGATGTCCACAAAGGCAATCACCGCAAACCACATCGCTCACACCAGGAAGGCGGTGGAACAGCTGCGGATGGAGGCGGGCATCGAACGGATTAAGGTAAATCCATGGCAATCAGTGGCAGGAGATGAAGAGACTTTTCTGGAGAATTTGTCAGTCAGTGGATCATGGGAGTGTGGTCAGCAGATTGATTCCAATTCGGGCATGAGACCAACTCGAGGAAGGGTGGAGAAGAAATGAGCAGGTCTGCAAAATAAATGACAGCTACAGATGGACAAATAAATGGTACCGAAATTTGAGAAACCATAAACACAAAATATTATTAATTAGAAATTTAGTGAAACAGAAGAGAGCATGTTCTGTTCTGACACGTTCTAGACAAAGCTTTTTTTATCTGGCAGCATGTCACCTTCTTCCCCTAGTTAATCGCTTTAGAGATACAGCATGGAAACAGGCCCTTTGGCCCACACCGACCATCCAATTCTGTTACTCCACTCCCTCCACAGTGGGCAATTAACCTACACTACTGAACTTCTTTGGGATGTGGGAGGAAACCGGACACCCAGAGGAAACCCACACATTCACAGGGAGATTGTGCAAACTCCATACAGACAGTACCAAAGGTTGTGAACAATCTTGGGTCTCTGATGCTGTGAGGCAGTGTTTCTGTGCTATCCTTATCCTTACACAAATGGTGGTGGGTGTATGGAACGAGCTGCCAGTGGAGGTGGTTGAAGCAGGGGCTATCCCAACGCTTGAAACAATCAGACAGGGTATGACAGGTTTGTAGGGATATGGGCCAAATACAAGCAGGTAGATCTAGTGTAGATAGGACATGTTGGTCGGTGTGGACGTTGGGTCAAAGGGCCTGTTTCCACACAGTATGACTATTATCGGTTATCTCACTTCCATTTCCAGGAATTCATTATCTTTCAAAAGTTTTTGTAATTATGTTTTGTTTCATTCAAGCTACACATGGGTCAATTAAAAAACTGCAAAGCAAGTTAGGAAAGTGACGTGGATATTGATCACAAGCAGATCAGTGCTGCGATCTTTGCTCTATCTGGGACCATGCTCACCATCCCTTTACCGCAGTATCAGCACATTTATCCACTTCTCTCTACGCCATGAGTTACGTCTGAAGAAAGGTCCTGACTCGAAACGTCGCCTGTCCATTTCCTCCCCAGATGCTGCCTGACCCGCTGAGTTCTTCCAGCGCTGCCTTCAGGAGCTGGTTCCACATTCTCACCACTTCCAGGATCATTTCCTAAGGGATTTATTTGTTTGTTCTTCTCACCGAAGAGTAGAAACATCTCTCAGGCACCAGGGTGGTTGTACTGTCGAGTGTGGGTGGGAGCAGGGATAAACCAAGGTGTGAATATGCTGATAGTTTTGTTTAGTTTATTGTATTGTATTGTATATCTTTATTGTCATTTTCCTGAGTACTCACATACCCAGAGGAAACAAAAAAACGTTGCTCAACCAGTGTCCATTCAGTGTGCAGTAAAAAATAAATAGAAATTAAAAAAAAAAAAAACATATACACTGGAAAGTAATGATATTCCTGCATGCATGAAGTTCAAGGAGCAAACAGTAGACATGACAATAATAGATACAATAATAAATACAAAACCGCAAAATGGTGCTGAGATTATAGTGCAAAAAAAACCCCATAAACATTAAGAGTGGAATAACTGAATGAGGTAGAGTTAAAAGTGGATGTGCCTTCCAGAAAGGGGTGTGATTTGTACAGGAGTCTGACAGCAGTGGGAAAGAAGCTGTCCATTTCTCCCCCACCCAAGTTGCCCCAGCTTCCCGTTCTCACCCACTGTAGCTAACAGCTAACAATGGCCTGTTTCCTTTATTATCGTTACATTTTCCATATCTTTCATTCTTTTGTTCTATATCTCTCTACATCACCGTTTATATCTCTCATTTCCCTTTCCCCTGACCAGCCTGAAGAAGGGACTCGACCGGAAACGTCACCCATTCCTTCTCTCCAGAGACGCTGCATGTCTGTCCCGCTGAGTTACTCCAGCATTCTGTGTCTATCTTAAGCTGTTCTTAAGTCTGGATGTCCAGGGGCTTTCAAGCCCCTCTCCCAGAATATAGAAGACAGAGAAGGGAATAGCCAAGGAAGCAGGCATCCTTGACGACATGTAGACAAAAGTGCTGGAGAAACTCAGCGGGTGCAGCAGCATCTAAGGAGTGAAGGAAATAGGCAACTTTTCGGGATGAAACGTTGCCTATTTCCTTCGCTCCTTAGATGCTGCTGCACCCACTGAGTTTCTCCAGCACTTTTGTCTACCTTCGATTTTCCAGCATCTGCAGTTCTTAAATCTTTGACAACATGTCCGGCCTTCCTGATGCAACGCACAGTGAAGATGGACTGGATGGAAGGTGATCAATATCTGCATCAGTTACCCAAGTTGATAACTACAAGTTTACGGGCATGTTTATGAGATGGGAAAGCAAGTCCCTGCAGGTAGGCCAAGTAATTTTACTGTCATGGAACAAACTCAAGGGTGATTTCTGAAACAATGCTGTAAAGGTTTTCACTCAAGGGAAGGGGGGTAATCAGTTTTTAGTTTGGGAGATACAGCGCGGAAACAGGCTCTTCGGCCCATCGAGTCCACGCCAACCAATGATCACCGGTGTACTAGTTATCCCACTTTCACATCCTACATATTAGCGACAATTTACAGAAGCCAATCAACCCACAAACCTGCCCACCTTTGGAATGTGGAAGGAAACTGGAGCCCACCTGGAGAAAACCCATGTGGTCACGGGGAGAACGGACAGTACCCGTAGTCAGGATCGAACCCGGGTCCCTGGCGCTGTGAGGCAGCAACTCTACTGCCGTGATGCCCACTGGGATACCAAGAGCTTTAACCTCATTTTCAGACACTAACTTTAGATTGGAGAACAGGTGTCATTTGGACAGGTACATGGATAGGAACGGTTTACAGGGATAGGGACAAAACGCATCAGGCTAGCCTAGATGGACGATCATGGTTGGCATGGGCAGGTTGGGCAGAAGGGCCAGTTTCTATGCTGTATGACTCTATCGCTTGCTTGCCTTTCACATACTTTAATCTCTTGGTCTCTCTCTCACACTCCCTCCCTCCACAGATTTCAAAAGCTGCCACAGACCTGATGAACTACTGCGAGGAACATGGCACAAAGGACCCACTGCTGACAGGAATTCCAACCTCCGACAATCCTTTCAAAGACAAGAAGCCTTGCGCCATATTGTAGCCTCACCGACGGAGATTCATCACCCAGCATCTATTTGGAAGCATCATCCATTCCTGCATTACCCCAGACATACAGACCTCTCATTCCTCATCAGTCAATGTAGATGGCATACATTAATAATCTCAATTTCTGAGCTGTAGAGAGGCAGGAGCCGGCCAGAAGGTTGGGGAGCAGCAGTAGTGATGTACATATCGTAGTAACACAGCAAAGGCCCTGGGTACAAACATTGCAAATGGTCATTGTTTTATAGTGTTGAGAGATGGGGACGAAGAGTGGGGATGACATGGGACCTTTCTACCTTCTCAGTCCCCTCGGTCTTTGGTTAGAACCCAAGATGGATTCTGGCTTCAGTCTTGAAGACAGCAATGTGCCCTTGGAGAGGTGTATGGTGGAGGTTCTGTGATAAGGTTTAGGTGCCAAAGGGTGGACAAGGGAAGGTCAGTGAGAAGACTTATTGTGTTAGGAATCATCAATTTTAATGCGTGACTGTTGGAAATTAAAGGCATTCTCCCGACTTCGCATTTGACTACAGCTTTCTGAATGTTATGACCAGGAGACAAGATGGAGGCAACATGGCGGAAGGAGATCTATGAGTCTGTTGAGCAGTATTAGTTCCAACTTCTCCATGCACACACAACTACAACAGGATCTTCCCATCATGTGATTAAGAAAACTAAGATTATTTACTCTGCCTGCTTCCAAAAAGCATCAAAGTGCAGGGGTGAGAGGGTCTGATCGGGTAACAGAAAGATAATCAGCCATGAAGGTGCAGCTCATTATCCAGAATTGTATATTCCTCAACCAAACGACTGCCGCTTGGGGTGAACAAGAATGCATGTAATAAATTGTATTACTTTGGGTAAGAACTTTAGATACTGCGTGAAACAGTCTTCAGCCCACCCTGAATGGTGATCACCCCGTACACTAGCACTATCCCACACACTAGGGACAATTTACAACTTTTTTAACCGACAATTTCAAGGAACCAATTAACCTACAAACCCGCCTGTCTTTGGGAGTGTGGGAGGAAACCAGAGGAGCTGGAGGAAACCCACGCAGTCACAGGGAGACTGTACAAACTCTGCACAGACAGCCCCTTAGATCAGGATTGAACTCGGGTCTCTAAATGTGACAATAGAAGGTTTTATTGAATCCCATACTATTTGACCCACTGCTCTTTCTAAATATGCATTGGTATATATAATTATATATACTGGTATACTTTGAGTATGTAAGAAAAAGAAAAGGCATGAGGATTGCATTCAGGCAACTGGGGCAAACGCCAGGGCTTAGTGTCAGGAAAGATACAGGTTTTGTGAACATACAGGAAAAGGTACAAGGAGAAGGCACAGACACAATTATTTTAAATCCATATAATGGTCGGAGAGGGCTCATGTCCTATGTTACAAACACACTACATCGTAAGGTTCATCTAGTTTCTGTGCTCAAGACGCTGGAGCAGGAATTGAACCCACAACCTTCTGATTCAGGCGAGTGTGTTGTCCCTGCAGACGAGGCAGAGCCACAAGGCCAGCTACCTGCACTGAGCCCTGGGTTCCATCCTGGAACCAAACCCTGCCACAGTAGAGAGAGAAGCAGGACAGAGGGGAGGAGAGGTGGTGTCACAGGGTTGGGAGCTGCTGTGCGATGAAGGGACGTTACAAAGTGCTTCTTTGTCTATATGTCAGCACAATCTTTCAGTGGGAGTCTCTTCAATGTACAGTCTGGAAATCAGACAGAACGTCTCCCATCTACTGCTCTGAGGATATCGCCACTGATAAGTCCTTCAGCAGAATACCATGCATATTAAACACGCAATTATAATTACACATGTCCATGAATGTGGGTCAAAGAAGTGGATCGATGGATCTCAAAACATTGGAATTGCTGCAGGAAGAAAGCTCGCTCTAAGCAAAGCCGCAGCAGCCTCAGATTAAACAGTAGGGCTGCTCCCTGGCAGAGAACAGTACGACACCTGCCTCCTCCTGTGTGGCTCTGCATTCCTAGCACCTCCCACTATCACACACAGAAAGAAGAGATTCGAGGGTCAACAAGGAAGAATATTAGTGTGTAACTGTCCCATTCAATAAGAATTTAATGGATTAGGAAAATGATGGGGTTGTCTGAAGCCACATAGTGCCAGTGGGAGATCTTACTAAAGTATGCTAAAGCATTCATTCCTTCATACGGAAGATCCTGACACCGGCTGTAGGCTGGCATGGGCTGAAGACCTCCTTACGCTGCTCTGCAGGAACCCAGGCCGCTGCCTCGGCTAGAGCCAGTCCTTGTCACTTGGTCATTTTCCAGATCTCCACAGTCATGGATCCAGAAGCTGCTGCCAACACGTCCCGTTCCACACTGATCTGCAGCAGGAAATATCAATGCCAGCATTACTGGAGGTGTGCCCATCCCGCAAAAACACAGCTCACATCCCATCGAGGGGGTACAGTGGTGCAGCGGTAGAGTTACTGCCCTACAGTGCCACAGACCCAATTCATTCCTGAATACGGGTACCGTCTGTAGGGAGATTAGTTTAGTTTAGAGATACAACACTGAAACAGGCCCTTCAGCCCACCTGGTCCGCACTGACCAGCGACCCCCACACACTAACACTATCCTACACACACTAGGGACAATTTTTACATTTTTTATCAAGCAAATTAACCTACAACCCTGTATGTCTTTGGAGTGTGGTAGAAAACCCACGCAGATCATGACTAGAAGGTACAAACTCCATACAGACAGCACACGTAGTCAGGATGGAACCCTGGTCTCTGGCACTGTGAGGCAACAACTCTACTGCTGCGCCACCGTGCCACTCTGTTGCGGAGATAGGCAGCAAATAGCCACCGAGCCTGGCCACCGCAAGCACGCACGCACGCGGACCGTACTCACCCCATTCACCACGTCATTGTGCGGCAAAGTGCACACCGTGTGAGGCGGCTCCGTTGGTACGTGCACCTGGGGACAAAGTGAACACAGCCCATCAATATTAACACACCAGTGAATCAGGGGGTGCTGGGGCTCAGAGAGCAGGAGAAATCTACCTGAGGGTGAACTGGTCAAAAAGGTTCACAGCAAGCATCAGAGAAAGGTATCCAGAACGAAAGAGGAATAATCTTAACACCAAGAGAGTCCGGGATTCACTTTGTCACATAACCTCTCCTTTAAAATCCTTTGTTTTAGAAAGAACTGCAGATGCTGGAAAAATTGAAGGTAGACAGAAATGCTGGAGAAACTCAGCAAGTGAGGCAGCATCTCTGGAGCGAAGGAATAGGTGACGTTTCAGGTCGTGACCCGAAACGTTGCCTATTCCTTCGCTCCATAGATGCTGCCTCACCTGCTGCGTTTCTCCAGCATTTTTGTCTACCTTTAAAATCCTTTGGATACTTTTGGGACTACGTTTAATAGGTTACTATGCTGAAGAAAGTGGAGCAAAGGTACACAGCAGCTGTGATCTAACTGTATAGTCATAGAAAAAGGCCCTTCGGCCCAACTTGCCAATGCCAAGACACTAGTCCCTCCTGCCCATGTTCTGCACATATCCCTCTATAACGTATCCTATCAACGTACCTGTCTAAATGATTCTTAAAAGTTGCAATAGTACCTACCAACATCCTTGTAAATCTTCTCTGCACTCTTTCCAGCTTACCATGCAGTAGGCCCTTCAACCCATCGAGTTTATGCTAGCTTTCAGACCATTCCAAACAGTCTCATTCCCCATCTAGTTTCCTGTAACTTGTTTTCTCTCACAACAACCCCACCTCCCCCCCCAACCCCACAATCCTCTCTCCCACCCACACTAAAGGTAACTAACAGTGGCCCATCAGTCTACCCGCTTCAGGATGAGGGGGCTAACTATATCCAGTGGAGAGGCACACAAACAGATATCAGAATCACCAGCTCAGGAGCTTACCTTAATGGTCTTATCTGTTGATGATGTGTATAGGGTGCCCATGGAATGCTTGATCCCTGTCATCTGGGAATGATGACCAACATTGAAACACTGGGGGAGAGAAGCAGAATAGATCATGTTGAGGAATGAGACGCCAGTAAAGTGATCACCATCGGTATTGGATAAGAAACCGGTTTCCCGCTGTGCCACACCCAGCTGCGTACCCTGCAGGCGATCAATGTCAAGTCAAGTCAAGTTTATTTGTCACATACACATACGAGATGTGCAGTGAAATGAAAGTGGCAATGCTCGTGGACTTTTGTGCAAAAGACAAACAACAAAACAACCAAACAAATTATAAACACCATCATCACAAACATATTCTTTTACATAATAAATAATGGAAGGAAAAATGTTCAGTAGAGTTAGTCCCTGGTGAGATAGCATGTATGTTCAACAGGGCTATAGAGCACACGCAGCTCACTTTACGCAACATAAGTGTAGAGTTGCTGCCTCGCAGCGCCAGAGACCCAGGTTCCATCCTGACTACGGGTGATGTCTGTACGGAGTTTGTACGTTCTCCCTATGGCCGCATGGATTTCCCCGGGTGCTCCAGTTTCCTCCAAAGACGTGCAGGTTTGTAGATTAAATGGCTTTGGTAAAAATTGTAAAGTGTCCCCAGAGTGTTGGATATTGCTCGTGTACTGGTCAGTGTGGATTCGTTGGGCCAAAGGGCCTGTTTCCATGCTGTATCTCTAAACTAAACTTGACCCGAAACGTCACCCATTCCTTCTCTCCGGAGATGCTGCCTGTCCCACTTATTCTGAGACTGTGGCCCGTGGTTCTGGACTCTGGACTCGCCCAATGTTGGACGAGTTCAGAACCAGGGGCCGCACTCTTAGAATAAAGGGGAGGCCATTTAAGATTGAAGTGAGAAAAACTTTTTCACCCAGAGAGTTGTGAATTTGTGGAATTCCCTGCCACAGAGGGCAGTGGAGGCCAAATCAATGGATGGATTTAAGGCAGAGTTAGATAGAGCTCTAGGGGGTAGTAGAATCAAGTGATATGGGGCGAAGGCAGGCACGGGTAAATGATTGAGGACGATCAGCCATGAACACATTGAATGGCAGTGCTGGCTCGAAAGGCCGAATGGCCTCCTCCTGCACCTATTTTCTATGTTTCTATGAATTACTCCAGCATTTTGTGTTTGTCTTCGGTGTAAACCAGCATCCGCGGTTCCTTCCTACCCACAACTTGTTGTCAGAGCCAGCCGGAGACCAGGTGCAGGGCCTTACCTTGACATGCTGGAAGTTGCCACCCTGTTGGTCGAAGACGTGTACCAAGCCCCACTTGTCGCCGGCCCATAGCTCACCACGTTCATATGACATGCTCAGCAGGTAGGAGTCCAACTGAATGGGGAGGAGGAGATGAAAGCAAGTGAGAAGGGAGGTGGAGAGGGAGAGAGCGAGTCGAGAAAGTCGGAGGGAGCGGGAGCAAGGGTGTTCAATCATAAAGCATTCAATACGTCCAACGTTCCAATTCAGTTTAGTTTATTTTCACATGACCGAGGTACAGTGAAAAGCTTTTGTTGTCCACTGAGTCTGGCCAGCTATCAGGCACGGACCAAAGGACATGGATGGGCAGTCAGGCAGGGGAAGGGAGGATACAGCAGGGCGACGGGAGGCTGTAGCTGCAACCATTCTCTGGCCTTATCTATTGCCAACGTCAATACGTACCTGTAGCTTTTGTAGAACATGATTGTTTCTGCGATCTACTACCACCAGGGTCCTGTCCTCACTACCAGACAGTACAAAACGATCATCAGCTGCCAGGCACAGCACCGCGCTAGAGTGCAGCTTCCGACTGGACACCACCGGGTAATTGACTGTGGGTTGGAGGGCACAGGGCAATAATCACCACCCACTCACCAATAATAAACCAGCAAAATCATTTACACGAGAAGGAATGGGTGACGTTTTGGATCAAGACCCTTGAGACTCAAGAAGGATCTCAACTCGAAACGTGACCCATTCCTTCTCTCCAGAGATGCTGCCTGTCCCGCTGTGTTACTCCAGCATTTTGTGTCTACCTTCGATTTAAACCAGCATCCGCAGTTCCTTCCTACACAAAATAATTTACAGACTGTTGGAGCAGCTCAATGGGTCTGACTTGCTCTAACAGTCTGTGAATGATATTTACACGTTGTATCTCTTGGAGGACATGGATCGGTGACTTTTCGGTTCGGAAGCGTTCTCATTGCAAATCTCGTTGCACTTATGTGCAATGACAATAAAAGATATTATTATTATTATTATTATTATTATTCAGAACCAAAACTTCTGAAGAAGGGCTGCCGACCTGAAACATCACTTTTCCATGTCCTCCAGAGATGTTGCCTGACCTGCTGAGGTACTCTAGCACTTTGTATTTTTTGTATCCCCCCCCATCGAGCCCCCTTAGTTCTCGGAGGCCACCCCCCCCCCCCCCCCGCCGGGTTCTACCCCTCCCCATCAGCGCAAGGAGCATACTGACCTCGCGGGTCGTACATGGTGACCAACTTATCGTATGATCCAGTTACCAGGACGTCAGGATGATACACCAGACAAAGCACAGCCGCCTTCCCTCTGTGGAAATAACATCACAGTCACCCATTCATCAGTTTGTAATGCCCAGCCCCCAAACATCAGAGGACAGCCGCCTCTTTAGACCAGTGCTTCTTAAACTGGTGAATGGTTCACGCAAGGGCAAATTAAATTATTTTGGGGTGAATGAAACTAAAGGGGTGAATGGAGGGGTGAATGATTTAATTTATTCAGGTATTTATATATATTTTTCCACAATTAAAAGAGGCTAGTTTTCCAAGAAAAACAACTCTAGCAATCAAAGCCCGAACGGGTAGGATGGGGCTGAAGCCCAGTGTTCCCAGGAATGGTTTTTTATCTTTGGAATAATGATTTTCCAACTCCGGTGGTAACTAACCTTTTATTTTTCACTCCTAGTTTTTATAACATATTTTTAGGATGTTCAAAAAGTTGAATAAAATAAACATTTAAGGAATTAGTTAATTTATGTTTTTTGCTCATGTGGCAAAATAAATGATATATAAAATTATACAAGGGAGAATAAGACGAAAAAACAGAAGAAAATGTAGTCGGGGTGAATTAAATTTTGTGATAAAGACTCAAGGGTGAATGACGCTGAATGCACTGCTTCAGACATTAGAGCCACAGCCATCCAGCGATCAACCCCGTACATCAGCCCTATCCTACAAGCTATGGACAATTTTACAACTTCCCAAAGCCAATGAACCTACAAACCCGCACGCCTTTGTAGTGTGGGAGAAAACTCACGTGGTCACAGGGAGAACGTGCAAACTCCGTACAGAAAGCATTCGTAGTCAGGATTGAACCCAGGTTTCTGGCACTGTAAGGCAGCAACTCTACCGCTGTACAACTGTGCCCACCCATTTTGTCTCCCCCCCTCCACCCCCAGCATCTAGTGGCTCAGGAACAACCATCTCCTCCAGCCATTCAATCAAGGGAGGTATTTTGGACATGCGGAGGGGTGTGAAATGCCCACAAGTGCAAATGGGCAGAGATGTATCTTCCTGTGCTGTTCTATCTTCTATGAAGTGATACAGAAACACAGCCACTACCTGATGTCCCGGACTGCTGCCCCCTCTGCAGCCATGTCCCACAGCTTGATGCTGCTGTCCCACGATCCAGAGCACAGCATATTCTCCTGGGCTGCGAGAGCCCACACCCAGCCCTGCAACAAGAGCACAGAAAGGGGGACACCAGTGTTTAGTTCAGTTTAGAGATGGAAACACAGTTTCTGTGGAAACAAGTCCTTTGGCCCACTGAGTGACATTTACCACAACATAATTGCAACCTTCACGTGGTCCGCCCTGTTTCGACGAATGCAATCAACCCGGTGTGCACATTCAAATAAGATCAAATAGAACAAGTTGTCCTACAACTTTAGGCTGTGCACGCCATAGGCAAGAAGAAGAAGAAGATTGGCAGCTCATCGTGCAGACTGAGCAGAAGTCTGACTCAGGGGTTGGATGGTCTGACCAGAGGGAGGACGAAGTTCTCGGGTCGATAACATGACTCTCAGGTACATATAACATAAAACTATCTCTGCATGTTTAGTTTAGTTTAGCAAAATAGCATGGAGACAGGCCGTTCAGCCCATCGAATGTCAGAGGTTATGGGGAGAAGGCAGGATAATGGGGTTAGGAGGGATATATAGATCAGCCATGATTGAATGGCGGAGTAGACCTGATGGGCCAAATTGCACAATTCTGCTCCTATCACTTATGACCTTATGATCAAATGCACTCCCACAATTTATTACCCGGTCACACCAGTTCTGTTATCCCACTAATGCATCCACTCCCTGCACGCTAGCGGCAATTCACAGAGGTCAATTAACTACAAACCCGCACATCTCTGGGATGTGGGAGGAAACCAGAGCACAGGGAGGACACCCTTGCGGTCACAGTCAGGGAGAACATGCAAACTCCACACAGACAGCACACCAGGTGAGGATTGAACCCGGGTCTCTGGTGCTGTGAGGCAGCAGCTCTACCAGCTGCGCCGCCGTGTTATAAATTTTGAAGCTGAAATCCTCACCCTGTGCGTTCCCCGTGGTTGGTGTCCAAGAGTCTTCACCAGCGCCTTCTCACCATCCTGGGCTAATCGCCTAAGGTCCCAGATGTTAACGTTCCTGTCCCTGGATCCCGAAATACATAGCGAGGCATTCTGGAGAACATGAAGGAGCAGGAATGATTAAACAGCGCGTGCAGGCAGAGAGAGAGACAGACAGAAGTAAAGCGAGATAGAAGGGGGGGGGGGGGGGGGGAGAGGGAGGGAGGGTCGGAGAGGAGAGAGAGAGAGAGAGAGAGGAGGGAGAGGGTAGAGAGAGGGATGGAGGGGGGGGATGGAGGGGGATAATTGGATTTGCTGGGATGGGCTGGTGAGTACGCGCCAAGAGCTGGAGCATCACCTGAATGAGCAGCACTGAGTCCACCGAGGCAAAGTGGCCATCGGCCAGTGTGAAATGCTCCACCTTCGGGTTGGTGCCTGACCAGTGGGAAAGGTGCTCCTCGAGCTCAATGCACGCAGTCGGCCAATCAAAATCTTTACCTGTTTAAAAAAAAGTAATAAAATTAAACAGAGTTAAGTCTGACTAAATCTCTCTGACCTCTCCACATCAAGCTCAGTCTTTTCCCATTCTCACCCTGGTCTCAACCACACACCTCCCCAGCGGGTTTCTATACATGCCATGGGGCTTGTACTTGTTCCAGACTCACAGATCTTACCCTAACGCTGTTACTACCACCACCGCCTTCCTTCGCTCCCAGGGCTCGCACCCTACCTTCTATCGCTCAACTACTTCTTCCCCACTCCAGCAGTCTGGAGCTTGTGTCTCGTAAGAGGTGGATCCTCTTATCTTTTCTCAGCTAAGGGGTGATCTTATGAAGGTGTATCAAATCATGATGTGAATAGATTAGGTGAATGTGCAGAGTCTTTTACCCAGGATAGGGGAATCAAGAACAAGAGGACATAACTTCAGAGGGGCAAGATTTAATACCACCCTGAAGTGCATCTTTTCCACTCAGATGTCGGTGGCTATGTGGAATGGACTGCCGCAGAAGGTAGTCGAGGAAAGTACATTAACAACATTTAAAAGACACTTGGGCAGGTACATGGATAGAATTTTTTTAGCAGGATATAGACTAAATATAGGCAAATGGGACTAGCTTAGATGCCAACTTTGGTCTGCATGGACAAAAGTTAGGGGGTAAATTTGTTGATTCTGAATTTGTACATTTTTTTTCTCATTGACTGACTGTGTTTGGTTCTGGTATGCCGGTATCTGTTCATCATTAGTTGTTCATAAATAAGTGAAATGACATTGTTATGTGCTATTAAAGTTACCAGGGGTAAACGGGGCGAACAAGGTGGGGAACCCCTGGTCTATGCGCTGGTCACCAACCTTCCAACACTGGGTAGGTCAAGCCAAGGATCTTCTGCGCCCGTATTCTCCAGGTCACCTCATCGGTCAGGACGCACTGGAATGCTCGGCACACCAAGGGGAGGACTCCGAGCACGAACCTGGCATCCAGGTAGGAGCAGATCTCCAGGACCAGCTCCCAGGGGAGGGAGAGGAGTCTGGACTGCATGTTGTCGATGGGCAGCACCTGACTGGTCCGCAGCCGAACACTTAGGTCAGAGGCGCTGGACTTGCTGCCGCGCGGCTGCTGCTGCTGCTGCTCGCTGCACGGCTCCAGTGGGCAGCTGCGGGGCCGGGGGCCGCACAGCTCGGGGTTGCGCACGTGGTCCATGTACTCCTGGGCCTGCAGCTCCAGCTCATCCTCCTGCTCCAACTCTCCCTCGGTTGGAGGCGGATCGCACGGGCCGTCGCTCACTCCGCTTGCCATCCTGACCTCGCTGCCCCAACCGTCAGCAGAAGAGGCTGCTGAAACACAGGAGCACACATTTACCTGAGATCCTGGAGAAAACCCACGCAGGTCACGGGGAGAACATAAAAACTCTGCGCAGACAAGCACCCGTAGACTGGATCGAACCCGAGTCTCTGGCGCTGTACGGCAGCAACTCTACCGCTGCGCCACCGTGCCGTGCTCTCTCCATCTCTGAAGAAGGGTCCCGACCCGAAACATCACGTATCCATGTTCTCCAGAGATGCTGCCTGACCCGCTGTGTTCATTTTGTGTAAACTACCATCTGTAGTTCCTTATTTCTATTCTTCATCTCTGGAGGATATGGATAACAACTTTTCAGGCCGGGACCTTTCAGTCTTCCTACCTCGGAAGATCAATGGAACATTGACAGTGCTAGTTCTGTGGTCAAAGAGAAGCAAACAACAACTACACTCCAATAACCAAGCTATAAATTCATGACGTGCAAATAGAAAATAGTGAATACCAGACATACATTTCAGGAATGGTCCTCAGCGGAGAAACATGGATGGAAAACGTCTCCACAAATCATGTGATGGCACATTGCGGTTCATCAGTTGGACTGACGTCCAGTCTCACCAGCCTGTCTCTCACAGTGAGGATCGATATGACAGTGTGGGGTGAGGAAGACTCTGCTCCCAGGTGATGCCTGAAGAATCAGGTCTAATCAAACAAAAAGCACACGAACTTTAACCCACTTCTAAGCAAATTAGCCATTTTCCTATGCTCAATATCTAAACAGTACAGGAAGATGCAAATAGATAGATCAGAGTGAAATTGGGATGGAGAATTTAAATGACAGGCCAGAGGAAACTCAAACATAGATGCTCCACAAAGCAATAACCCAGCCAATCTCTAATAGCCCAATCTGTGTTTGGTTCCTCCCAGGCAAGAGATCACATTGTGGACACTGAATGTAATGCACAATCCAATCCCTTCCCTCATTGTCTCGGTGTCGGCATTCTTTCCCAGTTCAACTCAGACCTGAAATATCAACTGTTTGTCCTTCCACAGATGCTGCCTGACCTGCAATGTTCCCAGCATTTTACATTTGTGAATTTTCAGGTTTGTAGCATCTGCTATTTATTTGTTAATCTTCATCTACTGAAGCTGGACACAAAATGTTTACACTGACTTATTTAGAGTCATAGTGAACTATAGTGGAAACAGGCCCTTCGGCACAACTTGCCCACTCCAGCCAACATGTCCCAGCTACACTTGTCCCACCTGTCCGCCTCTGGTCAATATCCCTACAAATCTGTCCTATCCATGTAACTGTCTGTTTCTTAAACCTCAACTACCTCCTCTAGCAGCTTGTTCCATACACCCACCACTCTTTGTGTGAAAAAGTTACCCCTCAGATTCCTTTTTCCCCTTCACCTTAAACCTATGTCCTCTGATTCTCGATTCATCTACTCTGGACAAGAGATTTGTTAATCTTCATTCACTGAAGCTCCGTGGCTCATTTAGATAATTACCAGACCCACCGGAGAAGGAAATGGGAGGAGGCTAACACCAGACATCATCTCCACACCACACCACAACCCACTCTGGCTCCCTTGCCCCCACCACCCTGGACCTGTCAGGCCTCAAGATTCAGGTCTGATCAAATAAAATTCACAAGTACTTTTTCCCCATGTTTAAGTAAACAAGTAAATTTTCCCATGCTCAAATTCTAAACAAAATCTCCAAAAAATTAAAGGATTAAAATGTTCAAATCGTGACTTTGCAAACAAAGGCAATTTCTTACATTGGTTTGAGGGTTAGTAATCTAAGGATTGGCAATCAGAGCAAAAAGGAAATTATTAGATCTTTGACCCCAGGACTCCCCCAACCACCCCCTGACCCACAACAGCAAATGTCAGTTGTTGCTCCCTTCTCAGTGTAAAGGCCTGGATGGTGTGGATGTGGAGAGGATGTCTCCACTAGTGGGAGAGTCCAGGAATCGAGGTCATGGGCTCAGAATTAAAGGACGTTCCTTTAGGAAGGAGATGAGGAGGAATTTCTTTAGTCAGAGAGCGGTGAATATGTGGAATTCATTGCCACACACGGCCAACCCAGCGGATAGAGACAGATAGATTCTGGATTAGTAGTGTGTCAGTGTGTGTTTATGGGGAGAAGGCAGGAGAATGGGGTTAAGAGAGAGAGATAGATCAGCTTGATGGGCTGAATGGCCTAATTATGCTCCTATGGGAGAGATAGATCAGCTTGATGGGCTGAATGGCCTAATTATGCTCCATGGGAGAGATAGATCAGCTTGATGGGCTGAATGGCCTAATTATGCTCCTATGGGAGAGATAGATCAGCTTGATGGGCTGAATGGCCTAATTATGCTCCTATGGGAGAGATAGATCAGCTTGATGGGCTGAATGCCCTAATTATGCTCCATGGGAGAGATAAGATCAGCTTGATGTGCTGAATGGCCTAATTATGCTCCTATGGGAGAGATAGATCAGCTTGATGGGCTGAATGACCTAATTATGCTCCATGGGAGAGATAGATCAGCTTGATGGGCTGACTGGCCTAATTATGCTCCTATGGGAGAGATAGATCAGCTTGATGGGCTGAATGGCCTAATTATGCTCCTATGGGAGAGATAGATCAACTTGATGGGCTGAATGGCCTAATTACGCTCCATGGGAGAGATAGATCAGCTTGATGGGCTGAATGGCCTAATTATGCTCCTATGGGAGAGATAGATCAGCTTGATGGGCTGAATGGCCTAATTATGCTCCTATGGGAGAGATAGATCAACTTGATGGGCTGAATGGCTTAATTCTGCTCCTATGGCCTTGTGAGATGAGAGCCTTGGGCTGGGCTGGGCGCTGCTGGGGTGAAGCAATGGAATAATTGTATTGTATTGTATTGTATTCAAATTTATTGTCATTGTCTCAATTTGAGACAACGAAATGAATTTCCCTTACAGGCAGTATCGTTAAAAACAAATCACAAGAAAAATAATAAAAATAAATAATAAATAAATAATAAAACATATTAAAAATAAAATTGAATTAAAAATTCAATAAGGTGAAGCATGGAATAATCTTCACCCTACCATAGTTACCCAGCCAGATACAACTACATTTAAGGTAGCTCTTTCTTCCCCAAAACCCTTTCTGGTTTAATTCCTCCCTCCAGTTTAATTTCCATGTGGAATATTTTGAGGGGCCATGAAACCAAGAGGAGCGGGCGGTGCGTGTACCTCAGGCCGGCGGCAACCTGTCCCCGTCCCCGTCCCCGTCCCCGAACCGACGCCGCCGCATCCCGCCCATTGCAGCGTCGCGCTCTCCTCGCGTCACAAACACCACGTGGCGCGGCGCCCGCGTATGACGTCACCGCCAGCGTCACTTGACCACCGTGATTGGACCGGTAGACGGACCACGTGCTCCCATCCGTTGTCAAGGGTAACGGGATGGAACCAGGAAGTAGCGCCCCCCTCCCCCCCCCTCACCAATGTGGCTGGTGTTCTCTCCAAATATACTCTTCTAGTATAGAAGAATAGTATGAAGGGTTTCGGCCCGAATCGTTGCCTATTTCCTTCGCTCCATAGATGCTGCTGCACCCGCTGAGTTTCTCCAGCTTTTTTGTGTAACCTTCGATTCTCCAGCATCTGCAGTTCCCTCTTAAATACTCCTCTAGTATCTTTGGTTCTCTCTACTCACCACCTCTGGGTTCTGATCCGCCATTATGTGGCTGGTGGTCTCTCTACTCACCACCTCTGGCTGCCCCCCCCCTCATGAATGTGGCTGGAGGTCCCTCTAATCACCACCTCTGGGCTGTCTCCCCCATCATTAATGTGGCTGGTGGTCTCTTTACTCATTGCCTCTGGGCTGTCTCCCACATCATTAATGTGGCTGGTGGTCTCTTTACTCATTGCCTCTGGGCTGTCTCCCACATCATTAATGTGTGGCTGGTGGTCTCTTTACTCATTGCCTCTGGGCTGTCTCCCCCATCATTATTGTAGGCGGCAGACCCTCTACTCATGGGCTGCCTGGTCCACCATTATGTAGCTGGTGGACTCCCTGCTCATCATCTCTGGGCTGTCTCCGCCATCATATTGTAGGCGGCGGACCCTCTGGTCATCGCCTTTGGGCTGTCTGATCCATTACGTGGCGGGCAGTCCCTGTACTCATGATCTCTGGTGTCCGGTGGGCGGCGCGACTCTTGTCAGCAGCGGCCTCTGCAGCCCGTCCGCGTTTTATTATTTTCTGTCTATGTTTTTATGGAGTTTTTGTTATTTTTTGTTGGGGTGTGTGTGTGGGGGTGGGTGGGAGGGGGGGGTAACGTTTAAATCTTTTCTCGTCGGGTCTGCACGTTGGGGCTGCAGACGGCCTCCAACAGGACCTGGTGCCGACGACTCACCTCACCGTCGCGGAGCTGGCCGAGTCCGGACGTTGGAGCGGTGGAGGAGCGCTGCTGCTGCGGCCCGAATGAGGAGCGGCAACTGCCAGGCGGGCGGCGGCACAGGAAGGGAGACCGGCTCTCGCAACGGCGACTTCTCCCGCCCGAGTTGCGGGGGTCGAAGAGCTCCTGGAGCGGGGCCTAACATCACTGCCCCGCGCGGCTTGGAATGGCCGCGGGACTCTGCGAGCGCACGCCGGGGGCTCTAACACCAAGACCCGGTGTGCGAACTCGCACCACCCGGCGTGGCTTTAATGGCCACGGGACAATTGCCATCGCCAGCCGGGGGCTTTTTGACTTTGACTCTGACATCGGGGGGGGGGGGGGGGGGGGGGGGGGGGGAGTGCAGTGGAGAGATAAGTTTATTTGGCCTTCCATCACAGCGATGTGATGGATGTTTATGTAAATTATGTTGTGTCTTGGGTCTATTTGTTTGTAATGTATGGCTGCAGAAACGGCATTTTGTTTGGACCTCAAGGGGTCCAAATGACAATTAAATGTATCTTGTATCTCTGGGATTGTCCCCTCACCATTATCATTTCCCCTTCTTGGAAAAATAAAGTTCTATCATATCGTACGTATTATGTGACTAACAGTCCCTCTACCTACGACGCAAGTTCCCTGCAACTTCCCTGTTTTGCCCCAGACATGGGATCACCTAATCTCAAATCATAGAAAATAGGTGCAGGAGGCCATTCGGCCCTTCGAGCCAGCACCGCCATTCATTGTGATCATGGCTGATCGTCCCCTATCAATAACCCGTGCCTTCTCTCCCATATCCATCGACTCCACTAGCCCCTAGAGCACTATCTAACTCCCTCTTAAATCCATCCAGTGACCTGGCCTCCACTGCCCTCTGTGACAGGGAATTCCATAAATTCACAAATCGCTGGGTGAAAAATCCCCTTAATGCCTTCTTTGAGAACCACCATTTCCCCTTTTGTTTATTAGTCATGTGGATTGCTTTAGAGAGTGTAAAGCAAAGGGACGTTTACTTTGTTCGTCGTGTTCAGTGTCGCTGATCAGCATTAATACAACCTATGATATGGATTGAAGATTACACAGAAAAGCTGGAGAAACTCAGCGGGTGCAGCAGCATCTATGGAGCGAAGGAAATAGGCATATGGATTGAAGAAGTGGTCTGAAGATGGATGCACACAAAACATCACCCATCTCTGGTTACACAGGCTGGAGAAACTCATGCAGCATCTATGGAGCGAAGGAAATAGGCAACGTTTCCTTGCTTCTGAAGAAGGGTTAGGCAAACGTTACCTATTTCCTTCCTCCATAGATGCTGCTGCACCCGCTGAGTTTCTCCAGCTTTTCTGTGTACTCGATCCCAATGTTCCCTGGGAGAATCTCTGTTCTAAGATGATGCCCAGATTAGCTGTTAGCAACACATCTCCTCATATTCCACCCTCCAATGTATGGGAGAAGCTAAATGATAATTATTAACAGCACCTCATATTCCACCTCTAATCTACAAATACAATAGACTGAACATCCAGTTTTCTCCCTCCTTTCTCTCCACAGCCATCACCCACCAGTTTCTTCCCCCTCTCCCACTTAATCATCACCATTCCTCGTGTTTTGTTTCCATCTGCCACTATCACTTTGTTTCCACTCATTACCTGCCCTCAGAATCTGCAGCCTCTCGATTATCTGTAACTTTTCTCCACCATTCCTTCCTCCTGACGATTCTTCAATCACTCTTCCTCATCTACATACAGCCATTGCTTGCTACCTCTTGCCCCATACCTCTTTATACCAGCTACTCTTTCAGCTCAGATGAAAGGTCCCAACACAAAATGGCAATTGGCAATTTCCTTCCAGGCCTGCTGTGCTCCTCCAGTTGTTTTTGCTTCGAATTCCAGTTTGAAGTCTCTAATGCTTGCAGTCTACCAAGGTGCTTTTGACGTTTGCAGAACATTCTCAGGCACAGGTGTCAGAGGGTAATTATTTTGTATGCTATAAATAGCTAACCTGGAGCTTTCACACTCCTGTGGAATAGCCTAAAGCACATAGTTCAGAGCAATTAATTTCCACATTTCACAGCTGGATGTATTTGTTCCAAGAAACACAGGCAACACTTATCTTCATCAAGGATAGACAATTGTCTATCATTTACCTCAAGGATAGACAAAATGCTGGAACAACTCAGCAGGACAGGCAGCATCTCTGGAACAATTTTACCTCATCAGGTTCCACTTATTGCCCAGTCTCTGAACTTCCCCTCCACATCGGCCATCATCCTCAATTGAACAGCACTTTCCACTGACTAGTTAGCACGTAACAAAAGCTTTTCACTGTACCTCGGCACACATGACAATAAGCTAAACTAAAAAAACAGTAAACTAAATAAAGGGCTCGAAAGTGCAAGTAGTAAGCAATATGTGTTCAATCAATTATATTTAATTTGCTACTAGTTTGAAGTATTAACTAGAAATTCTCTCTACATATATGGTTTGGTTCACTATGCTTACAGCATTCAGATGTACACAGCATTTTTTTAAATTTCTATTGAACTGTACATGCAGTTCATTGAATAATTTGCTCCATATCTATCTCAGGAAGCAGCAGCAGTCACAGAATCATACAGTACATAAACATGCCCTTCAGCTCAACCTGTCCATGCCAACCACGATGCTCCATCTTAGCTAGTCCCATATGGCTATATCCCTCTTCCTATGCATGCACCTGTCAAAGTATCCTTGAAACATTATTGTACCTGCCTCAACTACCACCTCTGGCAGCTCACTGCATGAACACACCACCATGAAAAAAAACACTGCGCCTCGGGTTCCTATTCTTTCTCCTCACCTTCTGGTCCTCAGCTCCCCTACTCTGGGTAAAACATACTGCATCACCCTATCTATCCCATTCATGATTTCATACACTTCTATAAGATTACCCCTTAGCCTCTTGCACTACAAGGAATAAAGTCCTAGCTTGCCCATTTTCTTCTTATAGCTCAGGCCTTCAATTCCTGGCAACAGCCTCAAAGGTTCTCTGCATCCAGTGCTAGTGCAAAGGTAGGTGCTTTCCAGTGCTGCCCAGGTATTGTGCAACTGATTCTTTCGAAATGACCTGCTTACTTTTATGTGAAATGATTGTGGTTTCCAAGTACACACTGGAGCTTTGCAAATCCACGATAAATTGATGCAAGTGCAGCCAAAAGCCACCAACCCGACATATTGTATTCAAAAGTAGCAAAACAAATAGGAAAATAGATTTCTTTACTGTTCAGCCAGATAAACATTCATACTTACAGTTCTTGTATAATAATTAGCAGGCACCAAGGAAAGGGGTGGGTAGGTTATAACACATTAGGAAGTGATCAGTGTTTGGGTGCCTCAACTCTATAGCAACACGCCAACAAAGGGAACAAATACTTCATTGACTTGAATTGGCAGCTTGGAAAAGCCAATACACACAGCCCGTGACCAATAATAGGGATAAAGCTCATTTATTGCACTGTTGAGATAGTGTGAAGCAGAGAGATTCAAGGGAAGTGCCTTAAAGGATTCAAGAAAGGATCCACAGAAAACAGAAAAAGCAAAGGTGTGGGCTCATATTAGACGAGTAAAAATAAGCAGTCACCCAGGTAGAAGGCATTTAAGGTAAGGCTCAGCATTGGAATATATGCAATATTTGCAACAAATAAACAGCACGTAAAAGGAAAGATTTGCTTAAGCAGTGAAACAACTATAAAATTAAATTCAGAGGAGAAAAGCATAGGAAATAACATTTGACTGAAATAAATTCAATGGAAGCCAACAGAATAAATTAAGTAAAGTGTTATAGATAGGGTAGATAATTAGAACCTTTTCTCTCTAGGATCAAAATTTCAAAGACGAGAGAGCATAGCTTTAAGGTGACAGAGGCAAAGGTTAAACGGGATTCACAGGGCAAGTTCAGAAAAAAGTGGTGGGTGTTTGGAAGAGTTGTGGTGGAAGCAGATACAACGTGGCGACTCTTGTATTTCTATACACTTTGTAGTTAATCTGGGATTGTGTTTATGTATAGTAATACTTTACTGAACTGTATGCAAAAATAGCATCACTTTTCCTTGCCACATGATAAAAGAACCATTGAAAAGAATTGTATAAGTATTGTAATTTTAGAGCTTTGGTGAGACCATATCTGTACATAGATTGTTTAAAAAAAAAATTAAAGTACTTGGCAAACAAGTGCATTAGGCATTCACTGGATTGGAGATACCGCACAGAAACAGGCTTTTCTGTCCACTGAGTCCACGTTAACCAGTGATCACCCATACACTAGTTCTACCCAACACACAAGGGACAATTTAAAGAAGCTACAATCTTGCAAGTCCTTGGAGTGTGGGAGGAAAGCAGAACACCTGGAGAAAACCCACATGGTCACAGGGGGAAGTGTGAGTGTAAATATGAGTGTAAAATATGATCCAATTGTTGCACAGAATCAAATTAAATCTTCAACTCCTTACCAGTATCCAAGATCTGTACATTGAGTGTCAAGACTGACCAAGACCCAGAAGCTCAGGCCTGCTGCACTTTTGAGACTCCAGGAACTAGCATATCCAGCTGTTCCAATAACTTGCAGCTGTGGTCCGTATTTAGCATACCCATACCCCATTCCCCGGGCAAAGTAGAGATCAAAGCACTCTAATTAATAGATTTCAGACTGGAGTACCAGCATGGTCTGAAGGGTCTCGACCTGAAACATCACCTATTCCTTTTCTCCATATATGCTGTCTCACTCGCTGAGTTTCTCCAGCATTTTTGTCTAGCATAGCTGAAGATGTCAGTTACCCCTTAGTGAAAAGCACCAAGGGCTGAATCGCTCCTGGGGCCAATTATAGAATCCCCCAACGTCATCTATTGGATGAGCTCTTTAAACAAACCTTACCTGTTCTGTAAGTTATATTACTTAGTGAGAGCACCAAAGTCTAATCATGTCTGCATTGCTTTTAATTAATGCTGAGTTGCAATGCAAAACATTTTGACCAGAACAAACTGAAATAATAAAGAACAATTAAAAGAAACACTGAGTGTATATGTGTATCGTTGACAGGATCTACTTGTAATGATTTAAACATATTGGATTTGGGGATATATAATGGGTACAAAGGAAATTTTGGGCTTTAAAAACCCCCCCACAAATTATGCGGCAACTACCCAATCCTGAACTACATTCTTTAGGACGTGAAGGTGGCAGAGAAACAATTTACTTTGATGGTTCTCGATTAGGGAATGAAACTGCCGCACCACTTACCATCCCATTCTGATCGCCATCTGATACAATTTCTTCAGTCCAATATCAGATCCGGTAGACTTGAATATACTCAGTGATGGAGCATCCACAGTCCCCAGAGTGGGGTGGGAGGGTCCAAAATAAAAAACTCATAAAGAAACTTCTCATCTAAATAACCAACCATTCATTATAAAGACTGTGCCCCCTAAAGCTGTCTCTAGCTTGATATTAGTCTCAGCAAGCATCCAAGCAATCCCTCCCAGAATCTCTATATCTCAATCTCTTCTGAACTCCCATGTAGCCAATAATGCACTTGTAGATCAGTACCCTCGTCACGGAAATATGTACCTATAATGCAAAACATCCTCAAATACACAGACCAATTCCAAGTTTTATCCCAAAGCCTTGTACCATCTCAAGTCTTCCTTTATCTTTCCATGTAAACTTCTGTGCAATGAAGGTCGGCATACTTGTTTTCATCATTGCTTGTTGTGACTACCGATTAATATTTGCATATCAAGATTGCACAGTACACCACCATATATCACTTCCCTCATCCTTGAAATATTTCTTCTACCAATTATTGCAAACGCCCCGACACAAGTCCCAACTCAAATCCCTATGGAAGATGCAACAGACTTGCAAAAAAAATGCACATGGATTAATAAGAACAAAAACAGAAGTAGCTTGTTCCATCATTCACAAAGATCGGTCTCTACCTGCCTTTATTTGTCTGCCTCCATCTATCATCTATCCCCTCCCTGGATCCATCCGTCCATCCATATCTCAAAGGAACATTAGATCACCCCCCCTCCCTTTATTCTGGCCCCTTTCCACTCGGGGTCCCAGTGCAGGGTTCCACTCAAAATGTTGACAAGACGACGTTCAACTCGCTGAGTTTGTTGCTCCATATTCCAACATCTGGAGTTCCGAGTCTCCATTTGTTCCAATGGTATTGAGTTAGAAAATCAGCTATCTGGGTCAACATCACCCCAATCCCATGTTATCATCTAGGTGACCTTTTGTGTGGTAAATTATCTACTGGTTCAGCTTTAACCAATGTTCACATTATATCCTTAAACTCAACCAGATGTGTCAAATTCTATTTCCCCTTTCATCAACCATGTTGATTCTGCTTTATTTACTTACCGTCTAATCGTTCTGGGATTACCTCAATAATGGATTCCAGTTTTTTTTAGTGACAGATTAGGTTTGTTTCCTGAAGTGGTGGTAGTTCCTGTTTTCTAATCCTTTGGGACATCTGCACAGCGCAGGGCATTTTGGTAAATTACAATGCATTCATGATATCTGCAGTTCACTTTATCAACCAGAATCAGGTCAAGTGTACTTGCCAGACTTTAGCTCCAGCAGTCTGCCTAGTTAGTGCCTCTCTCTAGTGTTAACAGATTGTTTTAAAATGCTCCTCCTCCTTGTCCCTTGATCATCTTTTACCATCAGTGTTTTTATTAGTGCTTTCTACTGAAGAGCAACTTAAAATTAATCTTCCAGTCTCGTTCTTTAGGAATCTAGTATTTATTTTAGCTATTCTCTTTATATTCATATGCCAGTAAAGATTTTTTTTTTTAAACATGCATTATTTGCTGCTTTACCATCTATTTATATTTTGTCATCTTTTACTAGATTCTAAAATTATTCTAACCTAGGCAACCTTTAATCTTTGCTACATTTGTTCTTTTCAATGCAATACCTTCCAAATCCTCCATAGACAGCTAAAGATAGTGCTTAATTCTTAAAGAGCTTCACTCACTGTGTGGAGGTCAATGCAGCTAAAGCCGAGCTCAAAGATGGGATATCAAAATCCATTTTTATAGTAGGAAATAAAAGAACAGGACTACACAAACTAGAGTCACAAGAAACCAATTTTAGTCAATAAAGGAAAAAATAAAATAAAAAACAAATTTATATAAAAATGAGAAAAAAATCTCAGTTGAGCAAAGGTGCAAACGGCCGGCATTATACTGATCAATTCACAGGAAACACACCGCACATTTACAAATATACAACTCAAAGTTAAAAGGGGACAACGGCATAACACTTGTACAGGAGTTCAGGGATGGGGTCAGTTTTAGTCACAAGTCCAGCAATAAGAGCATCTGAGAAACATCTCCAAAGCATTCATCTCCTCCGAGCAATGGAATAGCATACCTAGGAAAGGTTGCCTGCATGCAGACCGGAGATCCAAACATGGCCTGGCTCTTCACTCACTGGACAGCCTTGCCATCAAACAGACTGCCTTCCTGCTTTATAATGTACCCAGTTCCCACATCTCAGGATCAGAGACTGCATAGCTTTAGTGAATGTCGTTTTCAAAATAGTCTCCTGCTTGGCTTTTCGCAGGAGAATGCGTCACAACAGTAGCAATGTGTGAGCAGGCACTGAGAATTTCTATTTGAGTGCGGACATGTGCGGGGTAAGAGCAGGCAACCAGGCATGGCAAGACGCAGCGGGGAGACATGCCCTTTCTCAGATACTCCTTGCCTGAACCAACGTTTACATCTTAGACAGTGTTTTTACCCTCAATCCCACGCAGGGCTGTTAAAATAGTCACTTTTCAGTTGTGCAAACTGGTAACCAATATATTTTTGACATCAGAATCAAGCTAAACCTTCCTTTTACAGACCATTGAGATTAGTGTCAGTGATATTGTTAATACAATACAGTATGCAGCACACTGGCACAACCCAGCTCCTTACTACTGATCCACACCACTGGACAACCCACAGGCCCAAAGATCCACCCCAATTGGGAGGCTAGAGAAAATGCCAACCATCTGCCCACTGAAGCTCTGTGCTTGGATGCACCGTTCAGTCAGAACACTGGCATCTGTGCCCAGCATCAGTGCAACTGTGGAGCAGCAAAATTCCAATTCCGTCTTCAAATCTGCCTGGTGTCACAGTGATAATCAGACCAGCATCTAGCAGAGCCAGGGAGATGACAACAGTAAATGCTGCTCAACTCTCAGCCAAGAGACGAGGGGACCTGGAATTCCACCCCCCTGCCACAAATTTTCCCAATGGGTCCCCACCCCTTCCCTTTTATTCATAATGTATAATACGATTTAGTTACCCAACTCATCTCAAGACACCCCTGTAAAAATGCTCGTTGTTTCCAGGCGAGTTCCCACTTTGCACCCTCCTCCCTCCCCAGGGAAAATGACTGCCCTGCAGATCACTGAGGGGAAATCAGACTCTGCCTTGATTCCAATTGCTCATGGCGTCGCCATCTAACAAAGGAAGAATACCTTTCAGGCAACATGGCCCGGGGTAGGCCTTTGACTTTTCGGGTGTGACCTCGCTCGTGAAAATGGCAGTGAGTGAAGAGGCAAAAATGCCAAAACCTCTTACCACCCAGTTAAAAATAAAGCAGCTCAATATCTGTTCAATGCTCTGTCACTAACATTCCCAATTATCCTTTTCCTCCCTTCCCCATCCCTCCAAAACACCACCTTCCCATTTTGGTTCAAACAATATACTCAGGCTACATCGTGATTACATCAGCATGACAAAGAAACACTGCTGTTTACTTCTATGAATAACATTTAAGGATTAGAAACATATGCACCACATTGAGCATGCAACATTCAGTCTGCAAGTGCTCAGACAGTTTGAGGTACAGCCAGATAAAGACAGTTGTTTGCTTCTTGATGTCATGGCACAGGAGCACCACAATCCCTCCAACAGATTCACTCACCCTCTAAACTCACTCTCACCTCCTTACTGCTATTGTAGAGAGCTACAGCTGAACACAAACATAAATAAATTAAAACAGACTCACAACTAACACACAATCTATTGGCAGGTACTCCAAGCACAGTTTACATCAGGGCCCTTTGAAGCCGCACAAAATATAATCCAACCCTGGTCTTGGTGATTGCTGGTAAAGATTTGGATTTGCTTCATAGAGGAGAGCTGAGCTCTTTGTTCCATCTTCTCTTTTGTCCCAATAGAGTTCCACACACAAGCACTGTGCAAAATGAGCAAGATCAGTACATTCCTGACAGGTCTGTGGACCTCCAGTCCAGTGGCAATGGTAGATACTGTTAGACCACACCAAGGTCCGTGCCAGCAGCCAGATAGCACTGACTGCCCAATACCACAATACCCCAGAAATCAATGAAAATAATTCAGAACCATCCCATTTTGGGAGGCTGGGGGGGGGGGGGGGAAGAAAGAGACGATGTTATTTCTAGAAATGGTTGTCAAAGGTCAAACAGAAAACAAATCTAAAGAGACAAGGAACGAAATTCCAAAATTCGGGTCATATGGACAAGGAAATACAACTAATAGTCGGGACTGGTCCAAATTACCACTTGCCATCAGCAAACAAATAGAATACCCGCCAACACCAAGTCCGGTTGGACATTAAGGGTTTAACAATCTATCGCCTGGCCTCACGCAGCTGGGGAAATGCACCAGTGACCAGAGCCAATACATGCTCTGCTCCCAGGGGCACTTGGAGCCAGACTCTCCTCATTTATTAGCAACATTAAATTTCTCACCTGCAGACTAACATCCTTATCACATTAAATATGACACGAATCACAACAATTCAGAGACAAAATGTTCACCGTACGCTTTTTAGAGACACAAAGACCAGAGGAATGAGGCCCAGAGCATCTTGCCTCACTCTAATGTAGGAGAGACCAAGAACCTGGGCAAAATGTGACCATCAATTTAATCCTTGTGTCCCTAGAACTTCACTTAACTGTTGAAAATAATTTTACAAAAGATTTCCCACAAGCAAGGGACAAACCTGCTAAGAGAAAACAGGAATGGTTACAGGACTTGAACTAAAGACACCACTACTTTCCCAGGGACAAGAATAATGGGCGCTGTAATAACAGTTTACACTGGTCAATGTAGCAAGAGATCCAGTGAGTGGTTCTTAATAAACTAGTGGCTCAGCAAGCAGGTGGGAACTTGTACGTTTCATTGTAAGCCAGTTATACAGCACATTATTTCTTGGGGTGGTGGGGGGGGGGGGGGGGGGGGGGGGGGGGGGGGAAAGGTGTGGTGTTGGAAATCTCTACCTGGTCCACACAAAACCAGTGACACGTATGCGCTTCTGATCAGTCCATGGCAGGCTGGGTTCGTGGTTTGACAGATGAGAGGCACAATGCTCACAACTAGCAGGCAAACATTGAAAGCCCATGTGGTTTTTGGAGCTGAACATCACTCATGACTAGAGGGAAGAAATGGGCCATATAAATTTATTTTAATCGTGGCATGTCAACTCCCAACACCAAATAACGTAGTTTTGCAGGATTTGGACTGAAGCCATTTCATGAGTTGCCTACTGGACTGTTTTGCCACGGGTCTCAGTTCTCCAATGCTTGGTCAGATCTAGTGTTAGCATCTATAGCAGAGGATACAGTGATCACATTCAGAATGATTCTGATGATAGTAGGTTTGAAAAGCAAAAATGGAAACTAGCGGGAAACTATTGTTGCGTCCATTATTTGCCTAAATTGGAAACATATTGCCCAAAGTCCTCATTGGCAGGACCCTACTCTGCAAGTACAACATCTCAGCCAATACACTGACCAAATAGGTTGTCATAATAACCATAAACCCATCTAGAATACAATTACATTTTTGCCTGTTTGTGGCTACTGAAAAACTAGTCGTATTCCCCCGCAAACATCTATCAATGCAGTAGCTCCATCAGTTAATCCTTAATCCATTCAGCACAGAGCAAATATCTCCTACCTCTCACCACCAATAGCACACCTGTGTCAAACTGCAGTTCAGGAACATGGAATCAACTATAGAACAATTAAAAAAAGTCACAGGTCCTAGCAAGGGGTGTTTTTTAAAAAAAGCTTTTTTTCTTTGAACACTTGCCATTTCAATTTACACTTTTTTTTTAAAAAGAGCGCAGCAGCACATTATCACAAAAAATAATTAGGAACAAACTCGAACAGTTCATCGTTTAACAGGGCGTTGCCAGAGCCCGACAGTACAGACATGCTTCATTACAGGATCAAAGGTACAGGCTTTCATCCCAGCACTCCCACCCCCCACCCCCCTGCCCCGACAATATCTCCTGTCCACTCCCAGGCACGAGGGGAGCAGAAAGCCGAGCGCCACTCCGCATTGGACCGATCCATCGGAAATGATAGTGAAGCCTTGATCTACACACATACGTTATGGTTCATTACATTCTATTCAGAGATCGCTAGACTATTACAGTTCGCCACCATGCAGTCTAGCTTGAAACAGTGACTCTCTTTTTAGATGACTGCTGGGGTATCTACGCAACGGTACAAAGCTCAGTATGCTTTCTAGCTTTAATGTGTTTTAAAACAAAAAGTTTTGACTTTTAAAAACTTCTACTCTTAAACCACGGCACAAGCATCAGACTTGGTGTTACCCAAATTTAGATGGTCAAGGCTGTTTAAACCTAGCCAATTTTATTAATCTTTTGGAATTCTTCACTAAGCCTGCCTATATTTTTAATTTTTTTCCCCTAAATTCCCCCCACACGTTTTGCCCCCTCCCGAATTGTCCGAGAGATTTGACCCTCAGGATCTTTGGATTATCCCGCGTGTAGTGGCAATTGCCTCTTCAGAGAGAAGGCGTGCAAGATCTTTCAGCCTAATTGATCCCGTTTGCTCTGGTTTAGAGGCGGTTTCCCCCCCGATATTTCCGGAGAAAGGGGGTGTTTTTTTTAGTCCCACCAACTCCACCCTAACCCCCCATTGACAGGGCAGTACAACTCCTAGATGTGGATGATTTCCCAGTAGCCCTCCCAGCAACAGAAACCTGCCAAAAGAAAAGAAAAAAAGACTTTAGTGTTTATCCAGAGTATTATAGAAGTAATTAAAAATAAATTGCTTTAAACATTAAAATAATTGAATATCTTGTATTAAACCAACTTCCCTCCACCCACAGAAGATATCTTAAAGCCTGGAATTCAAGCCAAAGGAAATGACCAGTCTTGCATCAGGCACCAAGATTGCATTCTGGCGCCAACCCAAACCGCTGAGAATCAAAATAACACTGCAAACCCAAAATAAAACCAAAAATGCTGAAATCACACAGTTCAGGCCACATTTGTGGGAAGAGAAAGAATTGTGTTTTAATGCTGCAGCTCCAAGACCATTCAATTGGAAATGTTAGCCGTTTCTCTTCCCACAGATGTGCCCTGATCTCAAGTATTGCCAGTATTCTTTTAATCCCAAATGTCATTCTATTCCAGACACTTCTCCTAAGAGGATAGCTTTCCATTCCAAAGCCAGTGAAGAGGTGGACAGCCGTCATCAACACTCCAAACCTCAGCTACAGGGCAAGCCCGATCACTGAGATACAACCTGGAGAAACACCAGATCTTGCCACTTCACTAGATGCTATCCTTTTACCCCACAGGTCTCCGTCACGGGATACCTACCTGACATTATGTCCCTTAACTTCAGCTATACGCCATAGAATGCACAAGACCTGTCAAATGGCAGATGAGCTGGAGGACAGAGATGTGTGGTGCGTCCGCCACCATTCCCGTTAGAAACCTGCACCACTGCGTCGCTAATGTTTTCAACGATGAATGAATAAATACTATCCTACATACATTAGGGACAATTTACTATTTTACCAAGCCAATTAGCCTCCAAATCTGTACGTCCCTGGAGTGTGGGAGGAAATTGGAGATCCCAGAGAAAACCATGCAGGACACGGGGAGAACATACAGCCAGCATCTCTAGGCAGGATCGAACCCGGGCTCTGGTGCTGTAAGGCAACAACTCTACCCAGGCGCCCCTGTGCCACTTTCGATAGAACCGTCATGGACCAAACCATCAACTTTAGTGGGGCATAAGGCAGAGGATAATGAGGCACATGGTATGTCACCTGAGCCCACACAGAGTTCTAGATCCTTGTATAGATTAAGTTTAGGGCTTTCGGTACAAGGGCTTCAGCAACTAAAAAAAGCTGATTGGAGGATATGCACTATGAGCTTTGAACAGGCAGATCAAGTGGCTAAGCAATAAAATGTGTTGCTGGGCAGACATCAATGGCTCCTGAACATCCCAATATTTAAGAGGAACAGTTTGGTTCACTCTATACTGGATGTGGGGCAAGCATTCTGATGATACAGACAAATGTTGTGAAATGTCAGAGCTGTACACATGCACAAAGATTGACTGTTGAGTCAATTGAGATACCAGATGGTCTAAGAGCTCCCAACAACATCCAGCTGAAGTGTGCCACTAATTCAAGTCACTCAGTCAACAGATACAACATGCAGAGATATTTTAACCATACCCAACTTAAATGACAAAAGGGTCGTTTCTCACTGTTTCTGGATGATGTGGGGCAAATAAGTTAATAAGTTGCAGGAGCAGAATTAGGCCATTCGGCCCATCAAATTGACCGCCATTTAATCATGGCTGATCTATCCTTCCCTCTCTACTCCACTCTCCTGCCTTCTCCCCATAAGCCCTGACACCCGTATTAATTAACATTCTATCAATCTCCACTGTAAAATTATCAATTGGGCTCCACAGCCTTCTATGGAAATGAATTCCAGATTTACCACCCTCTTATTATTCTGAGGCCATGGCCTCAAGTACTAGACTCTTCCACTAGTGGAAACATCCTCTCTATCCAGACGTTTCACTATTAGGTAAATTTCAATGAGGTCCTCCGTCATCCTTCTAAACTCCAGCGAATACAGGCCGAGTACCATCAAATGTTAACCCAATCATCCCTGGGATCATTCTTATAAACCTCCTCTGGACCCTCTCACAATACTTATAGGTTATAGCTGCCGAGGAGGAACAGAAAATGTCAACAAACCAACACAATCGGTTGGAATATCACCCTCGGTTAATATGCTCAGAATAGAAAAGCTCAACATTTAATTCAGGATTCAAATGTCTGCGTATTCTAATCATCACAGCAGTATTCCCAGGTGTTAGCAGCACTCCATTGCTCTTGTGAAATACCACTCTCAACATGGGAATAGCTACCTTCAATTTAATTATGCAAGCTACAAATGTCAAAGAATCCAGTATGCAGCCAGGGGAGTGAGTGAAATGGACATCTCAGGGTAGACTTAGAATCCACAGAACAGTCACCTACCTTGTAAAACATCTCACGCAGGTCGTCCTTTGGGTTCACCCATGACGCAACAGCATCGCAGAAGAAGATGAAGTCCTAGAAGGAACAAATTGTTCAGTTTTCATTTGCACACACAGAACCTGCATGGTTCACCCATGCATACACCTTGCTTGAAACCAGTGGAGCAGGAAATGCAGAAAATGAACAATCATTCTGCATTCACCCAAAAATGCCCATGGAATTCTGAATCTGTAGGTCCGCTACAACATCCCCCCCAAATCCCCCCCCCCCCCACACAGTGCAGTTGCTTATGCTTGCTTTCTCCAGTATCCCATCCATACAGACAACCACTGAATTAAACAAGCATCATGAAAAGAAGTTGTCATCTTTAACTTGGTGATTTGGGGTGAAGGCTAACAGATTATCAGTTCACTCAATACCAAACTAGGGATAGCCTTGTTAGTGGGATTCAGTCACACATAGGGCAGCAAACCACAAACAATTTCCTCACCTGTACAACTCCTCCTGGATTCACACCAATCATCATACAGATCCCACGGAAGGCAGAATCCTTTTCTTCATTGTCACGGATGTTTCTCAAAGATGTGCACCTGTAGATCCATATAGCAGGAGATTAAAAGTAGCATCACATGGACCTTAGGCTATGAGAACCTCACCGCTGCCCTGGTGTGGCTTCCACACCACACTGCCTCCTGGAGCAGAGACATTATTGGCACTTGACCAGTGGCCACTGGGAATGCAGCAAGGGTGGGGGAAGAGAGAGAAGGTGAAGATTGGGGTAGATAAAATGCTGGAGTAACTCAACGGGACAGGCAGCATCTCTGGAGAGAAGGAATAGGTGACGTTTCGGATCGAGACCCTTCTTCAGACTGATGTCAGGGGAGATAGAATGGAGACAATAAGACTGGTGGGAGAACTGGGAAGGGGGATGGAGAGAGGGAGAAAGCAAGGGTTATTTGAAGGTAGTGAAGTCAATGTGCATACCGCTGGGGTGTAAGCCAGCCAAGTGAAATATGCTGTTCCTCCAATTTGTACTGGGCCTCAATGACAATGGAGGAGGCCCAGGGCAGAAAGGTCAGATTGGGAATGGGAGGGGGAGTTGAAGTGCTGAGCAACCTTGAGATCAGTTAGGTTAAGGCAGACTGAGTGGAGGTGCTCAGCGAAACGATTCGCTGAGCCAGCTCTTGGTTGAGTGGGGTTATGTTCAAGGATTACTTATGAAACACTCACCACGGCCTGATGAACTGCTGCAGCATGGGCGCTACCTCCTGAGGGCACACGTAACCCAAGCGACCGATGGTAATAGCTGTGGAGGAGGAATGAGAAATGTCAACAAACATCAACACATTCAGTTGGAGTAGTGCCCTCGGTTATTATGCTCAGAATAGAAAAGCTCAACATTTAATTCAGGATTCAAATGTCTGCATATTCTCATCATCACTGCAGTATTCCCAAGTGTTAGTAGCACTCCATCGTTCTGTCACAGAGGGAAGGGCAGATCAGGATGGGGGCCAATATATCTGTTCTCTGTTAGTCATTTGTACATGCACAGGAAAATTCAGACAGATAAATACAAGAGTTTAGAAAATGCATGATCATTTTAACCCCGAGCTCTCAACTGGTACTCAGCATCTTCAGTTTCTTACCAGTGTTTTCAAGCAGAGTCTTGGGAGTGTTTGGTCTGTTGATGATCTCCACCAAGTTATTCAGGACTAGCGACACATATGGCTGCATCTCAGCACCTAATAAAAAAAGCAAAGTTCATGTTCAAAGTCTTATATTCCCCAAAACTGAACAACAAGGCAACAGTTAAGATAGTTTTTAAAAAAAAGCACACATTAATGAGCATCGAGCACAATTTTAAGATCAATCTCCTGTAATTTAAAACCCTTTGTTTTAACTCTTAATCTTCCCTTGAAGGGCGTAAACAAAGTAACGATATTTCACAGGGTTTTTCGCTCAGCCATCGCCATGAGTGCACCTTGACCATGGGCAACACGATATAAACACTAATCAATGCCTCACACACTTTTTCCAATCTTCCAATTGGACTTACTCTAAAGACTTACCCATCTGCATGCAGATCTCCCCAATTGCCCACGTGGCATTGTTGCACACAGAAATAAACTCAGGGTTTAGGTTGGTCCCCAAGATTGGCATGAATTCAGCTGAAGAGAGTGGGAAAAGAAGAGGAAACTATTTTTAAAAACATCGCAATAGTGAAAACAGAACTGCTTCATACTCATTCACATCCACACTACCAAAAGCAGAAATGTAGTGACCACATGGCCTGCACAGAGGGGAGCACCATAACCACATTTAAACAGTTGCTTGTTAATGTAAGAAGGGCAGCCATTCTAACCAGCCTTGAATCTGGCACAAACCAGCAATTCAGGATCTGGAGGGGGCAAGGAGAGGGATATGCATGGTAGACAGGGAATATGAAAGGAAATCCAGACTATTACTGTAAACCACATAGCTCAGCAATATTAGGAAGCATTCCTGAATGTGATAGCCTGACACAGGACTTTACATATATTTACAAGCCAGAGTAACACAGCATGGAAACAGGCTCTTTGGATGAACTCGTCCATACCGACCAAGACGCCTATCTGAGATTTTCCCTTTTGGCCCATCTCTAATTTTTTTCTATCCATGTACCAGTGCAAATATCTTTTAAATATTGTAACTGTACCTGGTTCTTTCTCTTATCACCAATACAAATTATTTTCAGAATAGTGGTAGGGATCAAGCACTATCCAAAGATATGGGACAAATTAGATGGGAGCACCCAGACATACAATTAGGCTTGTTTGTAGCCTCCATACTCACCTATACAGGGTTTAACGTGCTGGAAACATGCTTTGGTGAGATCTCCCAAAAGTGCAAATGAACTCTGACGCACCTCTGGCATGGTGTCCTAGAGAGGAGACACAAGATATGTCACTGAAAACCCAAAGCCCATGGATTATAACACAGCATAATTGACCTTCTCACTCAACCCTGTTCATCTCTATAATATTCAGTTCACCTTTATAATTATGAAGAACAGAACAACTTCATTCCGTTTTATGTTAAATCAATGACTACACCAATCAAGATTGTAACAAGTAGCTCTGTGGAAAAATGTTACAGGGCGCAATACGGACTCAAGGGTCCAAAAGAACCAAATGTTAGATCAATGCGTCACTTAGATGGCACAGATCCACCTTCACATAGGTCATTTGGTTCAGGCTGGGAGAGTAAATGCCACTACCTCTTTGCTCACTGTCAAAAAGGTTAAACTAATCTCAGAGTTAAGCAAAATTAGCGCCATATTTGAACACTAGTACATTGCTGATCCTGCTAACGTCCAGACAAAATATTAAACCAAAATAAGGGGCATTTTACCACTCCTAGACTTTATTAATATATGGCTCGCAATAATTCACATTGTGGGATTTGCCAGCAGGTTTTTATGCAATGCAACCATGATTAAATCTTTGGCAACGTTTCAATCAGATACACCAAGGCCATAAAAATTCTGGCGCAAATTGTCAAGCGTGGCTTCCTTTCACTTGCCTGCATGCACTGAAATAGAAGAGTCATGATGTTACTCCGAGCTACCAACTGCTCTACATTGCCACCGAGGCCCTCTGCCAAGCCGCTCAGCAGATCCAGGGCCACTATCATGAAGTCCTTGTCTGGAGCCTCGTATTGATCCGGCTGAGTATTATACATCTGAGAACAAAAGTAAGAAAAAAACAGTGAGGAAACATTCGTCGATAACATGGAAAGACACCAACCTTATTCTTACATGAGGAACCTTGAAAATGGTACATGCTGCTTCAGAATAAAGAAAAAAATCAACAGAAGTTGTTCAGTATTCAAATGTCTGCATTTCTATTCATCATAGCAAAGGCATGTCCCAGATTCAACTTTTTTAAGATCAACTAGCACAAACAATGCGAAAATCCATGACACAGACACTCATTTGGTCATTTACGTTTCACACAAGCTTAAATCAGCAGGGTCTGCAACTGAAACCATGCTGTGGACCTCCACACCAACATACCCTGCAACTTGCCCACTGCATAGTCGTAGCTTTCCACTGTGCTACAGGCAGCACTTACTCTGCAATCGATGAAGATGCACCCTGACGTTGAAGGTGTTCAGCTAGCTTTGGATAAGATTCCATATCGCAAAATTCCCAATCAAATACCAACGATAAAAGGACCTTACCATAGCCTGGGCTAGTGTTTTCTGCACAAGTGTGACACAACGTTGATAAACAGGCTCACAGTACGGGAGGAAACCACTCTGTAGAGCCGTGGCCACTGATGAGAGGCACTGGGGAGGAAAAAGAATCAGTGAGTAACAACACAAATAGGAATTATGGAATCAATAGCAAATGTCAACCACACTGGGAGCAGGATTCAAAACAAGTGGAACATCCTCTGCTCTGAAACCATCATTGTGGATTATATCATACAGGTAATTGCTTTATTGTGACATGGAAAATGTTACACATGCACTTCCCAGTGTATGTTTCCACATGGCAGCAGAGAGCAAGAACTCTGCTCCGTGGCTTATTTCAGTATCCAGAGATCAGCAAATGCCAGAGGTGCAATTTCACCCAATCTCTGTGGTTGAGTGTCACACCAAACAATTTACAAAATATTATATACATTTGCAGAGGATAACATAGCAGTTCATTATACAGTATAGCATGGACAGTCTGTATTAGGTCTTGCATCCTCCATAACAATGCTCTATAACATCTCAATGTTCCCAGTATTTCCAAGTTTTTTAAAATTGAACTAAGTTTGTACATTTGTTCCCAGTGCAGTCCGACCAGGAAGACAGTAGGTTTGCAATATCCAAAGGTCAATGAAGACAGAGACAGGAGAGGACGGGGTAGTAACTGCCCAATGATTTGGCAGCTGGATGGAATGAATTAAGCTCTTAAAAGAAGTTAGGGATAATATTAGGATATGATTGACCAGAAACAGATGGTTCAATACTGAAATCAATATTTCAAATGTCACGTGTCCTCGGCAGAAGAGCACGAGAGCAGTGGTTGGCCTGATATTTCTTAGAATTATAGTCATACAGTATGGAAATGGGGCCCTTCAGTCCAACTTGACTTCACCAGCCAAATGTCCCATCTATACTTGTCCCACCTGCCTGCATCTGACCCATATCCCTCTAAACCTATCCATGTATCTGTCCAAATGTTTCTTAAAAAAATGTGCTACCAGGTTTTTTAATTCTACTTTGACTTCTCAAATACAAGGTTTTACAGAGGGTACAGAGATTATGCAGCCATCAACTTCCACCCATAGCGTTGGTATCTGAGACACGGCAGCACGCAACGATAACTCACCTCCAATAGAGGGAAGAGATCCTTATCTTCATCCTTGAGCTCATTCCATTTTTGAATGAGTGGGGGCATTAGCTTCTGGATGTACTCCTGTGGACACAGAGAAAGCGCCTGTTATAAGCATCTACCCGTGCAAAGGAAGTGACCCCAATCCACAAAATGCAAGCTGTCCCCACTTCAGCTGTAGAAAATGTTCCCATCATTTCCACATGCTTTCTACATATGAAAACCAGAATCAAGTCTCACGTACATTACTGCTTAGGTGGCCTGACCAGGACATGGGAACTTGAAGGGTATGGACAATTTGACAATATATCGCAGGTTACATTTGTAACAAAGTTAGATTTAAGCAAATGCTACAGTAACTCAGCAACATCAGGCAGCAGGAGAAGCAATGTTCAAAGGCACAGGACAAAACTCCATTGCAACTCAAGCAGAGTTGCCAGACTGGATCTTTCTCCTTTACTTGACTAATTTTACAAACTTTTTGGGTCAGCATTGTACTGCAATGGAACATTCTGGTTACTAGAGTTTAAAAAAAACTGGTTTCTAGAGTAAAACATCTTCAAAACATCAGCTGGGGTGGATAGCCTTTGCTGTATTAAATGTCTTTGGCCATTTCTTGGTAACAGTAAATTGATTTTAGTAAAGATTGGCGTCAGTAAGATAAGTCAATACGGCTCATTTATTTGCACTTGAGGAGATGCAAATGCTTCAGCCTTCCTTATGTTTATCACTCAAATGCTGGGCTCTGCTATTACTAAGTATGGAATGTTCTTCGAGCCCCCACCTTCCTCCCATTATGATTACACCCAATAAGAATGCAGTTACGAACCACTAATTATGGGGTTGTTTAGCTATCTACCCAAAGCCGCTCTTGTTGTTTAGCATGGCTGCCACGTCACTTGACAGACCCCTCATTTTAGACGTGTACAATGCAATTGGGAATGCCAGAATTAGTACTCATTAAAACAGAGTTGTTGCCCAAACCCGATTGTAATGGTACACCAAAGGATATGTTCTAGACAGAACCAAGTAATCCCACAGGGGTACACTTGTTATTGCTGGCAATCCAAAACACCTTAAGAATGTCCAACTTTGGGCAGCCCATATTTTTTTACGTTACTCCAAACAAACATTGTTTGCCATTTCTGGTCTTAGGGTGGAATGTGAGATACCCGAGCAGTAAATCCTTCGACCCCCTCAGATCGCATCTGCTGCCTACCGGCTGGTTGAGGTGATGTCCCACGGAGTCAGCCAGGGTGCCAATAGCATCATACAAGATCAGTAGGTTCTTGTGCTGGTACTTTCCAAAGGCAAATACTAGTGTATCAAGGATGTAGCTGAGATACGGCACAAGCTCAGTGCAGGCCTCTTCCTCCAATGTAGCAAATGCACTGAGGGGAGGATAACAAGAAAGTCAGGATTACACAGACAGGTTGCAGCCAGAAATTTGTATGCTCAATATTTAAGTTACATTGTGGCTGGAATTATTTCTAGTACACCAACTTTGCTCTAACTGTAAATATTTTCCATGGACTGGCTAATGACCAGTATACTGTCTCAATCGCAGAATCCCGAACACACAGAAATCATGATTTCTTTCCCTCTGAACCCCATTCTCCTGCCTTCTCCCCATAACCCCTGACACCTGTACAAATCCGCTCTGTAAGACTCGATGGAAATTAGTTCCAGCCTTCAGAATCACTACAAACAGCTCTATAGATCCAAGATGAGGATAGAGATTTTCGATATAGGCATCTTATTAACACTGCTGTGTTGCATTTTCCAAGCAAGAATACTGCAGACCCAGCTCACCTGCATGCTGCCTCTTGCACTCGCTTATTTCCATCCAGGATTCGTTTCAGAAGTTCAGTCATTAGCGGCTTAAGGTACTGATCTGGTGGCTGACTGACAACCCAGTGGGCATAGCGACTCAGAGTCCAGCAGGCAATGGAGCGCACCAGTGCCTTCTTATCTGGCAGGCATTGAATGAGGTGCGGGATCAACTCCGGGAGGTATGGAACCATCCCTTGCATACAACCTAAGAGTGGACACAAAATTTTAGACATTACACAAAAGGGGAAAGAGGGTGAATAGAATCACTAGCCACCTGAAAAAAATGTCTGGAAGGGTTATAGATTGAGGTGCCAAATTCTTAAAACAGGGGAGCATATCGTATATTGGATAACTCCCCCCCCCTCCCCCACAGCCTCCAAGCAGAGCTGGGATCACTCAGCAGGCTCGCTTGCTTACTGAGACAGCGAAGTTGACTAGCAGCAGCTCTGCTTGCTCACTCTCCCGTCACAACTGTTTTGGTGTTTAAGAAGGAACTGCAGATGCTGGAAAATGGAAGGTGCACAAAAATGCTGAAGAAACTCAGCTGGTGCAGCAACATCTATGGAGCAAAGGAAATGGGCAACGTTTTGGGCCGAAACCCTTCTTCAGACCATTTTGGTGATAATCTTCCACACAACCTTTTTTTACTCATTTCCAACATGGTTCTCAAGAATGTTACAAGAAAACTTTCTGTACCTTAACATTTGTATCATACCTTCAGCGATTGCACCCAAAACCAGAATTCCAGATTCCTTAACAACCCAATCCGGATGGAACAGCAGTCCTTTCAGCAGTGGCAGAAGGTGAGGCAGAAGATCATCTCTGAAAACATTGGCCAAGACATCCAGTGCTGCTGCTGAGCATTTCCCTAACGTGAAAGAACAAAACCATGAGCACTCGCCCAACATGCACCTCCATGCCCCAGACTCACACATGCAACTACTCCAGTGCATACAGAAATATCTTTACTACCCAGAATACCGTTACCCAACCCATCCTGAAGCAACTAATAGTTTATACTGACAACATGGTTCAGTTCTACAATGGAGTGAAAGGCTTTGGGATCTTGACACTGCATCTAGTGCATGGGTAAATGTGCCTTATTAGCAAAGTCACTGTAGAGAAACATACTCAGGTTCCAGTCAGAGAGAGTGTCATCATCGTCATCGAAGTCCTCATCTTCCTCAGCGGCATCCTCCTCATGCTGCAGGGTAACCGTACGGGACTTGTGAAAACGTGGCTTTATATCCTGCTCACTGTCTGGGACTGTATCATCCTCTTCTACATCACCCTAGCAGCAAGTGCAAGGCAGTAGGTTAATATCAGTCAGAACTAATTTTTAAAATTCTCTGCAGTTCAGAAAAAGTTGTTCTGTGTACTTTTGTAACTGAAAAGGAGATCCATTCGTGCACTGTCACAGGTCCAACTCACTCCTCAGAAAGCATTGCAAGAGTTAACAGTGCTCACCTTTAAAAGGATTATATCAATTTCCGAGTATTTCATCCCATTCACTAAAATTGGAATCAACCTACAAGACAAAAGTATCAGCTCGCATTAATATGCAGAATAAACAATCTCCTCCAGTGTCAAGGTATCTGAGAGCCATCTCAGGTACAACCCAAAGACTATTTAATTGCCTTCACAAAAGTGGAAACATAACAGGGCCGAAGGAACAATTTAAAACTGATCTGTTGAAAATATTCAGTGCATAATCAATCCTTGGACAGTCTCCCTATGATGGTGGAAGCAATCAATATTGATTCATACAAGTTATTTCAGAAACAAAAGTTAAAAATCTCATTTAGAACCAATGTAGTCATTTGGACAATGATTAAAGTATTTCCAAAATCTCTCCACCAGAGACGGCTTCATTAAACATTCTAATGCAGGTCTAGTGATAAAGATTGCTATGATTAGGCGACAATAGACCACCAGGCTGCTAGGAGGGGAAATAGTAATCTATCTTTTTAATGCAGAATGCCTTCATGAGCCCCATTCTACAAATGCTTACTGGATCAAATGTCCTGATAGGGCCTCCTTGCAGATGGGTTGTTCAGCCAACGTCAGCCAGAACTCGCACGCTTCCAGTGCTACATTTTCATCAGTGTCCTGCGTCCTCTGCAACATGTACTGAAGGTGGGGGAGGGAAGATGGTGGAAGAAAGGAAATGGGTCATTACATGAATTACTGGCAGGATTACAGCAGAGATAAGTTTCTGGCAATACCCAGAACTCTAGCTTACTCAATTTAGTGTCAAAATAGATAATGACCAGGAGTTAGTGCTTAACCATTAAATTCACCAACCCGCCCCAACAAAGTAAAAGTCTGGGGGCATTGACCAACTTCTCGCAACTTCCCCAGGACACCAGAATCCAGGTAAACCTGACATAGCGGTACCACCCTTAAACAATCCTGTTAATATTCTGAGAATATTGTCCACAATTAACCACGGGTTGAGTATATCCTTGCCCACAATGAACTGTGATAACCAATTCGACACTAACTTTATTGGCAAATAGCTTGCTTTTCTAATTGTTGCAGGTCTAACAAATCTGAACAATTTTGCTTACAAACTTAAAGGTGCACCCCAGCTGTCAAATGAAATCCACAGGCAAAGATCACTACAGATAGGTGATGTAAAGAGTTACATTTTATATAGTTAAATCAGGCAATGACACACACGGTACACAACGTTTACGCAAGGCTGCGTGCTCTTTCCACTCACGACTGCGGCTAAGTATTGCTCCAATAGTCTATAAACAACACTATGGTTGGCCAAATCCCTGGCGGTGATGAGTCGGCGTATAGGAGAAAGATGGAATACTTGCTTAAGATGTGCGTAAAAACAACCTCACACTCAGCGCTAATGAGAACAAGGAAGTAATCGCTGACATCAGGAAAGGGAAGTTGGGAGAAGGGACCAATTTCTATTGCTGGGGGAAGGGCAGGGTGGTGGTGGGGAGAGCAGCTTCAAGATCCGGGAAGTTAACATCTCGGATGACTTGTCCTATGCCCAGCATTGAGATGCATTCATGAAGGCAGCGCACCAGCAATGTCCCCAAATACTTTAACAGACGTGCCCTCCCCCCCATCAAAAGTATTTACATGATGGATAGATTTTGGATTAGTACAGGTGTCAGAGGTTAGGGGAAGAAGGCAGGAGAATAGGGTTAGAAGGGAGAGATTGCTCAGCCATGATAGAATGGTGGAGCAAAATTGATGGGCCGAATTCTACTCCTATCACTTATGACTTGAGTACAAGTGGCAACACAGAGTGGTGAAGGAGACATATGGTTGCATTCCATTATCAGTTGAGACATAGTAAAGCAGTTGCGATGTTAAGTTCTATTTGTGCAAATAGTTGGATAGGTTTGGGAATAGTGTGTGCAGTTATGATCGCCATGCTTTGGGAAGGATGAGCTAGAGAGGGTTCTGAAAAGAGTAACAGAAATGTTACCTGAAATGGAGGGATTGAGCTAGCGGGAGTGACTGGGGAGGATTTTTCACACAGAGAGTGGTGAATCTCTGGAACTCTCTGCCACAGAGGGTAGTTGAGGCCAGTTCATTGGCTATATTTAAGAGGGAGTTAGATGTGGCCCTTGTGGCTAAGGGGATCAGGGGGTATGGAGAGAAGGCAGGTACGAGATACTGAGTTGGATGATCAGCCATGATCATATTGAATGGCGGTGCAGGCTCGAAGGGCCGAATGGCCTACTCCTGCACCTAATTTCTATGTTTCTGTTTTCCCTAGAGCAAAGGAGGCCGAGGGCTGAGGGGTAACCTTCACATATATAGAATCATGAGCATAGCTAGCCAATTTTGTTTCCAGGGTAAGGGAGTCTAAAACTCAAAAGCATGGGGTTATGGTGAGAGGGGAAAGAATGCCCCCTACAGAGGTTGGTGGATACACGGAACAAATTGCCAGAGGTGCTGGAAAAAATAAATTGGACAGGTACATGGACAGGGGGGGGGGGGGGGGATTTATCAGGATGTGGTGCAAACGTAGCTAAACTGGATAAGCATTGGGGATGACTTGGGCCAGAGGCCCTATCAGTCTAATGAAGTGTGTGCATCGGACATGAGGTTGTGTGTACTTGCATCACCGCAGATATCTTACCTGGATTATACTGTGCATGTGTGGGATAAGCCGATCTATCCGAACTTCCAGCAGCATCACCAGTGCCCGACACACATTTTTTCTCACCTCCGAATCCTCATCCGTCGCTAATGCAAATAGGTGCTGCAGGAAATGAGTAACATCATCACCCAATCGCAAGGCACACTGTACAATAAATGCTACATTTAAACGCTAAGTGAATCCAAGTATTTATCTTGCTACTGACTAGGTCCACTAGCTAGCCGAGTGGCTACTGCCTTTTATACACATCCAATGAACTCTCCCCAAGTGAAAGGTCGGCTATTAATACATACACTGACCTTGACACTTAAGCAGGCTGATTTCCAGCCACAGGCAAGCTACCCAATATGGTGACTATTCAAAAATGGAAGGCATCACCTGGGAGAGAAAATTAAATCTTAAAAAAGATTTAAATACAATTCGAAGCGCAAGAAGCAGGTCATTTTTAATGTAGTACAAAAGGCTGGTAAGTAAAATTGCAGCAATAAGATTGAAGGGATACAGAAGCATAAATAAAGCCAGATAGCGAGCAGTAAATGGTCATGCTTCAGAGCGGAGGATGGTAGGTGGTAATACTCAGGGCGGGTGATGGGACTATTTTTTTTCAATGAACGACTGAAACATAAGAATGTACGGTAAAATTCCAACATTTTCAGATGGCAAAACTTGGAAGTTTGGTACAGGCAGAATGATGGTACAGGCCTGCGGGAAAGCATGAAAAGACAACTGAAATTTTAATGAGATGTACTTCCATAGATTAGATGAATTTTCAAATGGGATAGTTTTACTGAGTGACAGGACTGAAGAACCCGAGTAGACATAGACCCATGGCAGAATCAGAGACAAATAACAGAATCTACCTTAAAAAGAAATTAGATCCACACAAAGAATGGGACTGACGGCATTGCCCTGATAGCTGGCTCAGACTTGCCATAATTCCAACCAAAGCTCTTTGAGCAGAAAAAACTTTCAAATAACGAATTAAAAATAATTTTGAAAATCTAAAATGTCCCTCTAATTGTCATAAAAAAAGTACCAAAGTCAGCCAGCACTTACTACATTTAAAGAGTTGTGCAATTCTACCAGCCCTCACCACCAAGAGCTTACATCATTTTGGTCTGATCACAATGGAGAAGTACAGTGTCAGAAGCAAAGAGATTCAATAAAGGTACAATACAGAGTGCCAGGCTGCTCATTTCCTATAATAATTATCACCTAAATAAAGGACTTCATATCAATGGAAACCAAGAAATCAATTGCCAACATCGTTCCCTTGTTTTCTGAAGGCAATACAGCTTTAACACCTCCAATTTGAGCTCTTCAATGTCTCCTTCCTCAACCACTTAATAAAAATCCTCAAGGCCCAATTGCTCACACTATGGCTAGCAAATGTGACGGGCAGACTGCCAATGCACAATTTTCAGTAGTATGCAATGGGAGCAGGATCTCTGGCTGTACCCTCTCTGCAATTCAGGAATTCCCACTGCTACACTGGTTAGGATTGTAGCTGGGGATTTTCAAACGGGTGGGATCATGGCCATCAACCCTACCATTCATGCACTTAAACCACATACCTCAATGAAAGTATCGACATTGTCCATAAGTGCCTGGGCCCTGCCGATTATGAACTGATTCACACAAGCAATTGCGTGGGATCTGCGAGACAAAGGAACACACACTTCTGAATACTAAATCCAGGACACATTGATTTCTTACACAACTGACCACCAGGGTTAAATAAATTCTTACCTAATCTTGGGACTACAATGTTTGAAAAACTGCAGGAACTTGGGAATCATAATAGTCAGAGGTCTGTTCAATGCATCACTGTCAAGCATTTCGGACGAATCCTCACAAATCTTTTGCAAAGCTCCAAATGCACCCTCACATGTATTGTAATCTTCAGAGTTGAGCAAGTTACAGAGTTGAGGAAGCAGCTCTGGCCAAGCCTGCAGCTCACCTTTTGAAGCAATAGTAGTGATCAAAATACCTGGGGGCGAAAAGAAGCAGATTGCAGGATCAAGAAAATGCTCGTAACTCAATGGATCAATGCCTCGGGAAATAATAGAAATATGAAATAGGAGCATTGTGTTATGCCACTTAGTCCCCGTGGCAAGCTTCACCATTCAACAAGATCACAACTGATCTCAACTCCACATCCCAACTTACCCACAATAACCTTTCAGTACAATAAGAGGGAAGCACTTGAATGGGATTTAGCCAAAGGGTTAACACAGAGGAATTGTGGACACAAAGCAGTCTGACCTCTTGCAATATATTGTCTGTTAGTACTTCCATAGACTGCTCACCATGTTTTCCATTATATCTTAACACCGGGACCATTAATACACCAAAAGCTATTTTAAAGAAGTGACCCCAATCTGGGGACTTTGCATTGGGCAAAGTTACAAAAATCCATTCAAGCCTTGTGTAACCAAAGCAAAATATACCCATTTGAAAGACTGACAATAATGTTATGGGTCTGCAACTTGACCAAGGGTGGCCTACTGATCTTTGCCAAGTAATTGAAATGAAACTGACCCCTGGAGTACTAGCTATTTAAGGAACTAATTATACACTTGAATACATGCCAACCTACTACTGCAGAAGAGTAAAAAACAATGTTATCATGTAGATTCATACGATTGATCAATAATTAACCACAGGAAGAAGGTACGTGTTATGACAGGAGTAAAAGGAACTGTGCTCATTTCAATTGCGGAAAGATAATTTGGAACATAAACTCATGGCTCATTCAGTTACCTCGCATAATTTCACTAATTTCCCATCATATGCCAAAGTTATTAACTCTTTGTACAGTCACAAATTTTTGTAGTTCTGCCGTTTTATGTGAAATTTGGAACATTAGTTCTATTTCATAGCCTGGTAGATGTGATTAATCAGCCAGGCAGGAGACATTTCCTTTATCAATTATGTATATCATGCTTGTGTAGGGAGGAACTGAAAAAGCTTGTTTAAACCAATGACAGCCACAAAAGGCTGGAGTAACTCAGCAGTTCAGACAGCATCTCCAGCGAAAAGGATTTGGTGACGTTTCGGGTCTGAAGAGGGGTCTCGACCCAAAACGTCATCTATTCCTTTTCTCCATAGATGCTGCCTGACCCGCCGAGTTACTCCAGCATTTTATGTATAACACAACAGTTCTGCTGTAGAAAGCTTACAGATACTGTGCGTGGTACATTGTGTCACATTGAAGCCGCAAAGTCAAAATTATAAGTGAATGGAAATTGTGCAATACGGACAAAACACCTTTTAATCCAGATAGCAATGCTAAAATGCAGCTTGTGACAACTATCCTGACATAAACATGCCAAAAGTGTAGGCTTTCGTACATCAGTTGAACATCAGGAATCAGACTGAGCAAGAGGGTGAACAAAATAAACTACATAATTCCTTCTGAAAATGGCAATAGTGCAAATTCACTGGGAGTTGCTGACATAAAGACAGAGGATGATTTATTACATTTGAGCACTTTATGTGCAATAGTTATTGGGAGCAGGAGAACAACACTACTAGTGCCCAAACTGCTGGTCAGGTTAGTTAAGTTACCTATAGTTGCTCGGATGAGTGGAGAGGCATCTCCAATGTTATTTAAACACTCCTGTTTGATGAACTCGGCAACTCCCTGGGGGAAACTCTGATAGTGAGCCTTCACATTGTTCTTGAGAATGAGGCCACTGAGGGACCGAGTCGGTTCATCTGAAAGCGGAGAAACAACAAAATGTCATTTGATGAAATTGCCCTGAATAAAGCACCACAGCACACAACAGTATCCCCCCCCCGCCGATGTTGAGCGTCTACCACTCTCAACAATCAACGAATGTCGTGAAATGCTCCCCACCTATTGGCACAAGGGACTTCTTAACATCTTGTCCTGTGTATTTGATTCTATCAAGCAGCGACTAGTTTCTAAGTCACATCTTGAGGATTCAGCCATGCTCCGCCAAACAGGGACACAAAGTGGAAATAAAAACATTTTTCTTACAGAATAGATAACTTTTTATTAAACAGCACCTTCTGATTTCAGCCTGGTCAGGACAAAGATCAAGTAGTTGTTGAAGTCCGGATACTGGTTCAGCTGCTCCAATTTCTGGGGAAAACAGCTCAGGATAATAAAGCAAAGAAATGCAGAACACTCTGCAATATGCAAACAGCCAATATGCAATTACAGATGGTGCAATGAAAAATAACTCTAGAATACTACCTAAAATCCCCAGTCTTTTGGGAAGGGAAGCCTGTTTCTAGTAACTTTTATAATGCTCCTTTATTCCCTGGAATTTAAATGCATTTAATCATAATGATACACCATTTAACTATATCCAACAGAAATTAAACAAATCTTAAAACAAATTTAAGATTATCTTCAAACACATTTTGTACCATCACCTCAGATGTAGAGTTCAAGACCATAATCAGATGGTGGATGAACAAAATCTGACACAACCAGAAATTCCTCATTTGCCGCTCCAATGGCAATAACTTTTATTCATTTGGTCAATTGCACCCACCGACCCAAATACAATTCTCCCCACAGTTCCTGGTATTACCATTTAGAAAACATTCTAATTGGAAATTGGCCCAAGGTGAATGATTTCAAAATGCAATTGTTGTCAACATAGAAATCCCGAGTTTGCCAGCTATTCCCACTAACATAACTGTTCACAATAACTTGTTCCTACTCAAACTCTGTAACATGGTGCCCAGAACTGAACACAATACTGTGAATGCGGCCTCGCCAATGTCTTATACAACTGCAGCATGACCTTCCAACTTCTATACTCTGACTGTTGAAGGCCAATGTGCCAAAAGCCTTTTTGACCACCTGCGTCAGTCAGAGTATAGAAGTTGGAAGGTCATGCTGCAGTTGTATGACCACCTGCGACTCCACCTTCAAGGAACCATACACCTGCATTCCTCGATCTCTCTGCTCTACAATACTACCCAGACCCCTATCATTCACTGTGTAGGCCCTGGCCAGGTTAGACTGGAACAGGTACAGAGAAGATTTACGAGAATGTTGCCAGAACTCGAGGGTCTGGATTATAGGGAGAGGTTGAGCAGGCTGGGTCTCTAGTCCTTGGAGCACTGAATAAACCCGCATTTTTATACATGGCCATTCTTTGTAACAGTCTGGTGAACCAAAGACTACACAAAACACAGCCGAAAAGAACAATCACACACTAATCCATAAAATTCACTCCAACATTGTAGAATAAACTGATGGACTAGAGACACGAACCATTGCTAGAGTATGGTTGGGTTTAGACAAGTGAACTGTTGGACAGATTCACTTTATAACATATACATTGAACACAGAGGATACTTGTTGAACTGCCCGTTGCGTTGCTGTGTCTGGCGACTGAGAATCTTTGAGCAGCTGTAGTACTTGCTGAAGACCCTGCTCATCAGGTTGCCACTCCATCATAAACAATAAATCTGCATCAAAGGAGAGAAAGTCATGAGACACCTTGGTGAATGAGAACGAATTAGGTTTAGTTATGCCAGTTGACAGAATACCTTGCAGAGCATCAGTTTTTAACTGTATAACTTTCACAGAGGAAAATCAAATTGGACAACAGAGAAACAAAACACAGCCAAAGGTGTTCTTTGACTGCTGAGTTTGAAGGTGCAATGCTGGGAGCAAATAGAATCATCTCAAATCAAAAGGGACAAAAACAATCACTCTTAGCCTGCTTAATAGAAAATGCCACAGACACCTTGCACTAATTAAAGGATGCAATTAATATTGGGTGGAAACAGTCATCACTCAAGGCTCCCCACACTGCTCTTTGTGATTCTCATGTAACCTAATGATTATGTAGCTGAGAATATAGCAGAAGCGTTCAACAAAAACAAAGAATATAGATTGCACACGAATCCTTGAAAGCTCAAACAAATGAAAAGCAACTGATAATAAACCAACACCACAGCACTCGAGCCCCCAGAGAAGCTGTGGATTGCTAAACAAGCTCACTGAAACAGTTTTGATTAATATGTGTAAGAAAGAACTGCAGATACTGGTTTAAATGAAAGGTAGACACAAAATACTGGAGTAACTCAGCGGGACAGCCAGCATCTCATTCCTTCTTTCCAGAGATGTTGCCTGTCCCACTGAGTTACTCCAGCATTTGTGTCTACTATTAGTTTTGATTGGCTGATTGAATGAACTAAAATATACAGCATGGAAACCGACCCCTCAGTCCAACAATGTGCACTGACCATCCATCATCTGTTCATACAATTTCCGTTATTCCACTCTCACATTCACTCACTACACACTAGGGGCAATTTACAGAGGCCAATTAACCCACCAAGCCGCACGTCTTTGGGATGTGGGAAGAAACTAGAACATGTGGAGCAAAGCCACACTGTCACAGAGAGGACGCACGAACACCGCAGACAGGGAGACTTTGGTCAATGTGGTTGAACTAGTGCTCCTGGTGCTGTGAGGTAGCAGCACCACCAGCTGCACCACCATGCTGCCAGTTTGGGTATGAAATAGCCCTTTCAGAAAAAGTGCCCCAACCACTTCAACCTACAGAAACCATATGGTGTTGGCCATTAACTGGTGTGGTGTTCGCATCCTGTCAGGATCAAAGAGCTGCACATTATTTGCCATATTTGAAACAATCAGGCATTTTAGCTGTTCCACAGGATGACATTGAATAATACATAATGCTGAATGGCTTTAAATGGTTTCAAGGTCGACCATAGTTGACAAGACTACACCAAGCACCTGATCCATTCACAGTATAATCCCCTCACCCAAGAAGCTGCTACAACGCTCCACACTGGCCTGCAGTTTCTGCTATGCTCCACTGAACGGGGGAGTTCCTGATATCCATCAGTGGAGTTCTGAACTTCAGAAGTGAGTGGAATCTGTCTTTAATTATGAGATCCTACCCAAATTAATTTTGCCCTGCAGGCAGATGAAAAATATTGGTCCCAAAAAGCCTATGAGTTAGCTGTAGCACCAAAGTCTCGGTTTCTAGTTTATTACGGTGTATATATAGCTGGCAGATATGAATGATTAGAGGCTAAACTGAATGATATCAATCCATTAGCATTGGATATTGGAAGAATCTGCTACACTGATGAAGAGAAGCTTCTGGCATTGAGGAACCAAGTCTGTAAATCCAGAGAATAACTGCTACAGGTAGACGATAGTTATTTGCTTACTCTTTAGTCTCACAGTACAATTATGGTCTATTACAAGCTGCCCTTTATATATGTTAAACAAAGGGCCTGGTAACAAAGGGCCACTTTGTTTTGGATTGCTCGCAACACTTTAACACCAGAAATTGTTTTGTGAAACCACTTTGTTTACTAATCATGGTAACTATGTCCAAAGATGTCTCTGACTATACTAAACTGAAAGCTGCTCGCTCAGTGCATACATACAATGTGCACAACAAACAAGTGAAAAAAAAAACAGAAGGGAGATGGGGGGGGGACATATATACATATATCATATATACATATATACAGATGGAAGTCCGTGTTGGGCGATTTAGTCAGTGCATGTGTGAATTTGAATTTATGGTAGATATAATTCTCGGAAAGCAACTATTCCTGAGTCTGTTTGTCCTGGATTTGATGCACCTATAGCGCCTTCCAGATGCTTACAATGGATTCACTCTCACTTAAAAGCATACTCATCTCAAGAACAATCTCAAAATCTATTTTACGGATTATAACACAAGGTATGAATTACCTTTACTGGACAATCTTTCAATCAACAGAATGTACACTACAGATTATGGATCTCACAAAGCCAGAAAAAATATCCCCTTAATTCAGTAGACAAAAATGCTGGATAAACTCAGCGGGTGAGGCAGCATCTATGGAGCGAATAACTATTGGAGTGAACGCTCCATAGATGCTGCCTCACCCGCTGAGTTTCTTCAGCATTTTTGTCTACCTTCGATTTTCCAGCATCTGCAGCTCCTTCTTAAACCCTTAATTGAGTAGACTGGTCCAAACGGAAAAACACAAATGCCTATTAAAATTTAAATTTGTTTGAGCTATGTTGTAAAAACGCAAGCATTAAAAACGTGTATTCTGAACCACATCTTCAGATAATTAGCTCACAAAGTGCTCACACAGCAGATCACCCCTCGAAAGGATGTTTAGTTCACTAAGGCCCATAGTTTGTGTACAGACATCAGCACCTTTGTTCACGTTATTATCTCCAGTTATCTTCAGGAAGATGAACAGGAACTAATGGGGCGGACCGGGTCATGGTGCAACGGATTAGAAACCGGTTTTAGAACCTGAAATCAGCCCAAACGGAGGCCAGACTTTGCCAAACAAACCAACTTCGCCCGGTGTTCGGGTGTCCAGAGCCAGGGCTCAGGCGGCTGCCCATAAGGATGCGTGCGGCTCCGCCTATGGGCGGGAAGCGGAATAAGGCGAGCGAGGCCCGAAGCCTGCAGAAGTGGAGGCCTCAATCTCAGCTAAAAGATGAAGCCAGCAGCGCTGCCTCCGTACGCAATCTAGCCTCAGGCGGCGGTCTTCCATGTCGCACTCGCATTACAGGCAGGCCCTGTTGATCGGTGGCCTGTCCCTGACCTTCCTCAGCCCAGTCTTGCTCTCTCACTGGATCGAGCGCCTGCTCTCAATCTCACACCAGCCCTATTTTTCCCCGACACAAACTACCCCCTCCCTCTTCCACGGATGCGATGCTCATTCTCCCCATCCCAGCTCACGTTACCGTCTCTTCCCTTTTCTCCTCCATCGTTACTCGATCAAGGTTGGGGTCGCCTCTACTTCCCCCACAAACACACACCCCCATCTGGACCCAAACGCCACCATCGCAGCACCCATTGCTAATATTCTGCGACCTAACCGGGCATGGGCACCCACCTTCTTCCGCATCGCTTTGCCGGGCCGTCAGTCCCTTATCTCTGCAGGCCCCACGCTTCCACTCCTGTCCCGCTCTCCAGAACAGCTTTCAGTTTCCTCTCGCGTTTATGCTCCCCTCACTCCTCGCCCTGTAATTCCTCTCCTCAACGCCAAAACCTAAATATTTCTCTTCCTGGCCAAGGCCTGAATCTTTCCCTGTCTGGGCCTGAGCTCCCGCCCACCCCAAGCTTATAGGTACTTCGGGCCTGGGCCTAGTATTACACCCGCCTCTCCCAGACTCGTGTCTATTAATCCACTCCCCAAAACAAAAACCAATTCACCTCGGGCTATATTTCCTTGAGCTATATCCAGGCCGCCTCCCCCGTCGACATTTAGAAGGCCTCCACCGCCTCCTCCATTCTACCAGCTCTTCTCCTACCAGGGCTCAACTCAAAACCACCGCCCTCACATGGCCCCATACCTCCTCCCTCCACGCCCCCACGCCAGATTCTCTCCTCCTCCACCACCATCCAGAACCGTAAGCACCAGAGCCTCCCTGCTCTCCCTCGCCACCACCCTGGGGATCCTCATTGCCCCCCCACCCCCAATAAAAACACTACTCGTGGGGGGGGGGGCATACCTCAGAGGATCCAACTCTTCCCCTACAACGGAGATGTTCCTTATTTCTCACCACACACATCCACTCTGGGCTTTACACCTCTAAAGTTATCACATCTCTGAATCCCCACCGTTCTTTCTCCCCCACCCCCCCCAAACAAAATCCTAGGACCCACATCTCGTTGTATCCTACTCGAAGATATTCCTTACTCTGCCTCCACTCCCACACCTCATGATAGCGCCCCTCCACCCCACCTCAGACCTTATTTCCTCTCTCTCTCTCCCCCACCCAAGATCTGGGACCTTTCACTTCCTCCTCTCTCTCTCCTCCTTGCAGGCCCCACGTCTTCTCCTGGGGCATCCTGCCAGCGCGCACCTCTTCTGGCCAGCGCTCCCCCCCCAATCACCGCCCTCGGGCCTACTCCCTGTAAACTTCTCTCTCCTTCGCCGCAGCCTCCCCCCGAGAGGCAAGTTTGGTCCCCACACACACACACACACAGTCTAGACCTCCCTCAGCCTCCTCTCTCCCCTTCTTCACTCATCTACGTCGCCTCTCTTCCCACCACTACCACCACCGGCCCTCGTCCCGCTCATCTCATCTCTCTCTTCTTCTTCCCCGACCACCCTCACGTCTGTATCTCCTCCGCCGCCGGGCCCCGGTTGCCCCCTCGCTTCCCCCTCACTCACCTCCGCTCGCGCCGCCGGCCTGGCCCCGGTTTAAATCCGCTCCCGCCAACCCCGGCCGCCGCTGCTTCCCCCACGTGACCGAAGGCCCTCGTCTACCCAGCAGGCGCCGCTCCCCGCGCATGCGCGTTCCGAGTCCACCCCCGAGGGAGGGGGGGAGCTGCCCGCCCGTTGCTAGGAGACGGCCCAGATGCCGGGCCTGAGGCCTGCTCGCTGCAGCGCTCAGTGGCCACTTCAGATTCAGATTCAATTTTAATTGTCATTGTCAGTGTACAGTACAGAGACAACGAAATGCATTACACAGACAACGAAATTTTCAAACCAAAGCTTCAAACTTTCGCCAAGTTGCAGACTGAAGAAGGGTCTCGTCCCGCAACGTCACCCATCCCTTCTCTCCAGAGATGCTGCCTGTCCCGCTGAGGTGCTCCAGTTTTTGTGTGTCTTCCGTGTAAACGAGCATCTGCAGCTCCTTCCAACACACATACAGCTTAGCTGAGCTGCATGCCCATTTTGTTTTTTAATCAATGTAACCAATTACAGACACACACAGAGAAAGACAATAATTATTATTGAGTTACTCCAGCATTTTGTGTCCAGCATCTTTTGTGTAAACCAGCATCTACAGTTCCACCCTACACACTTATTATTGGCAATTGTCCCAGGCTGAACAGACATGGGGGGGGAAGAAGAGGAGAGGAAGAAGCCTGTAGAAGAGTTCTGACCAGTAACATCACCGAATCATGTTCTCCAGGGATGCTGCCTGAACCGCTGAGTTATTCCAGGACTTTGTGTCTTTTTTTAGTGTAAATGAGCATCTACAGTTCTTTGTTTCTACATCTTGCCATGGGGAGGTGCCTGATAGCTCCAGAGGATGGAGCGGCAAGAAATAAGGTAGGCAGGTCGTGGAGCAATAAGAACCAGGCCCAACTCGTCGATGCCGACCAAGATGCCTAATGGTGAGTTATTAACCATGGACTGCTTCAGAGAGCAAAAACGAGCAAATGCTAAAAGATGGATAGTGCAAATATTGAGTGGGCTGAAGAGAGTAGAATATTTTTAGTAGTTCTGATGATGGTATGTTCAATTGTTCTGAGCTAGCATTGTGGTAACTGCACTCTACCAAAGCTGAAGCTGCCTGCCTGGGTTTCGGCCCGAAAGGTTGCCTATTTCCTTCACTCCTAGATGCTGCTGCACCCGCTGAGTTTCTCCAGCATTTTTGTGTACCTGCCTGTTTGACCTGCTTTGTTAGAAAGATAGGCGAGTAGGTAGTTTGGGGGTGATACATCCCTCCATCATTTGCCCTGGACTAATGTATGGTCGTGACACATGAATACATCATACGACACATCATACCTGTGCTCCATTTTCAGTACAAGAAATGTATGAAAGGGATATATGCGTATAGCCAGTTTAGTGGATAGTATATGTGTATGTAGACAAAATGGATATCAGTTGTACCCACTCTGTTGGTAAAATGCAATCTCCAAACTTAACAGAACAATTTTGTTTGGCATTAAGGTGTTTTAATGCACGTCATAAAATAAATAAATAAAATGGCATATACGAGTTAATAATAGTCTCTCAGTCTGAGTTATAAAAATAATTAGGATTTATTTATTGGCTGAACATAAAGTTTAGGAAAATGACATTTACAATGTTCTACTCTGGCTTTATTGCATTAACCATTAAACAGCTGCCAATTAATTGGAGCTACTCAGGCCTTGGGATCCCAGTATCAGTTCCTTGCTCAGCTGAATTTAGCGATGAACAACTGAGTGATCCTGAACTTCACAGATACTGTCACATACAAATGTACTGTAAAGTGAGTCATGAGTAACTCTGAAATAATGCGCAGGTTGATCAAGTTCTCCAGGCACCTTGAAGGTTAAACTTCATTGTTGGGATTCCACCAATCCTAGCCATTGTGCTTTATTGTCTAATTGCCATTCATCTTCAAGCAGTTGTTCTGCAGATGGTATAAAGTGTTTCTCATAGCCTGAGATATTGCAGGTTCTTCCTGCTCTTGGAAATTCTGTGCTGATTGGCTTTAGTGCAAATTCTTTATGTGAATGAATGGAGACCTGTGGAGAGTTGTCTACCTCCCGAGTTGGCGTGCTTGGCCAAAACAGATCTTCAGATTTTGAACTGTTGGCTTCTGTCAGTGTGGGGCTGTTGGGCTGAAACTTTTCTTCAGCATTTGAGCTCTTGCCTTCAGTAAGTGTGGGGCTGTTGGGCCGAAACATATCTTCAGTATTTGAGCTCTTCCTGATTTCCAGAGGTAGCTGCATCATGATCTCAGGTATAATCTCTTCCACTTTAATGATTTCTGGATCGCTCTCAATCATAGTAAAATGTTTAGGAGTGGTATGATTCTGAAAATATATGCAGAATGATGCTAAGGTTTGTGGTATACCATGGAGATTATATCATTACCATTAGTTCAACTTTTTTTACAAATGGCAAAAGATAGAAGAACAGCACGTTATTTGTTAAAATAGGCTAGAGGTGACAAAGGCAAACGATGAGAGTTATAGTGAGGCGTAGCACAAAAGTAGGCTCTATATCCCACAAAGTCCACTCTGACCATCAGCCACCCATCTACATGAATCCAACATTAGTCCCTTTTTAATCTCTTCACATTCTCGTTCCTTCTGTCCCGAATTCTACTATTTACTAACACACTCGGGGCAATTTACAATGGCCATTTCAATCCATCATCCTTCATGACTTTCGGATGTGAGAAAAAAACAAGCACTCAGAGGAAACCCACATTGTCACTGGGAGAATGTGCAAACTCCACCCAGGTCAGGATAAAACTCGGGTCTGTAGGTTTCTGCTGTGAAGCAGTAGCTCTAAATGCTGTGCCGCTGTGGTGTCTATGCAAGGCCTGCAGCAGCAGATGAACCAGACAGAAATTAAGGTGGGCATTGAATGAGAATAGTTTTTAATTAAAATTCTAGGGTTGGAAACAATTAAAGCGAAATGTCACGGTCAAAATACAGTTAACAAACCATTAAAAGTCAATCCACAGCTTTCTGAAGAGTAAAGTTTTAAAGAAGGATATTGTATTGTATCACATGTCAACATTCTTGCCAACTCATTGCAAGTTCTCCCTAAACCGTCATGGAAAACCTGATTAATACACATTGAAGTTCTCACCTGCTGAAGCAGAGCACGGATGATTTTAGGATCTGGGATTCTCTGGCAGCACCACTGAGGTATTAACATGGAGACAAGGCGTTTTAGCCTGAAAAACAAACAGCCGATTAGCAGCATCAGAACAAGAGGAGGTCATGTATCCCCAATTGATCTGATAAAATATATGTCTATAGTTTAAAATTATACTCTCTCTCACACACACACACACATATATCTACCAACCTCTGCTTGAAATTTTCATTCATCTTGGTGTTACTCATATTTTGTGGAAGAAGTTCTGGATTTCCACCCTCTGCAACAATGTGTTTCCTAACATTTACCGTATTTGGATATGCCACTTTGTTCCAGCCTACCTCGCCTTACCCGCCAGATGAAATACTCCAATTTATTTTACTGAAGGAATGCAGAGATCCCAGATGGTTATAAAACTGGTGAAGGTTACATGAGAGGCTGATGACACCACAATTGATTTAATAACATGGTTGAGGATTTTAAAGTCAACCAATTACCGGTGCAAGTAATTGCTAATGTTTTATTATTAATGTTTAATGTTTTATGTGCCATTCCTAACTGTCATGTTGTCACTTGTGGGCGGAGCACCAAGGCAAATTCCTTGTATGTGAATACTTGGCCAATAAACTTATTCATTCATTCATTCATGCACTAGGCATTGCTTTGTTAGCTTTTATGGACGGCAGAGTTTTGAATTGGAACATTCAGCTGGATTGATTCATATTGACATTCTATGCTATGTAATCCATTTTCTGACTGTTAGGCAGTTCCTCAGGATCTTGGAGGACCAGAGTAGAAGATGCCTGTGCATGAACATTTGTCATATAGGATGACCATTGCAAACCAGCTAGTACATGAGGTTCACAGAATAGGTCCAAGTTCTTGCTCCAATTTTAATGAGATTCACGACAAGTGGACAGTGGCCATTGTTGCATGTATTTCACGCACACTCATACCTGGACATAAATACAAATGTCTTTTCATATTTTACCCAGTTGTGCTCTATCGACACAAATGTGCACACAGACATGCCCATATGCATATCTTTTGCCAGCGTTCTCATATCCTTCCTCAAGATGCCTTCTTCTTCTCCACCTTCCAGTTACCTCTCATTCTCAGCCCCCATTTCTTTCCTTCCTTTCAAAGTTCCCACATTTTCAGCCACAACTTCACCATTCACCGCCCTTCTTCAGTCCCGACCCAAAATGTCACATATCCATGAATTCCAGAGACGTTGCCTGACCCGCCGAGTTACTCCAGCACTTTATGTTTTTTTTAGTATCTGTAAACATTGGGCCATTACACACCAAATGCCCACTGTCACCCACTGACACGTGTTTGCAAAAGGGTTGTGTTGCCTGACACGTGCAGACTCAAATGTACAAAACTCCACTCGCACAAACACACTTGGATGCACACTGAGCAACTCATTGTTAATGTCTCCGATACATGTCTATGTGTTTGGAGGAGAGTGACTAACCTTTGATGAAAGCAGCATATTCCAATGATGCAAAGAACAATAACAACCAAGGTCACGAGTACCAGGATACTATGTTTCCAGGGTATAATATGTGAAGCTAAAGGCAGCAGAGAAGTAATGTTAAAGCAGAAAAGAACGGTCACAATCATGTTATCATCTTAAGGATAGATCATTTAGGATATTGATGATGGGTTGAGGATATGGCCTGAGGATATGGAAGCACAGAGCATTTACCAGCCCCTTGAAATAAGGTACATAAGCTCGTGGTAAATGGGAGGCAAGAGCTCTTCAAGGTGCATCCTTCATGCTGGCTTTGGCATAACAGCTCTAACTTGAGAATATGAAAATCTAGAAGAGGAGGAAAACCAAGGGGGGGGGAGGGGGGGCATTTTTATCCAAGGATGACATCACAACACTTCAAAATTATTGTTTTTCAGGCCAATGTTTCATGAGGGAATTGGGTAATTACTGTACTTATAAATTTGTGAACCAATAGGCTTGCCCAATTCCATTACCTTTTGGTGATGATATTATGAAAAAGTTAAATTCTTTTGAATTTAATAATATTACGGGGCCCTGATTGTATATAAGGATGTCCATATGTCAGGGACTCGTAACCAATTTTCATCCTGTATTTAGTATCTCGTATCTAGTTTATTTTAAGGCCATCGGCTGTTGGGCCATGGGTGGCTAATTAAGCCTCCCCTGCATATTATTGTCATGCAAGAGTCTGACCCTTGATAGTACTGAGTCGCTGGGATTGCTCTCTCACTAGGTCTCCATATTTGCCATATGAGGTCTCACTGTAGTGTATTTTGTTATCTGGCGGGCCTCAACTGCTCCTCATTTTAGAGAATGAAATCCAAAGGAAAAGTCTTCCCAAACACCCGCTTACCAACATTACCTCCTGTCTTCAGTTTGAGGTGTGGTCCCTTCGTGCCTTCTCCTATGCGAGTGCAAGCTGCCATTCGGATTGTGTAGGTGCTCGCAGGCTCCAAGTTCAATAATGTGAAGCTATTTAATGCAGAGCTTATATTGGGAACTAAGAGAACGAAAACATATTTTTAACTTTAGGGACATTGAATTCACCCAGTCTCTCACCTTCCCGTGTCCTTACCTATTCATTGATTAGCACAGTAACATCAATCAACTGTTCACCAATGTCCTCATCTCATAATGCAGTACAGGAAGCTCTTTAGCCCACAATGTTTATGCCGAACATGATGCCAAGTTAAACTGATCTCATCTGCCAGTAGATGATCCATATCCGTCTACTCTCTACACTTTCCTGTGCCCATCTAAAAGCTTCTTAGGTGCCACTATCGTATCTGCCTACACCACCACCACCCCTGGCAATGCGTTCCAAGTCCCCACTACTCTGCATAAAAATAATATTTACCCAGATCTCCATTAAACTTTCCCCCTCACTCCTTACAGCCATGTCCTCTAGTGTTGGATATTTCCACACTGGGAAACAGGTTCTCACTGTCATATTCCCAACAGTTACAGGACAAAATCTTGTCAAATTTAAGGATGCAGGAAAAGGTTTAACAATTCGGCCCAATGCAGGGTGAATCCTTCCAGCAATCTCCAGTCTATGTATATGCAACCGGATTGTTGGAGATGCATGGAAGAGCATTACCGCCCTGATTGAATAATGGGTAAATCTCTTTGCTGTCATCATGGTAATATGGCGAGGTGTGATGAGTGGACGGTGGGAAAGATTAACTGATCTTCATGAGCTTCTCTGGTACCTGATAGAAAGGATACCCAGCCACTCAGGAACCAGGACAAAGATTTGCCAAGCCTAGGACAGTGAATATCAGGGGCTACAAGACATCTGCTGTTGGTTCAGAATTGGATAAGGACCCTGCCAATGGAAGCACAATCTGTTTGTGATCCTGGATTATTCCTCTTACCTTTCTGCCAGTCTTCCTGTGGATTCTTTACGTAATACAGAGTGTAGTAAAGAATAAACCCTCGGCGGAGGCTCAGGGGAACATTCTCCCATAACAGTGTGGCTGAAGTCTGAGAAATGTTATATATTGAGACCTGGGGTCCTGTGCGAGGCACTGCAAAACAAAAAGAAAGAGGAAGTCCTGAGAACAGTGAAGAATATATTTTCAGCTGAATGTTTCAAACGTACACACGACAACCCAGGGTGGAGAGGCAGGCACCAACCAGTGACAAATAATATGATGTTACCTATTTCCCAATCAAAGATAAAGGGCCTTCTCCATCATTGCATTAAAAAAAATTGAGTAGCTACAGGAAGCTAGATCGACCCAGTACCGAAGCAAGAGACTGCAGCAAACTCCAACCTCAAATAGAGAAGTTTCTGAATTGTTTACTGGATTTATCTGTGAGCATTTTCTGCTATCCCACAAACGAGAAGACGTCATCGCTACATTTACATTATTCAGTCCCTTTGTAATCTTAAGGCCTTCTATTAATTTAAATGATCAGTCTTCTATTATTGAAGTCTCACCATGTTCAGTTTTCCTTGGTCGTATTGTAGATGTAACAATTAAAAGATCTTATGTAGGAAGGAACTGCAGATGCTGGTTTAAACCAAAGATAGACACAAAAAGCTGGAGTAACTCAGCGGGACAGGCAGCACATCTGGAGAGAAGGGATGGGTGACGTTTCGGGGCGAGAACCTCCTTCAGACTGGTGTGACGATCTTACTTAATCAGACTCACTATTAAGGCACAATAATAGGCACGTGATATTATATTACCGTCTTCTTTTGTGTAGATGATGGTAGATACTGGCCTACCCAGACCAATCTGATATTGAGTGTACACTGAGACATTGTATGGAATCCAGGCCTGAAGAACATCTGTGGAAAAAGTAAGGCTGTCAAGATGTCTGGAACTACCTCCAGCTGCTTACAACCAAAGTCAGGAGTAAGTCAATACAAATGGATTTATATAAACTCAACACACCTATAATTGATAGCCAAAGTACCCAGCAGTACTGGGACTATGACTACTATTACAGAGTATGATTTTCATTTACAGCCTCGGTTAGATAAAATATCAATCTATCTCTGCATGACCCTTTCAAATACTTTCATATGTATAACATTAGTTGGATACACAGTGAGTCTCCCTCTGCATTCTCCCAGCAAACTCTCCTTTTGGAAGTTACAGCATGCATTCAATATTTATTTTTCAGGGTGAGAGGATCATGTGCAAAGCCCGTGTTTATAGCCCATATCCAAATTGCCCATGGCTTTATAAGCTTTTTCAGATATTTTAGAGACATTTAGGTCAGACTAGTTAAGAATGGCACATTTTCTCCTCCAAAGATTAAATGAATGAATGAATGAATGAATGAATACTTTACTCTCTTCTCTAAAGAATAAAATCAATCAGTGACTGGATAGTTTTTATGACAATCTGGTTTCATGGACATTATTACAAATATCCAGAAGTCATGTTCCTCCTGTGAGACATGGGAGCCTGCCTGCTGACCATACTTGCAGGAAGTATGTTCATCTGCAGCAATTCTCAGATAGCATAAATCTCTCGGAACTGCAGCTGAACTCACTGAGGAGCATACAGGAGGCAGAAAGTGTCCTAGAAAGGAGCTTTGGTAAGGTGATAACATAGTAGGATTAGCTCGATCATAGACGGGCGAGTGTCAGGAAGGACAGACAGGCAATGCAGGAGTCCACTGTGGCTCTTTTCCTTTCTAACAGGATACTTTGAGGCAATGGCCTTTTAGAGGAAAGAAACAGCAGCCAGGTGAGTTGAGAGGGGAGAAATTTAAAGGAGATTTGAGTGGTATGTTCTTCACAGAGAGTGCAGTGGTTACCTGGAGGAGGAGGTGGTGGCAGATCTAATAACACCATTTAAAAGGTACTTACAGTAGATAGGAAAGGCAAGTGGGGTACAGATGTAATGCAGGTAAATGGGATTTGTGTAGATAGGCATCACAGTCGGCATGGACATGGTTGGCCCAAAGGGGCTTTTGCTGTGCTGTTCTCTTCTTCTTGCATATGGCGTGCACAGCTTAAAGTTGTAGGACAACTTGTTCTATTTGATTGTGCACGCCAGGTTGATTGCATTCGTCGAAACAGGGCGGACCACGTGAAGGTTGCAATCCCCCCCTCCCTCCCCCCCTCCCTCCCCCCCCCCCCCCCCCCCCCCCCCTGTACTGTTCAATTCTATCATTCTGCTGACAATTTTTTGGTTTCCAGAATTTTTAACTGAACTAATATTGTAGCGGGATTGGAATTTGTTTCTTTCTATATTAGTTAGCCATACAACATCCATAAATGCTCAGTCTGGAATTTACCCTACTCCTTGACCCATACCTACCATGTTTCAGATCCATGCATTCATCTAGTGCTGGAATTTTCTTCCATTCTGGTGGATTTTCAGGCAAGTTCATGTTCACCCATTCCACCACAAACCCAAGCATGGTCTTGGCTGATGTCACCCAGCACACGCGAACCTGGTCATTGTAGTTGAGAACAGTTATGTTCAACACAGGTAACTGATCTAAGGAATAACAGGTAAAATAAACACAAAGAGTCAGTTTATTTTTTAATTCTCCTCCCAACCCAGTGCTCTCACAAGGAAAGTTGGTGCTCTGATACTTCAACCAAGCAGTTAAATGGTTATTCCTTCGATTCATACCCAGATTGTGTGTGTCTTTGGCAAGGCCAAGCCTGTATTCCCTTAATCCAACTCCCATTTAACTAGTAAATTCACAGGACACTTTCATGTTGCTGTGAATCTAGAATCACATATTGACCCGATCAGGTAAGGATGGGAGACAGATTATTTAAGAATCTAAATTTTCCAGCATCTTTGATGAGATGTCAGGCATATAGTGACACATTAATTTCCACTAGGCTGTGGAAATTCATATTTATATGTACATATACACCTTTTGATATGTCCATGTTTGTAATGTATGCTCTGTACTTACATAGGTGTACACAAGTATACTCTGCTTTTTCAATACTCATCATGTTTGAAGGCATCCAGGCAAATATACCCACAGAAATCTCATGATAACCTCCTACCAACATGCTCCTTCGCCTTTGAACAAGGTGAGGTAGAAATACTGAAAGTATCCAGGCTTGGAATGTACATTACGTTGGGGATTTAAGTGCTCACGACAAGACTGACTTGGCATTTATTCTTTTTTTGTTTTGTATCCCATTCAGAATTGCATAACATTCTGAATTGGAAATATCCTGTAAATAGTCTCTCCTTTGTTGTCTGAGAAACTCCTTACCCAGCAGCAGTATTTGATTATCTTCACTAGAAATGCTGCTGAAAAGGTGGCTCACTAGCATTTATCAAGTGTTTCTAGGGATAATGCTGGCCTCGTCAGTGATGCCCAGATCCTACAAAATGAATAAATAATAAAAACATATGCAAGCACAGATTAATACACCGGAATATCTGTCTGAGGGAAGACCAATGGATGAGTGCCAGATGTGTGGGTTACCTTGAACCAGATTGAGTGTGGCCGGGTCTGTAGCTCCAACAGAGTTGTATGCACTGACGTTGACAAGCTGAGTGGTCTCAGAAAGGGTGATGTTACGGTAGGCGGTGATATTCGCTCTGCTCATTATTTCTCCATCGGGGAGGCGGAGAGTATAATTCACAGAGTATCGCTGAATTTTTCCTCTTGCTTGATGTTGTTCAAGAGGCTGCAAAACCCAAAACCACAAAACAAAATGATTGCTTTCGATGGAGAGATTCATAACATTGACAGGCTGACCAGGATTTGAAAATTAAAAGACAAAGACTTAAGAGCAGAAGCTGAGGGACAAGAGAGGTTACACAGTTGTTAGGTCCTGAGAGATAAAGAATGAATGAGAAATGCACAGAACATTGATTTCCACAGATTAAAATTGAACAAAGGAACAGTATGTTGCATCAAAGGTTTGGAGCATCAGAGGAAGAGTGAAGGAGGTTGGACCAATATATGATAATTGAGAGAAAGGCTCAAAGAAGGATCCAACAGAGAGAGGTCAATATTTAAAGGCAATGAGATTAAGTGTTGGAATCACAGTGGGAAGAATATTCAAAGCTTGAATTAGAAGTTGAATCATGGGCCAATGTTATCAACGAGGGGCTGAGAAAGACCAAGAGAATGCAAGAGCAACAACATACAATCCCCACATTAAGCAGTATTGACTATATATTAGAATATAGTATAAAGTAGAATAACAAAACAGTGTGTTTGAAGAACTGGACACAGCAAGGGCTCAATCATATCATAGCGTCAAGATTCACCCGCCAAATGGTGAGAATGAAGAAGGTCTACAGTTCAAAGGCAAGTAGAGAAATTTCTGAAGAGAAAAGTACATTAAAAAATAGATAGGTCAATAAGGGCAGCACAGTGGTAGAGTTGCTACCTTACAGAGCTTGCTGCGCCAGAGATCCGGGTTCAATCCCAACCACGGGTGCCGTCTGTGAAACCTTTTCACCCAGAGGGTTGTGAATTTGTGGAATTCTCTGCCACAGAAGGTAGTAGAGGCCAATTCACTGGGTGAATTTAAAACAGAGTTAGATAGAGATCTAGGGGCTAGCGGAGTCAAGGGATATGGAGAGAAGGGTTACTGATTGTGGATGATCAGCCATGATCACAATGAATGGCGGTGCTGGCCCGGAGGGCAAAATGGCCACCTTCTGCACCTATTTTCTATGTTTCCATGTACGGAGTTTATACGTTGTCGCATGGTTTTATTCCAAATCTTTGGTTTCCTCCCGCACTCTAAAGTCGTACAGGTAATTGGCTTGGTAAATGTAAAAATTGTCCCTAGTGTGTGTAGGATAATGCAGGGATCACTGGTCGGCACGGATTCGGTGGGCTGAAGGGCCTGTTTCCGTGCTGTATCTCTAAACTAAAAAGAGAAGGACTCATTGATTGTAGAAGCAAGTATTAAACCCTCAAGGAAATTGCGGTATTGATGTAAAAGAAATGAACTATCAATCATCAGATTGGAGAAGAAATGAGCCCACAGGGAGGCTCTGTGGTCTGCCTCACAGAATTTGTGACACAGATCTTGACCTTGTGGAGTTTACACATTCTCCCTGTGCCCATGTGCGTTTTCCTCAGTAGCTTCACCTTCCTCCCACATCCTAAAGATGCGCCAGTTGATAGCTTATTTGCTGACTGTAAATTGCTTCTAATGTAGTTGAATATGAAGTTGATGTGCATGTGAGGAAGAACAGGTTGCAGGGAAATAAGCAGGAGAATGTTGGAGCATGTTACCCAGTACCTTCCACAGCAGGGTAATAGATCCTGGTCCTCCTTGCATGAACCACACATCGAGAACACCGACAGGTTCTAGGAATCAAAAGAGTGTACAGATAAGAGGAGAGGTACATCTCTTATGCAGTGTTGGAAGGAACTGCAGATGCTGGTTTACACCGAAGATAGACACAAAATGCTGGAGTAACTCAGCGGGACAGAGAGCATCTATGGATAGAAGGATGTTACTGTGAAGGATACGAGATATATATCTTGGAGTGTTGCAATGATGGGTGTTAAATATATCCATATTATTGTAAGTTTAGTTTAACGATGCAGCTCAGAAACTGGTCCTTTGGCCCACCGAGTCCGCACCAACCAGCGATCCCCACACACTAACACTATCCTACACACAAGGGAGGGGTGGAAGATTGCAACCTTCACCTCCGCCCTGTTTTGACTAATGCAATCAACACGATATGCACAAACAGAAGATCAAATAGAACAAGTTGTCCAACAACTTTAGGCTGTGCACGCCACACGAAAGAAGAAGAAGACACACTAGAGATAATTTACATTAATACCAAGCCAATTAACTTACAAAACTTGTACGCCTTTGGAGCGTGGGAGGAATCAGAAGATCTCGGAGAAAACCCACGCAGGTCACGGGGAGAACGTACAAACCGTACAGACAGCACCCGTAGTCAGGATCGAACCCGGGACTCTGGCACTGTGAGGCAGTAGCTCTACCGCTGCGCCACCTTGCGCCCATAAGTGTTTGGTAAATCCTCATTATCAAGATGGTTGTGGATGATGTTGCATTGAAGGACACGTTCTCCACTTACTGGCTTCTTCAGTCATGGCACCAGTCACTGCACTCCAATCACTCCACAGTTTCTGGTTTGTTTCTCCCTCTCGCCCACATCGGACGCGGAATTCATACTTTGTGAATGGTTGTAGATCTTCCAGAACATAGCCTACTGCATGGACTCCAACTTCATCATCTGAAACCTTCATAATAAATACAGAACTATTGGTTAACTACTGGTTTCACAGAAAGTTAATCTCCTCATAGTTGGTCTTGGTGGTCAATCTGTGGAAATCATTGCCACAGGCGGCTGTGGGTAGTTTTAAGGTGGAGTTTGACAGATACTTGATTCGTGTTAAGGGATATGGGGAGAAGGCAGGAGAATGGGGTTGAGAGGGAAAGATTGATCAGCCATGATTGAATGGCGGAGTAGACATGATCGGCCAAATGGCCTACTTCTGTTCCTATGACATGAACTTACCAGCATTGCTCATTTTCAATGGGATGCGGAGGGGGTAGTTTTTCTGACAGATACTGTTGAATAAGGAATCAGATGAGAAACTTGATATTTGTTTTCATTTATTTATTGATTGTGGTCATTTGGCAACAATTATCACCAATCCCCAATTTTCCTTGGGTAAGCGATGCCAAGCCTCGCATGTGGGGTGAAAGAATTACCGCAGTGCTGTTGGGTGGGGATTTGCAGATTTGAAGGGATGGCAAATCAGTGTGTTTGAAGAACTGGCTACAGCAAGGGCCCTATCAGATCTCAGCGTCAAGAGATCCCATCACCTGGACATGGACTCTGATCGGAGCACCTCTGATCACTGCTTATGAACAATGACCCTGGATCAGCCCAGCCCTGAATGTGGACTGCAGTTCAGGCTAATCTTACTTAACTGAGACCCCAAATCAGACATGACGATCCATCATTTGTGAGCGCAGGTCCCTGATCCATGCACTCTTGCGAGCCAGATCACAATGCCTCTCTCTAACCATCACTCGAGAAGTGAAGTGGTCTAGGCATAAGCTTAGGGGCGACCGCGCCTTTGCGGTTGCAGCTCCTAGACTGTGGAACAGCATCCCCCTTCCCATCAGAACTGCCCCCTCCATCGACTCCTTTAAGTCAAGACTAAAAACATATCTATACTCCCAAGCCTTTCCTGACGTCCACTGAGCGAGGGCTATATGTATATATGTATGTAGTTTGTTTGTTTATACTATTCTTATAACAAATGTAAAGCACTTTGGCCAACGAGAGTTGTTTGTTAAATGTGCTATATAAATAAATGTGACTTGACTTGAAACATCCTTCTCACCCTATGTATCTAGCCAGATCTTTCCATCCAACCAGAGCTCCAGGGGAACTGGCCAAAGGCTTATTACCATTAAATGTTGGAGTGTCAGGCCAAAGGCCAACTTACCTCACTCCAATTTTGCTGGCCTGCCAATCTGTACTGAAGCTCATACTGCATACTGACGAATTGGTCAAGGTTGGCAGGTTTCGTCCAGTCAATCGCTATATTCGTGGGACCATCGGTTTTGGCGGACACACTAACTGGAGGCTGGGGTTTCACTAAAGCAATGACAAAACACACCATCAAAAAGAATCAGCAATCCCTGAAAGAACCAGTACTGAGTAAAAGCAACTTCTGAATGTAATCTTCTTGTGTGTATCAGCCATATCTGTTTGCCATCTGTGTTGTCATTATCTTTAGATAGACCTGATCATTCCCAGCTACCTAGCTTTCAATTTTATATTTTTTCTAAATTTTAGCTTAACCCAAACTCAGTGGCATGTGTCCTTACTTGAATTGAGTCCTGTTCATTCATTATTTTGCTTTCATTGAATTATGCCGGTCTTGGTTAAGCAAGGCCTTCTTAAAACTCCTCGTGGCCACCCTCCCTTTCTCTACTACATCCTCTGAGCCTGCACCCCCCCCTCCCTTCCACTACAATATCTTGAACATCTTTGCATTTTATCTCCCCTCCCCCCGGCACCCACACCTTCAAGTATCAAAGTCCTAAACCCTGGAATTCCTTTATTTTTTATTTTTTTTATTTTTTTACTAGAAGCAATTGTACAAGAATAAGGCAATTGGCGTATAAAATTATACAATTACGGTACAGCTTCAATTTTGACTTTTTAACTCGAAAATAAGGGAAAAGAAAAGAAAAAGAACAAGAGGGAAAAAGTGAGAGGTGCGAAGATAGAACTCCTAGACTACCAAAGTAGTGTAGCCAAAGAGTGAATAAAGATGTAAGAGAGGAGAAGAAAGGAAAAAAAACTGGAATTCCCTTACTGAAACTGTCACATTTGGACTCCCCTTCAGCTACTTTTCCTGAAATGGATGCCACAGCAATGTAATCACGTTATTAATTCTCTGTTATTCAGTTTTACTAAACATCCACGACAATGCATGAAAACGTGACCCTCGGAATATCACTGGTACCTATGTCTTCGATGATGAATTCCAGACTTGTTAGCTGCGTGTTGTTGACTTCTACCCAGGCAACGTAGCACTTGCCCGCAGAGAGGATCTTCCTTTCTAGAGCCACCGAAGGCAAGAGGGTCGGAATACGAAGCGGCTTATTGCTGTGGACGGAACTAAAAGAAACTCATCATCAGTCATCGCCGCAGCCTTGTAGTTACCTCCACACCTGTTAGCACACGTCCTTTGTCACTGGTTGCATCCCCTCCACAGGTCCTTGTTCATGTTAGTGATCCTTGGTTGTTGGTACCTGGTCCTTGATTACAGCTACTAGATCTTGCATCCAGTCACTGGTCATCTTGGGCCTTGAAACTGGCTGCCAGTCACTGGTTGAAAAGCACCTGTCATAGATACATAGAAACATAGAAAATAGGTGCAGGAGTAGGCCATTCGGCCCTTCGAGCTTGCACCGCCATTCAATATGATCATGGCTGATCATCCAACTCGGTATCCTGTACCTGCCTTCTCTCCATACCACATGATCCCTTTAGCAACAGGGGCCACATCTAACTCCCTCTTAAATATAGCCAATGAACTGGCCTCAACTACCTTCTGTGGCAGAGAGTTCCAGAGATTCACCACTCTCTGTGTGAAAAATGTTTTTCTCATCTCGGTCTTAAAGGATTTCCCCCTTAACCTTAAGCTGTGACCCCTTGTCCTGGACTTCCCCAACATCGGGAACAATCTTCCTGCATCTAGCCTGTCCAACCCCTTAAGAATTTTGTAAGTTTCTATAAGATCCATATAGAAACTACACAATTCTTAAGGGGTTGGACAGGCTAGCTGTCACCACATTGGTTTGGGGGTAAGGTAAGAGATCCAAGTCTTGATACTTCACTTTTGAAAGCTGGGACCCTGCCCCATGGTAATAAACCACTCGGTAGATGAAAATAGTGTATCTCTGCCTTCCTGATCAGTACCCCTCAATATCTTAAAATCTCTGACTGAATCAATCCGAACTGAAAAACACATTCCTTGACTGTTTGTTAATTTAACTTTGCAATCTAGTTTTCATTCCAGGTTAATGGCCTCTTTGGTGATAGTCCTTGAGAGATAAATATTAGCTCAAGGACCCACTTGTTGGGATCTTTCCCATCTATCTGAAAGAGCAGACGGGTACATGGGAGAGCCAAGGAACTGCAGGTACGGATCCTTGAGCAAAGAAAAAAGTGCTGGGGGAACTCAGTGGGCCAGGCAACATCGGTGGAGGGAATGAGCAGATGACATTTTGGATTGGGACCCTTCTTCAGATTCTGAAGACAGGTCCTTTGTTTAATAAGTCTGATGGAAGATGAATTCCTGTTTGTGTCCCAAGTTACCCTTCCACAGTAAGTTATGATATGATGTCAAGACTCACCTGCTCTTCATTTCCAAGTGGAACATGTACTCAGTGGTCTTCCAGGTGTTATGGATTGGGCTCCAGGTACAGATCACCTCTGAGTCCTTGTCCACTCTGAAGCAGAACATGTCTGGGAATAAAAGAAATGAGGAAACAGTGAGGGTAAAGCACTTTCATAGGGCGGCATTATGATTGCCATTTCTGTGGGTCTGATTTAACATACGATCCTGACCTTGTTTCTTAACCCAGTTAATTAACAGAATTTAAATTCCCAATTGTTGCAGTGGATTTGAACTTATTTCTCTGGACATTTAGAGCAGATGTTTAGACTGTATCTATGTGTAAGAGGGAACTGCAGATGCTGGTTTAAACCGAAGATAGACACAAAAAGCTGGAGTAACTCAGTGGGACAGGCAGCATCTCTGGACAGAAGGAATGGACCCGAAACATCACCCTGTACCGCTGAGTTACTCCAGTTTTTTGTGTCTATCTTCAGTTTATACTGTAACTACACAGCTATTCTGGATATTCTTACGCATCTTCCTGTTCTCTTGGAACAGCTGACCTCTCCTATGTTCCACGAGTCTGGCATACGAGATCCCATCCTTTATCAGGCCTCAAGCCTCAGTCAAATATTCTTACCAGCCCTACCGATGATTGTTGACTTTGACCTTGGCAATAGTCCAGAGCAGGGAATGCCTGCCATGCCAATTCAGGATGACTTGGTGGAGAATGCCTTGCCCTGTGTGGCACTGACATCCAATATGCATTCTTTAACACCCTGTTCTGCCACTTTCATGGATCGTTAGGCTTGGACACCAAGTCCTCTGTCTTCCTCGATAATTCGCTAGGACCTTATCATTCACTCTATATGTCCTACCCTTATTTGATCTCCCAAATCGCATTACTTTGCATTTATCAGGATTAAATTCAGTTGATCTAATTTAACAGCTGATCTAAAAACTGTATAGCCTAAGAATATCCTCCGCAAAACACCATCAATTTTTTTGTCCTATTCTTTCACGATGTTTAAATATCTCACCTGATCAGTCTCTTATTTTCTCGAATATGAGAACATGCCAATTAATTTGTTGAAATCTCAGAGCCTGCTGTATATGCCATCCACACTACACTAACTGGCTCCAGAAAAGCATAGAATCACTATAACCTCTTGTCTTTCACATTGCAATCCATTTGTGATTAACCATTTGTAGAATTCCTTTAACTGGTTTCATAGATTTATCAGTGTTGCTTTGAATGCCCCGTGAAGCTGTACTCTCTAAATTGCACTTCTGTTACCTAGCATAGAGTTCATTCCCATCCACTGTATTCCCCCCCAGTTACTGTTTTCACCACCTTCCTCACTTCACACTGATTCTGAACCCCATCCTCTGACATTAACCCAGTCCTGTCACTTTAACGGTCCATTTGCTGCAATATACATGTAGTGATATTTTCACTCTTGTTAGGGTTGGATTTCTTGATCAGGGATCTGGGATTGAAGATGCAAGGGTCATAATTATCACCTGTCTGGTTGCTGTGTTGATTCAGCAGAACCGCAGTCAGTAGAAGTTCGCAAACTATCCTTATGGTGCCACGCATCACCTGTTGGAAAGAAAAGTTGAAACTAGTATTACACTGACCAAGCGCTGCAAAAGTGGTCATTTTAGTTTATTGCCACATGTACCCAGGTACAGTGAAAAGGAAAGTTGCACATTGACTTCAGGTTTTGGGAGATCAACTGGCCCATGAGTACACTTTTCCCAATACACCCGAGAGCACAAGTCACATCCTTGGTTTACAGTTTAGTCTATTGTCACGTGTACCTAGGTACAGTGAAAAGCTTTTGTTGCGTGCTATCCAGTCAGCGGAAAGACAATACATGATTACAATCCAGCCATTTCCAGTGTATAGATACATGATAAGGGAATAACATTTAGTGCAAGGTAAAGTCAGCAAAGTTCGATCAAGGATACTCCGAGGATCACCAATGAGATAGATGGTAGTTCAGCACTGGTTGTACTACCTGTACTATCTACTGCTATTGCTGATCCTCGGGCTACCCTTGATCGGACTTGCTGGCTTTACCTTGCACTGTACGGGGCCATGTATAGCTAGTCCTAGCTCAGGCACACTCCACTGGAGTAAGAATTCAAGAAGGAACTGCAGATGCTGGAAAATTGAAGGTAGACAAAAATGCTGGAGAAACTCAGCAGGGCCACTGGAGAAAGAGTTTTCTCAGGCTCCCGGATCCTCAACACGATGTATATGAATGTGTTGGAGATTACATGCGACCAACAGATGGAAACAGAGTGTGATTGAACCTACCAAAAGCAAAAGGCTGGACTCGGCTAGTCTGTGTTGGTCTTGCCGATGTACGGAAGGCCACATTGGGAGCACCACATGTGGTAGACGAGATTGGTAGAGGTGCATGTGAACCTCTGTCTCATCTGGAAGGGCCGCTGTAGTTCCTGGATGGATGTGTTTGAACCTGATATTCTGAGAGTAAATTAGTTCAAACTCCCAGCACAAATTTACACTTTAATCAAGAGTTGCTACAGTGAAATAAATGCACCACAGGGTGTATTGGTACATTTGGGGGAGGGAGACAATACCTGAGAGGAATGGCACTGCATTGACTGGAAGACTCTGAAGAAGGATTTCGGCCCGAAATGTTACCTATTTCCTTCGCTCCATAGATGCTGCTGCAACCGCTGAGTTTCTCCAGTAATTTTGTGTACCTTCGATTTTCCAGCATCTGCAGTTCTTTCTTGAACAAAACATCATGTAAATTGGTCTTTGTGTTCATTAAACTAAACATCCTGTTGTGTAGGAAGGAACTGCAGATGCTGGTTTAAATCAGAAGATAGACACAAAATGCTGGAGTAACTCAGTGGGATAGGCAGCATCACTGGAGAGAAGGAATAGGTGACGTTTCGGGTCGAGACCCTTCTTCAGACTGATGTCCAAACATCCTGTTGCAAGTGTTGCAGTTCTCCTTCGTGCCACAGGAGGTGATATCAGAGACTGTTGTATCCTTCACTGCCATTCCCTCCGTACAAAAGAGCTGCAGGCACAAAATGCTGGAGGAACTCAGCGGGTCAGGCAGCATCTCTAGAGAGAAGGAATGGGTGACGTTTCGTGTCGAGACAGATCATTGGTCTCTCACATTCAGGCGGACAGAAGCCTCGTCAGCTCAATAAACGCTTAGGAAAGAACTACAGATGCTGGTTTAAACCGAAGTTAGACACAAAAAGCTGCAGTAACTCAGTGGGTCAGACAGCATCTCTAGAGAAAGGGAATAGGCGATGTTTTGGGTCGATACCCTTCTTCAAACTGAGAGAAAATGTCCTTATTTTATTAAATGTATAATTTTATTAAAATATTATAAAATATAAATCGTTTAAAATTCCACAGCCTCCAATCTTATCGTGTCCCAGCCCCGCACAGCCTGTTTTTACCTTCTCCCCCAAATCCACAAACACAGCTGCCCTGGCACAGCCATTGTTTCAGCCTGCTCCTGTCCCACGGAAATGATTTCCACATACGTCGACTCCATCCTACGCCTCCTGATCCAATCCAACCGACCCATGTCCAAGATACCTCACATGCCCTTTAATGAAATTTGTTGTTCCGCGAGCATTGCCACTTTCATTTCACTGCACATCTCGTATGTGTATGTGACAAATAAACTTGACTTGACTTGACTTGAGTTACGCTTTCTGAGCCCCCACTCCCTCATCTTTACTATGGACGTTCAATCACTCTACACCTCCACCCGGAAGGTCTTAAAGCTTCTAATTTTCACCACAAACAGTGGCCTGTTTTCTTGATCAACGTTACTTTTTTGCATATCTTTCATTCGTAGTTCTTTATCTCTCCACATCACCTTCTATATCTCTCGTTTCCCTTATCCTTAACCAGTCTGAAGAAGGGTATCCACCGGAAACATCACCCATTCCTTCTCTCCAGAGATGCTGCCTGTCCCGCTGAGTTACTCCAGCATTTTGTGTCTATCTTCGGATTGAACCAGGATCTGCAGTTCCTTCTTACATATAAAATTCCTTATTCTACATTTCCTTATATCGTCTGCATTGATCTGTTGTTTTCACACCTTGCCCGTCCATATCTTCAGACTCCCTCTCCCCTAACTCTCAGTCAGAAGAAAGGTCTCGACCCAAAATGTCACCTATTCCTTCTCTCCAGAGATGCTGTGCGACTCAATAAATGCTTACTGTGCACTCCTCCCCATACATCACTCACGCCTCCCGGCAACAAAGTGCAGATTACATAACTGATTCATTCAGTCTGAAGAATGGTTTCGGCCCGAAACGTTGCCTATTTCCTTCGCTCCATAGATGCTGCTGCACCCGCTGAGTTTCTCCAGCTTTTTTGTGCAACCTTCGATTCTCCAGCATCTGCAGTTCCCTCTTTAACACATAACTGATATGTTGGCTGCTTTAAACAAAGGTGTAATGCTTACAATCCTCTAGCCTACTGGCACCACGCCATCATCTGATAAGACTCCAGTGTGAAACTCCACCATCCACAATTTGGAAGAACAGCACCTCATATCACACTTATGTATCTTACAACCTAATGGTATGAACATTGAATTCTCCAATTTAGATAAGCTCTAACATCCCCCCCCCCCCTCCCCTCCTCTTCCCACAACCCCTCCAATTCTCCTCCACCCTCTTCTGTGCCCCACCTGGGCTTGCTCTTATTTCTCCCCTCCCCCTCGCCTTCATTCCGTCTGTGGCTTCACACTTTGCAACTCTTCAACCTGTCTGTCTCACACCATCTGCTTTGATCTGTGGCCTTTGTTCCAACCATCTGCCTATCAATCCCCCCCCCCTCCCCCCTTGCCTGTGTCCACCTTCCACACTTACTCCCGCCTCTCTTCTCTCACAGCTTTCTTTCCTCCTTCTCTATAATTAATCTGAAGAAATGTCCCGAGCTGAAATGTCACCTCTCCATGTCCTCCAGTAATGCTGCTTGAACCATTGAGTTACTCCAACACTTTGTGTCGTTTTTTTTTTTAAAATCAGGATCCTCAGTTCTTTGTTTCTCCCTCTAAATCTTTCCTATTCATTTACTTGTCCAAAAGTCTTTTAAATATGTTATTGTACCTGCCTCAACTATCTCCTCTGGCAGCTCATTTCTTTAACAAATTATCTGTAATCTCTCACCATTTATATTTTATACATTTTTATTGTTAAAAAGATACATTTTTTTAACTTTTTCTCAATGGACATTTGCCAGTTCATAAGTTCATTAGTGACAGGAGCAGAATTAAGCCTCATCAAGCCTACTTCACCATTCAATCATGGCTGATCTATCTTTCCCACTTAACCCCATTCTCCTGCCTTCTTCCCATAACACCCATACAAATCAAGGATCAATTTATCTCTGCCTTAAAAATAAGTTATTTCGCATTTACCCTCTCACATTTAACTTGTCCATATCTACTTGTAGCCCCCTTGGCTGCTTTTCATAATTTACTTTCCTATCTTTCATTGTCGTTGAGTATCTTGAAGAAGGGTCTCAACCCGAAACATCGCCTATTCCTTCGCTCCATAGATGCTGCTGCACCCGCTGAGTTTCTCCAGCTTTTTTGTGTACGTTCGATTTTCCAGCATCTGCAGTTCCTTCTTAAACAATAGGTCTACAGGTCTCTCCGTTGCCGAACCAGCAGGTCGAGGAACAGCTTCTTCCCGGCGGCTGTCACTCTACTCAACAACGTACCTCGGTGACTGCCAATCACCAACCCCCCCACCCGGACACTTATTATTATTTATTCAAATCATTTCTATGTCGCTCTTCCAGGGAGATGCTAAATGCATTTCGTTGTCTCTGTACTGTACACTGACAATGACAATTAAAATTGAATCTGAATCTGAATCTGAAAAAACTGTTTTGTACTTACTCTCTGTTTCCTGTAAGCCAGATAATTTTCTATCATTGTTGGTGTGTTAGCTCCAACATCATGTTTTTTATTTTTTACAATAGTCTGATGTGGCCTCTTATCAGATGCAATAGTGCATCCTCCAATTCACCTTTATACGCAATATACCACTTCTTCAATAGACTTCCAATAAATTGGTAAACTTGACTTTGCCTTCACAAAATCATGTTGACTTTGCATAATTGCCGTAAGCGTTTCTAAATTTCCTGCTCTGACGTTGTGAGTAATAGTCCATGTCACTTCCGCAGTTAAGTTTAACGGCCTGCAGTTTCCTGCTTTCTATCGCTAACGTTTGCTGTTTATTAATATAATGGAATCTTCCCAAATCTAGACAAATGTTGAAAAGTTAAACTAACAGTCAACTCGGGCCAATACCTTTACACCCCAGTCTATCAAGAGCAGGGCTGTCAACCCTGCACTTCCAGCACTTCTCTCAGTTAAACATGTTGGAGAAATTGATAATGTTGTATTATGTAAGGGCATGATATTATATTAAGGGCATTATATTATCAGTGCTGGCTCGAAGGGCCGAATGGCCTACTGTTACACCTATTGTCTATTGTCTATAACTGCTGATAGACATAAAAAGCTGGAGTAACTCAGCGGGACAGGCAGCATCTCTGGAGAGAAGGAATGGGTGACGTTTCGGGTTTCTTGGAGGCCTTTCTTAAGTCTGCTGTCCCACTGAGTTAGTCTAGCTTTTGGTGTCTATCTTCGGTTTAAACCAGCATCTGCAGTTCCTTCCTACACATATTATAATTGCTAATAATCAAGGCTAATTTACTCCCTTTATGTGTATTTTTTTTTTAAGTGTGTCCCCTTATTTAGATTAGGAGACATCTTAACTTCTGATTTGACAATGCCTCAACCTTTTCTCTGCATCCTTGCCCCTTTGTCCCTCCCCTGTGGTCCCAGCCATTTCCCTCAAGCCCTGAACTTATGTCCTATGATTTTGACCTATGCCCTGTGCCCTTGACGCCTGATTCTTCCCTACACTCTTGGCCTCCACCTCTACCCCTCCCCTATGCCATCCACCTCTACTCCTTAATCATGCATCAGTCGCTTTGACCTCCCTCTCCCCATCCCATAGAATGTTCGTAAATGATAGGGACAGAATTAGGCCATGCGGCCCATCAAGTCTACTCTGACATTCAATCACGGTTGATCTATCTCTCCCTCCCAACCCCATTCTCCTGCCTTCTCCCCACATGTGGCACGTACTAATCAAGAATCTATCTATCTCTGCCTTAATTATATCCACTGACGGCCTCCACAGCCCTCTGTGGCAACAAAATCCACAGATTCACCACCCTCTGACTAAAGAAATTCCTCCTCATCTCCTTCCAAAAATAACGTCCTTTAATTCTGAGGCTGGGACCTCCAGTCCTAGAGTCTCCCACTAGTGGAAACATCCTCCCCACATACACTCTATCCCGGCCTTTCACAATTCTGTACGTTTTAATGAGGGTCCCCTCTTATTCTTCTAAACTCTAGCGAGTATAGAAGATCCTCTGTCCCTTCCAGATTGCATGCTGCCTCTTCCCCATCCCAGTGGGCTATGCCTTTTCCCCGTCGCATGAGCTTTCTTTGACTCTTGTCCACCCCTCTGTCCTTTCATCATTTCCCTGTATGTCATGGTTTTCTGCCCCCAATGCCCGGCGCCTCTGTATCGAGAAAGGAGTGGGCAGAGCCAGTGCTCCAAGTACCTGATTAGATGAGAGTTCCCAATATCGCTGCTAGTCGATCCTGCTCTGCTCAGGAAGTCTACAGCCCAGGAATTCCGTCCAAGAAATTACACAGAAACACGTCCACGTGTTCAGCAACGTATCAGAGCTTGTACACTTGGCAATACATTTTTTAACCTCAACCTAAACACGAAAGCTCTATCGCACATCACTTCCACAGGCTTGCAACTCCGCTGTGTTGGCGGATTTAAAAGAAATGCACAGTGAAATATAGCCACACCCCTGACTGCAAACAAGACAATGAGTGAGAGAGAGGGGGGAAATGACTCAATGCACGAGGAAAAAAAACAAGCCTGAGAAAGATAGAAAAGCAGACACAAATCGGGACAATCAGAAGGGGGTGAGAAGGAGAGCCGTGGAGCAAAGAAGATAGAGAGAAAACAAGCGAGAAACAAAGGGAGAGAGAACGCTTTCGTGTTTTTAATCTGCCTTATGAATGAAAGACATCGCCAGCATCCCGATAATACGAGAATATATGGACTAAAAGGGCGGGAGGAGCATAAAACAATCATAATTAAAGGGGGGAAACCCCACCAGGCAGACTAATGGGCAAAAGGCAGGCAGATTCCCTAGATGTGAAAGAATGCATCCTAGGGTCCAAAACAAAATACTCACAGAGACAGTGAATGGAGACACAAGGAACTGCAGATGCTGGAATCTTGAGCAAAATACAAAGTGCTGGAGGAACTCCAGAGGGTCAGGCAGCATCTGTGGAGGGAATGGACAGGCAACGTTTAGGGTCTGGACCAGATAGTGGATGTGTAGGAAAGAACTGCAGATGCTGGTTTAAATCAAAGGTAGGCAAGAGATAAAGACGGTACCTAGGGCAAATGAGTGGAAGAAATGAAAATGATAATCAATGAAAATAGACTCAAAATGCTGGAGTACCTCAGCGGGACAGGGCAGCATCTCTGGAGAGAAGGGATGGGTGACGTTGTTGGTTGAGACCCTTCTTCAGTGGATGCTTTGCTTTCGACTTTGTGAATTCCCCTAGATTCTGCAAAGGTCTGTGTGAATTGCAAAACCACAATTGTAAGTTATTGAACACACAAAGGAGGAAGGGGAACCAAATGAAACTGTAGCCTCACATTTGTCAAAATGAAATTGATTAAGGAAGTAGCCACAGCTCATTTAGAAAACTGTAACACATTTAAACTGAATCACCAGACACAAAATGCTGGAGTAACTCAGCGGGATAGGCAGCATCTCTAGATAGAAGGAATGGGTGACGTTTAGGGTTGAGGAGAAGGGTCTTGACCCGAAACGTCACCCATTCCTTCTCTCCAGAGATGCTGTCTGTCCCACTGAGTTACTCCAGCATTTTGTGTCTATCTTCGGTGCTTTTTGTTAGGCCCCCTTCAGTCGTGGCTGACCATGGGTGTCTCCAGGGTGTTATTCCCTACATGGTGGACACCTGTGCGTGACTTTGTTTAACGTGGGGAGACTGGTGCACAGACAGCCACCCCTACGGTCCTTGACAGATCTGGGTCAGGATCCAGTGGCATGGAGTCCAAGACGACCGGAGACCCTTTTCTGCTGCAGCCTTCATCCATCCGCCTTCCCAGCTGTTGTGACATGTTCCTCCACTAAGGTCAGCCATCGTCCTCCGCCTGTTCCACCGTTGAGGTCTTGGTTGGATTGACTCTTTGTCAGAGACCTCCCCCTCGACCTTACCGCTATGGGTGGCCCTACCAGGAGCATCGATAGCTCCAGACGGCATCGCTCTCAGGATCTCAGGACCACACAAGCTTCTCCACCAAGACAAGGTGACAATCCACAGAGATCCTGCAGTTCCTTCCTAAACTGAGTCTTTAGTTTAGTTTGACAGGCACGCCAACCATCGCGGACCCATTCACTCTAATTCCACATTATCCCAATTTCCAATTCACTCCCAACACACACAGGACAATTTACAGAGACCAATTAATCTATAAACACACAAGTTTTTTGGGATGTAGGAGGAAACCGGAGCACCCGGAGCACCCTAAGCGGACACATGGAGAGGTGAGGATCAAGCCAAGGTCTCTGGCACTGTGAGGAAACAGCACCAACCAGCCGCACGACTATTGGATAAAATAGAATTCATATAGATCAGTTTATTATTGTTCGATAATTTAATGAGCAGGTAGAGAAATAGAGATATTGTTTCAGGTCATTCATCTTTAATCAGAATTTAACAATCTGAAATATTAAGTTAGTCTCTCTCTTCATAGATCCTGCCTGCCCTATGCAGTCTACAAGAAACGCCTATACCCAGAGAGTGGTGAAATTGTGGCAGATGCTTCAACAGGGAGTGCTGGAGGTGAGTAGTCCAGACGTATAAAAGATAAGCGGAATGGGCCTGTAGATGAGGAATAGAAACTTACAGTATGTTAAGAATGGGATAATGTTTGAACAATTTTAGAAGAATGAGGGGGGACCTCGTTGAAACGTACAGAATAGTGAAAGGATTGGATAGAGTGGATGTGGGGAGGATGTTTCCACTAGTGGGAGAGTCTAGGACTAGAGGTCATAGAGGTCATACTCTCAGAACTAAAGGACAATATTTTACGAAGGAGATGAGGAGGAATTTCTTTAGTCAGAGGGTGACAAATCTGTGGAATTCTACCACATAAGGCTGTGGGGGCCATCAGTGGGTATTTTTAAGGCAGAGATAGATAGATTCTTGATTAGTACGGGTGTCAGGGATTATGGGGAGAAGGCAGGAGAAAGGGGTTTGGAGGGAGAGATAGATCAGCCATGATTGAATGGTGGAATAGACTTGATGGTCCAAATGGCCTAATTCTACTCCTACCATTTATGATCTTATAATGATAAGACAACATGCTGGCATGGTTTGGTTTGGCCAAATGGCATGTAGTGTGTTCAGGTGTTGCACCTTCTATATAATGTGTTGAGAGAGAGAGAGTTAACTTGGAAGGAGAATACACAAAGCCAGAGTAACTCAGCGGGTCAGACAGCATCTCTGGAGAAAAGGAATAGTTGGGTCGAGACCCTTCGACCCGAAACGTCACCTGTTCCTTCTTTCCAGAGATGCTGTCTGACCCGCTGAGTTACTCAAGCTTTTTGCGTCTGTCTTCAGTTTACAGTTTCTTCATACACTCTGGGAAGGAAATTGGTTTCTTAATGCAGAGTAACCCTTGTGAACCCGTATGGCATGGATTTAATTTCCTTCCTCAATATCTGGTTGCCATGTGTCAGCAAACATATATGCGGCCAAAATTTCCAGGAAGCAAGCAATGTGACTTATGTGTGCTGGCTTCATTGATATATTTCATGAGAGCCTCACCTTACTGTTTATCAGAGAGGCAGGCGGCCAGGGGCTGCATAACCCTAGAGTAAGGAGACCAGTTCTAATGAAAGATCCCAGGCCCAGAATGGTAACTGTTTTTCCTTCCACAAATCGTGCCTGATCTGCTGATGAGTCCCAGAATTTTCTGTTTTTGTCCCTTTGGCTTCCAATTTCGGAATCATCTCCTCATTTAGAAAACAGTCTATGCCTTGATTCCTACTTATTACCACCAAAGTGCCTGACCACACTCTTTGCTACTCTGTATTCCATCTGCTACTTTTGCCTAGAGTCGTGGGGAATCGAGGATTAGCGGACAGAGGTTTAAGGTGATGGGTAAAAGGAATCTGAGGGGTAACTTTTCACACAATGGGTGGTGGGTGTATGGAACGAGCAGCCAGAGGAGGTAGTTGAGGCTGGGACTATTGCAACGTTGAAGGAACAGTTAGACAGGTACATGGATAGGACAGGTTTGCAGGGATATGGACCAAACGCGGGCAGGTGGGACTAGTGTAGCTGGGACGTTAGCCGGTGTGGGCAAGTTGGGCTGAAGGGCCTGTTTCCACACTGTATCACTCTATGACTCTATGATTCTCTGACACTCTCCCTACCTGTCCAAGTCCTGCCTCAGACTCCTTGCTTCCTCTGTGCTACCTGCCCCACCACCTATCTTCGTATCTTTCGCAAACCTGGCCACAAAGCAATCAATTGCATCATCCAAATCATTAATAAACAACGTGAAAAGTAGCAGACCCAACACCGACCCCTGCGGAAGACCGCTGGTCACTGCAGTCAACCAGAGAAAAACCTCTTTATTCCACTCTTTGCCTTATGCCATTCAGTTCATCTTCTGGTAGTACCTTCCCTCTAATACCCTGGGCTCACATCTTCTTTAGCGGCCTCATGGCGGCACCTTATCAAAGGCCTGAACATCCCAGTTACTGCTATTAATCACTGAACAAGCTGACATGAACACGGCAGAAGAAGCTGAACCCTTATATACATGCCATCCCATGAGTAGTCAGCAGTCTGATTCAATTCCAGTAAAACCAGACACTTTCCCAAAGTTGTGCAACTAGAAAGTTTCATATTCTGAGTTATGTTATGGGTCAGAGATTTAAAAATGAAACAAACTCAGAGTCAGCTCTGGGCTTTGTGTGATACAGGAATGTTTGAATGTTTATGCATGATCAATAACTTTCAGCATTCCTTTGTTTTAAAGCCTTTAAGTTTTACATTCTCCATATAGTGTGTATGATTGTGTTTTAATTTCGCTCGTCTCTTAATATTCTTGGGGATGAGTCATTTCTGAACTTGTTTACATTGAAAGCTCTGAGTTTTAAAGCATCACATGAGGTTTGGCAGGAGAGAGAGAGAGCGAAGGTACACAAAATTGCTGGAGAAACTCAGCGGGTGCAGCAGCATCTATGGAGCGAAGGAAATAGGCGACAAAACCCTTCTTCAGACTGATGAGAGAGAGCTGCGTCAAGCTCCACCTAGGTTTTCTCTATTCATCTGACATGATTTTAATTTTTAGTTCACTGCAAAAAGAACTGTTTTAAATTTGAATTTTATTTCCAAAAGTTTCTAAAGATGCAAAGTGCAAATCTGGACTTTGATTTCATTTCCATTTTCCAAACACACCCTCTTATTTTTCCTATCTTTTCCCCTGAGTTTAAAGATATTGTGTTTTACTTGATACCATTGTTATTTAAGTTAAGGACAGCTGGAATTGTAACTGTACACCGTGGTGTGAGACTGTGTGACAGTGAATGTCAGTGTGTGTGAGACTGTGTTACAATGTGAGTCAATAGACAATAGGTGCAGGAGTAGGCCATTTGGCCCTTCGAGCCAGCACCGCCATTCAATGTGATCATGGCTGATCATCCCCAATCAGTACCCAGTTCCTGCCTTCTCCCCATATCCCCTGACTCCGCTATTTTTAAGAGCCCTGTCTAGCTCTCTCTTGAACGCATCCAGAGAACCTGCCTCCACCGCCCTCTGAGGCAGAGAATTCCACAGACTCACCACTCTCTGTGAGAAAAAGTGTTTCCTCGTCTCCGTTCTAAATGGCTTACTCCTTATTATTAAACTGTGGCCCCTGGTTCTGGACTCCCCCCACATCGGGAACATGCTTCCTACCTCTAGCGTGTCCAGTGTGTGTGAGACTGTTACAGTGTCAGTGTGTGTGAGACTGTGTCACAGTGTAAAAGTGAATGTCAGTGTGTGTGTGACTGTGAGAGTCAAGTATCAATGTTATTGACTTCTGAGACTGCACTTCGCAATTTTCTTATTTATACTTTGACATTAACATTGAGACTAAATTCGAGTCGATGGTGACAAATGTCATTTTTTAATAAAAGAAACTGTACAGCAGATTGTACTCCAGCAGTGAAACATAACAGATACACAATGAGTGTTTAGCAGCAGAGTCCAGGAACACAAAGAGAATGACCTAACAACGTCACTAACTCTATCAACACTGGTCTCTGGAACATGAAAGAATGAGGTTTGATTTTGCCGCAAGCTGCCACACGCTTCATGCTGTGTGTGTGATCCGGAGTTCACAAGCAGGATCTTTGCATTCAAGATGCCAGCGTGAACCTACCAGTTTCTGGGTCTTGCGTATCAGGGAGCAGGAGATGGAGGAGTGGACGTTTGGGGCGCAGGTATTAGCAGAGCGAGCTAATCTCACTCTTGGTGCACCCCCACTTACAGCAGGCATTAGACAGAGCCACCACCACATCCCTCCCCTTCCTATCCGTGCTCCTCAGAGCCTCCAGAACGTCATTGGAGATGCTCCTCCGGCTCCTGCCCTCATCCCCGAATCCCACCAGGAACCTCCAGCTGGCCGAGTCATAGCTGGCGGCGTCGTCAGCGAGATCCCAGCTGTCGGGGTTGGCATCGTCCAGAGACTGCGGCATGTGGGAAAAGGGGTCAGCGATGTCTGCAGGAGAGAGAGAACAAATCTTAACCCCCACACGTCATTAAATCCAAATTACAGAAGCAATAAGTCGAGCAAAACACAAAGTACAGGAGTAACTCAGCGGGTCAGGCAGCCTCTGTGGAGGGAATGGATCGGTGACGTTTGATGATGATGATGATGCTTTAATGTCACTTGCAGCTAGCTCAGTACGGTGAAAATCTTTGTTATTTCATATAAAGTACACAAAAAAGTCACCACAAAGCTGCCGACAAAATAATAAAAAGTACTGTGTGGGAAGGAACTGCAGAGGCTAGTTATACACCAATGATAGACACAAAATGCCGGAGTAACTCCGAATGGTCTCCGTTTATTTTAGACAATAGACAATAGGTGCAGGAGTAGGCCATTCAGCCCTTCGAGCCAGCACCGCCATTCACTGTAATCATGGCTAATCATCCACAATCAGTACCCCGTTCCTGCATTCTCACCATATCCCTTGACTCCGCTATTTTTAAGAGCTCTATCTAACTCTCTTGAAATCACCAACAAATTGGCCTCCACTGTCTTCTGAGGCAGAGAATTCCACAGATTCACAACTCTCTGGGTGAAAAAGTTTTTCCTCACCTCCGTTCTAAATTTATAGACAATAGACAATAGGTGCAGGAGTAGGCCATTTGGCCCTTCGAGCCAGCACCGCCATTCAATTTGATCATGGCTGATCATCCCCAATCAGTACCCCGTTCCTGCCTTCTCCCCATATCCCCTGACTCCACTATTTTTAAGAGCCCTATCTAGCTCTCTCTTGAAAGCATCCAGAGAACCAGCCTCCACCGCCCACCACCGAGGCAGAGAATTCCACAGACTCACCACTCTCTGTGAGAAAAAGTGTTTCCTTGTCTCCATTCTAAATTTATGACTACAATATCCTGTCCATAGAATGTCATTGTCCTATCTGGGACACATGACAATAAACTCTCTTGTCTCTTGACTTAAATCAGATTCAGATTCAATTTTAATTGTCATTGTCAGTGTACAGTACCGAGACAACGAAATGCATTGGACAACAAAATGACCTACCCCTTATTCTTAAACTGTGGCCTCAAGTTCTGGACTCCCCCAACATGTTTCAGATTCAGATTCAGATTCAATTTTAATTGTCATTGTCAGTGTACAGTACAGAGACAACGAAATGCAGTTTCCCACCTCTAGCGTGCCCAGTCCCTTAATAATCTTATATGTTTCAATAGTATTCACTTGTATTTTATTCAAAAAGCTGAGAGGTAACCACCATACAATTCTCACAGCTGCAGTATTAGCTTTGGGAAATGCCCACAGTCTCTATGCGTGACAGTGGAGATAACATCAATTCACACCTTCCCCCCCCCAGTTTTTATATTCAGCAAATTAAACATGATAGAAAACTGAACATCCTGATGTGGTTTGTGCTAGTTATGTGACCAGCGTTCTTGCAGTGGCTATACCTATCTCTGCATCCTGTCCCAGAAAGTAGTATAGCTTCAACTTGTTACTTCAACCTGCTAGTTCTCAAAAGACGGCACAGCAAATCTACAAAGATCAATATCATCTGCTTCTGCGAATAATATGCCGAAGCTCGGCTGTACATATAGTGGTCTGAAGAAGGGTCTCGACCTGAAATGTCAGCTATTCTTTTTCTCCAGAGATGCTGCCTGACCCACTAAGTCACTCCAGCATTTTGTGTCTTGGCTTCAGTTTAAACCAACATATGCAGATCCCCCCAACACATCACACAGAATGTCTGTCATGCTCTAGGGAAATATAGACATTTAATCACATTGATTATCAGTCACTAGGGTGGAATTCTCAAATTTTGGGGGGCAAAGCTTTAAGACAAGAAAAGGAAACTTTATAGCAATGATCTAAGCTACATTTTCTTTGACCTCCATTCCCTTTGTTCTATTTTCACACCTTACACTTCCTTATCTATGTTCTCCCTCTCCCCTGACATTAACACTATACACACATTAAGGTCAATTTTAAATTTTACATTTATACAAAGCCAATTAAATAACAATCAGTCTGAAGAAGGGTCTCGACCCGAAACATCACTCATTCCTTCTCTCCAAAGATGTTGCCTGTCCCGTTGAGTTACTCCAGCATTTTGTGTTTAGCTTTGGTTTAAGCCAACATCTGCAGTTCCTTCCTACAAACTTTATAAAGGATTTGCAAAGCCGGTATTTCTTCTGCAAAGAGTGGTGGGTGCCTGGAATATGCTGCCCAGGGAAGTGGTGGAAGCAGCGACATTAGCAATGTTAAATAGGGATTTAGGCAGACACATGAACAGGCAAGGATATAGACCATGGGTAGGCAGATGGGATTAGTTTCAATTGCATATTGGTCGGCACAGACATTGTGGGGCGAAGAGCCAGTCATGTGTTGGCCCGTTGAGTTACTCTAGCTTTTTGTGTCTATCTTCGATGTAAACCAGCAACTGCAGTTCCTTCCTACACTACTGTTCCATGTTCCTTGTCCTAATGTGGGGAATCCACCCTGCCTCGGCGGGTGGAATGGGGGAGCTGTTAGAAAACATAGAAAAAAAATAGGTGCACAAGTAGGCCATTCGGCACGTCGAGCCAGCACCGCCATTTAATATGATCATGGCTGATCATCCAAAATCAGTATCCTGTTCCTGCTTTCCCCCCATATCCCTTGATTCCGTTAGCCCTAAGAGCTAAATCCAACTCTCTCTTGACATAATCTAGTGAATTGGCCTCCACTGCCTTCTGTAGCAGAGAACTCCACAGATTCACAACTCTCTGGGTGAAAACGTTTTTCCTCATCTCAGTCCTAAATGGCTGACCCATTATTCTTAAACTGTGTGACCCCTGGTTCTGGACTCCCCCAACATGGGGAACATTTTTCCTGCATCTAGCCTGTCCAATCCTTTAAGAATTTGATATGTTTCTAGACTGCTGGGTTTTCTGCCTGCCACACGGTGCAATAGTTTCTCACCCTTCGTTAGGAAAGATCCCTCAAATCCAGCATCAAAGACAAATCAAAGGCAATCTGTCTCTTCCGTGTCCCACCTGGCTCCCATTACATAGAACCTAATCCCTGGATGACATTTTAAGCCATGGGAATTACAGACGGAATGCTCATTTGTACCTGGCAGGTTTATCTCACTCCGCTTCCACCTGGACCCTCCACAGGTAAAGATGACAGCCCGAATAAACTCTCTCCCGCAGAGTTTGACACCGAGACTTGGATTCCGAGCTTCAGCTTCCAGCTGGGACCCTGGGCTGAGCAGCCAGACAGCCAGGGTGAACCAGAGTTTCTGCATGTCCTGTCGTCTGAGGAGAGAGAAAGAGGAGAGAAGAAGAGAGTGAGTGAGTCAGGAGCGTGAGCACGTCTTGCTGGCTGTGGGGTGCGACTCCTTCTGTGCTCTCCTTGCTCCGAGCTGGCTCTATTTAAACCCTTGTTGATATCTGATAAAGAGACATAATTATAGAGCAGTCACAACACACGACAGCAGACTGACGGTTTAATGATTGGTGTCAGGAGCAATGTAAAGGTCTTGGGGAATGAGGAGGAGACGGACACACGATGTGCCTCATACCAAGCATACGTCTCCTTCGTAACTTATCAAACAAGAAATTAAAAAATCATTTCAACCAAACACGCACAAAACAGAATGTTTTAAAACAATTATATTGTTATAATTTGTCAAACCCCCTTACCTCACCTCATCAGCACAAGTTTTAGTCTAGAAGTTACTTTGAGTCATCTCAGAGTCTTACTTTGAGCCTTGAGTCTTAACTTTACTCAAAGTAAGTCCCAAACACAATCTTGTCTATTCAAGGACCCAGTAGCACAGCTGGTGGAGATGCTGCCTGATGGTCAGAGACTCTGGTTGGATCCACTCCTCTGGTGCTGTTGGTGTTGAGTTTGCACGTTCTCCCTGCAATTATATGGGGTTTCCTCCCACATCCGATAGAGACATGCGGGTTTGTAGTTTACTTGCCCTCCACCGATTGCTCTTCATGTTTAGCGAGTGGATGCTAAAGTGGGATAAGATAGAACAAGTGTGAGCGGGTGAGTGATGGTCAGAGTGGGGCCAAAGATTCATGTTGTATCTTTCAATCAAATTCATTTACAGTTTCCCGGCTGATTGGTCATTGCTTGTCAGATGGATTGTTTAGGGAGCTTCAATTCTATGTTGCAGAGCTATGCATGTGTCACCTGCCATGGACATTGGGATGACTGTAACACTCCTCAGGGTATACACACTCAAATGTATCCCACACACTGATATTTTTGTGGAATCAATGTTATACAATGCAGAAAGCAGCATTTCCAGCTACAAAAACCACACTGACAGTAACCATCCCATTTACACCTTCCCTCCCTCTTTCTTATCAAATCCTCACATTTTCAACTGCTCACACACACAATTGGAGCAATTTGCAGAGGGCAGTCAACCTACCAACCTGTGTGTCTTTGGGTTGCAAGAGAACATTGGGGGAGGTCACGGTGATGCAGAGGTAGAGAAGGAATAAGTGACATTTTGGGTCGAGACCCTTCTTCAGACTTCAGACTCAGTCTGTAGAAGGGTCTCGACCCCAAATGTCACCCATTCCTTCTCTCCATAGATGCTGCCTGAACGTCTGAAGAAGGGTTTCGGCCCGAAACGTCGCCTATTTCCTTCGCTCCATAGATGCTGCTGCACCCACTGAGTTTTTCCAGCAATTTTGTGTACCTTCGATCTTCCAGCATCTGCAGTTCCTTCTTGAACAACATGCTGCCTGACCCGCTGAGTTACTCCAGCAATTTGTGTCTATCTGCGGTGTGAACCAGCATCTGCAGTTCCTTCTGTCATACTTTTACGACTGCCCCTGTATGAGTGGGGGAAGGAGACAGTGATAGGATGATTTTACCGGGTTGCATGCAAAACAAAGAAGTTCACTGTACCTCGGTGCATGTGAGAATGAAACATCATTGAAGAGTTAGTGAGAGAGTGAGAGGGAGAAAGAGAGAGAAAGTTTCGGCAATGTAAATTTGCATTTGAATCTGTGTATGGATTTTTGAACTGACTCATGTAATTAATGAATTGCCTCATCTACTGTATCATCACCAAGGTGGACTCAGCAATTGATCTAAAAACGGGCATTAATTGAAGAACAATTTACGATGAGCCTTTTCCTGTGACTAAATCCCAGTCGATGTGTATATGTCAAACTGATAACCATGGACTCTGACAGAGATCCCATCAGCTGCCAACTCCAATATGCGCAACTGAAGGCAGTCATTGCACAAGCATGTTATCTACTACAACAAAAGGTTTTGTAACATTGAGTATTTTTGCTGGTGATGCTGATGAGTTGGACCATCCTGTAGTAAAGAGGCTGGAAAATGCAGCCACTTTTAATTAAAGATTTATTTTCACATCATCCCCGAAAGGGCATTTGTTAAATGTCACTTTGCCTGTTGGCTTTAATCTCATTCTAATCTTGTGAACATGGATCAAGTTATCAACTCCTGCTTCTTATTGAACAACAGAATGACATTTTGCTCAATCGTAAGACAAATGTCACGGAGCAGCGACTATGAACAAGTGATAAGGACGGAAGGTTGAATATGTCTACCCGCTGCACTCTGCACAAAGACACTCTCGCTGAATGGAAT